>NC_140570.1:41345470-41425470 GCF_057381845.1 Rhamphochromis longiceps | reverse complement strand
AAACATGTTACGGATATTTTTATCAGTGTACTTTCTTACATGTCAGCCCCTCTTCAATCCTGTCATGTATGGCTTGAACATGTCCAAAATACGGACCATATGTAAAAATCTGCTCTTAGGTTATGTTGGGAAGAGCAGGATATTAATCAAAATTGTTCAGATTGAGAAATAAGAGATAAACTACACTGATATGAAGAATGAGCGGTTCTACATATGATATATTGTTTATGCTTTGGAAATTTACCATTCGACAGCTGATGCAGACATGTCTAACAGTCATTGAAATCAGTCAAATAAAAATAATGGAGATGTAAAAAAATGAGGAAGTGTCTTCATTCCCAGACAGATTATTGAAAACTGTTTGAATAATGAAAGAAAAGATAATTGTTTCTGTGTTATTGCTGCTTGATGTGAACATTAACATTACGATACTTTAAACTTGGACCACAGAAACGTCACTACACTCACCTGTTCTCAGCTGCATTTGAATAAAGCACCAAATCTGCACTGTTTTACTTTTGAGCTTAAATTTCAAAACTTACATTTTAACTACTGATTTTATCTACTAGTCCTTTCTTTTTCTTTTTTTTCAATTTTAAATCATGCTTTCTATTTGTTTTGTTTTTTAATGTCTCTGTAAAGCACTTTGAATCACCTTGTTGTTGAATTGTGCTATATTGAATAAGTGAATAAGCAGGTGAGTGCAGTAGTTCAGTCCTGTTTTTTTCAGCTAAGACAGCTAGCCAGGATAAAGCCATACCTTCCGGCTGACGTCTTCGAGCGTATCATCCACCTTTTTCTTACTTGCAGATTGGACTACTGCAATTCATTGTATTATGGCCTAGATCATGCCACCATCCATCGCCTTCAGATGGTTCAAAATGCTGCTGCTCGCCTGCTAACCGGTACCAAACGGAGAGAGCATATAACCCCAATTTTAGCCTCTTTACACTGGCTCCCTGTCCCCTACAGGATCCAATTTAAACTCTTACTTTTTGTTTTTAAGTCACTCAACGCCCGAGCCCCCCCCTACTTGTCAGAGCTCCTCTCTGCCTATGCTCCAGGAAAACCCACGAGATCTAGTTCAAAACTATTGTTGTCCATTCCACGGACTAACCTCAAATCTCGTGGTGATAGATCCTTCTCTGTGGCAGGTCCCAGACTTTGGAATAGTCTCCCCTTTAATATTAGATCTGCTCAAACTCTTGAGCAATTTAAATCTTTACTAAAGACACACTTTTACGCTCTGGCTTTTAACACATTATGACCCAAGCATTTTGGATTTATCTGAATTAGTTAGTATTGTTTCAATTCTTCTATTTTATTGTTTCTATTGTCATTATTGTATTACACTGTAGTTTTTAATTTTATTGTTATTGTTAAGCACTTTGTGCAGCATCGGCTGTTGGAAATGTGCTATATAAATAAATCTGACCTTGACCTTGACCTATATAAATAGACTTGCCTTGCCTTGATACACTATCTGCAAAAGACTTGAGACTGGGGCGGAGGTTCAGCTTCCAGCAGGAAAACGACCCTGAACATGAAGCCAGGGCAACAATGGGATGGTTTAAAACAAAACATATCCATGTGTTAGACTGGCCCAGTCAAAGTCCAAATCTAAATCCAATCCAGAATCTGTGGCAAGACCTGAAAACTGCTGTTCACAAACACTGCCCATCTGATCTGACTGAGCTGGAGCTGTTTTGCAAAGATTGAGCAAAGATTTCAGTCTGTAGATGTGCAAAGCTGGTAGAGACAGACCCTAAAAGACTGGCAGCTGGAACTGCAGCTGGTTCTACAAAGTATTGACTCAGGGGCTGAATAATTACACACACCCCACTTTGCAGTTATTTATTTGTAAAACATGTTTGGAATCATGTATGATTTTCGTTCCACTTCTCACATGTACATTGATTCATGTTTGTGGCTGTAATGTGACAAAATGTGGGAAAAGCTGAATACTTTTGCAAGCCACTGTATAACAACCCCATTGTCACAAACTGTGGTTCGCTAAGGTTCTTTTCAACATGTTGAATATCTTTACATCATCAAGTGCCCTGAGATGGCTCATATTAGACTATATAAATAACTTCAACCTGGATTTAAATAAACTGAGTGTTTCAGCTGATCTGAGGCTTTCTGGGAGTTTGTTCCAGATATAAGGAGCATAAAAGCTGAATGCAGCGTCTCCATGTCTGGTTCTGACTCTGGGAACTGATAAAAGACCGGATCCAGATGACCTGAGGGATCTGGAAGGTTCATACTGGGTCAGGAGGTCACTGATGTATTTTGGTCCTAAACCATTCAGAGCTTTATAGACCAGCATCAGAACTTTAAAGTCTATCCTCTGACGGACAGGCAGCCAGTGTAAAGACCTCAGAGCTGGACTGATGTGGTCCACTTTTTTGGTCTTAGTGAGGACTCGAGCAGCAGAGTTCTGAATGAGCTGTAGTTGTCTGACTGATTTTTTAGGTAGACCTGTAAAGATGCTGTTACAGTAATCAAGCCTACTAAAGATGAATGCATGGACTTTTATCTCAGCCTTGGCACCAAGCACAGATGGATGACGTATGGAATAAAACAAGTTGGAGGTGAACAGTTTCACCCCTGACTTGTTAAAATTAAATCCATTTGCTTTAAACAGATGCCTGCGTTCCCAAAAAATATTAAAGTTGTTGATAAAATGCACTGAGTGGTCAGCACATGCTGATATAAGCCATTTATTCAGTGTAAACAACCTGCTGAATCTCTCGTCTCCTCCTCTGACCGGCGGTACAGGTCCACTGATGAATACAGCTGCATTCAGAGAGTTTACAGTATTTAATAATCCAGTAAAGTCCCGTTTCAGAACCTCCGACTGTTGTTTGGACACATCGTTTGACCCTGTATGCAGAACAATGTTTGTCACAGTCGGATATTCATCTGCAATTTGAAGAATTCTCTCCTTCAGGTTGTTGACCATATCGTTAGGAAAGCAGAGGACTTTAGTGTTCTTACCGCACATCCTTTGTACATCCTTTACGGCAGAGTCACCCACAATCAGAGTTTCAGGCCTAGCCTTTAGCTTTCCCTGTGGCCTTTTACTTTTCAACAGATTTTCAGACCTTACTTCGCTGCTTTTAGATGGATGGTTGTCCGATATAGATCCAGGGTCCTTTGATAGTGGAGCAAATCTGTTCTGCAGTTTCACATTCAGTTGTTTTGGAGGTTTGTTGTTAACCTTCCTATTCACGGTTGTCCAGTCCTGTTTCCTCTCGTATACAGGGGTAGAAGAGCTTCTCTGTCTCGTAGGAAGTGAAGGCCAGTCGGTTTCAGAGATTTCAGCTCGCTGTGCCCTGCCTGTGGTACGTCCTCCCCCTTCCAGGAGACATGATTTATGTCTTGGTTTGCACCAAGACAGTCTAAGGGGGGATTATCACTTGAGGATTTATAATAATGCACAGAGTCTACTTTCTTGGTCATGTCATCTGTGCTCCTTAGCTGTGTACTAGCTTGCTCATCGCCATTGTTTTGAATCAAAGGCAAGGTTGTTTCATTTCCACACAGTCCATTTACCTCCACGTTTATTTCTAAGCGATGAATTTTTGTCTCCAGTACTGCAATCTTCTGCAGGAGGCTGTGGTAGTCATCTGTGGAGAGGGAAGGCATCTTGTTGCTAGTTAGCCTAGCGGTTAGCCCCTTTCCAGGCTATTGAGGCTGTTCGGTGCCCAGACGCTGTAATCAGGCTTCAGCTGTGTGTAGGCCACAGACACACGGAGCGCTGAAGGTAAGTTAACTATAAAAATTTTGCTGTTTCTGTTAAGAACACTTTAGTCCTAATGATCTATAAGTGTCCAGAAGCTATCGCAGGTAAGCTCATACGGAAAAAGGGAAAAAATCAGCATAAAAATCAACAAAAGAAGCAAAGCATTTAAAGAGCAAAGAGATGAAGCGTCCACACTCACAAAAGGGCAGGAGCATTCAGCACACCAGAGACTGTCTGCTGCCCTCTCTCGACCCCTACCAGGTTGCTTACAGAGCAAATTAAACCATGTAGCATCACTATTGCTCTTCACTGAGCACTGAGCCATCTGGAGAACAGGAAGACCTACGTGAGAACTACAGCTCAGCATTTAACACCATAATCCCAGACATCTCAGCACCAAACTGGACCACCTTCAGACACCCACCCACTCCTGGATCAAAGGCATCCTTACCAACCGGCATCCATCAGCTTATGTCTACACTAATCGGGATAAATTTGAAAATCTAAATCTAAAAACATCCGTGTCCACTCTATAGTTTTCCATTTGTGCATTCGACCTGCGTCATTTCCGTCTGCCGTTTATTTACTTTCTGGCTCTTTGAAACATTGCAGCAAAATGTCGAGGAAAAGCGCTGAGTTTTTTAAATGGACTGACAATGAGGTGGACTTGTTGTTAGTAGTATTTATTTATTTATTTATTGTCATTGTCAAGAACAATGAAATTGCGTTTGGGGCTTCCATACAACCCAAAAAAAGAAGAAAATAATAAATACCCCTTAAAACCCAAGTGTACATATTTAACCCAGTGTGACTCCAATGCAATAAGACAATCCTTAGCAATAATGTTCGTAGAAATTCAGACAAAGACCTGAGAAACATGACAAAATACAACAATGCAACCCATTCAATATTATTGTACTGTGAGATATGATATCAGATATGATAGTTATCTATTTAAGAAAGAGGGGGGGGGGGGGCAGGAGGGGGAAGAGAATAAAGATATGATGCACCAATGCAGACCAGTTCATCGCTATTAAGAAGTTGGATATGGTTATTGTCCGTGAGAGGGGGGCAGAGAGTTCAGGAGCCTCACAGCCTGTGGATACAGGCTGTTGGCCAGTCTGGATGTTCTGGCCTGTATAGACCTGTACCTTCTCCCTGAGGGCAGCAGATGGAAAAGGTGGCGCGCAGGGTGATGTTGGTCCCGCAGGATACTGTGCACCCTCCTCAGACAGCGAGTGGGGAAGATATTACTGATCTCTGGCAGACTTGTTCCAATAATTCTGCCAGCTTCTTTCACCACCCGCTGGAGTGCTTGCTGATCGGCCTTGGTGCAGCTGGGGAACCACACTAGAAATCCATACGTCAGAACGCTGCTGATGGCACAGTTGTAGAAGTTCAACATCAGAGATCTGGGAATGTGTGCGCTCCGCAGTCTCCTCAGGTAGTAGAGGCGCTGTTGGGCCTTCCGTACAACTGAGGTGATATGGTTGCCCCAGGACAGGTCCTCGGTCACAGTTACCCCCAAGAATTTAAAACTGCTCACCCTCTCCACCGCCTCACTGCCAATGAAGAGAGGCAGATGGTTGTTATGACCCTTCCTCCGGAAATCTACAATGATCTCCTTGGTCTTTTTGGTGTTTAAGACCAAGTTATTGTCGTGGCACCATGACTCTAGTTGTTGCACCCCTGTCCTATAGTTTGTTGCGAGTAACACAAGGGCACAAAGTTGCTGAACAACAGCTCTGAGTAAACACTCCGTCTTCTGGAGCATGTACAAACTGATATTAATCTTTAATAGGGCTGTCAAAATTGAGAGCCAACAAAACAACTGCCGTACAATGCCTGTCATGGTCCCCGTGTCTGCCTGGCTGACTCAGGTTGGCTACATGTTTCTTGTTTACATCTACCTCTCTCACGCTTGCCGTGTCTCGCTGGGGCGGAGCTCATTGCGGGCTCCCGCCCCTGGCCCTCTCACCTGAAGTTAATCACACACGTGTTTCATTGCCTAAACTCATCCACTACTTAACCCTTTAAAGCCGGTCAGAGCAGCACGCTCCGTTTTGCGTAACTATTTTTAAATCCCTGTAAAACCTGAACCCTGTAAGCTAGCGCAATAATTTGTTTTTGCATATGAAACCGGAGGAGTTGTACTTACATCTTACGCCATCAGCTTGTCCTCGGTCACGGTTTCCTTCCACATAAAGCTTTGCAAAAACTGCATAAAAAGCGCTTGCAGGAACAAAAACATGATATTCCAGAAACACGCTTTGCCGATCCGATCAGCTGTTCATAGCACTTCCCACATTGAAACAGACGTCAGCGCGAACGATGGCATGTCCGCATTTCCTGCCCGAAACCGGAAGTGACGTCATTTTCGTGGAAATATAGTTTTTTACTTGTAGGCCTTAAAAGCCTATACTGGTGTTTTTATAGGTCATGTTTGACTTTATGCTTTTCTGAATAGTTGCTGGGATGCTTAGAACTCGAATTGCACAGCTGGAAATAGTTTATTTTGATGCACCTGATGTTTTCTTTGCAAATTTGCATCATAGGATTGTTTTTTCCTTTTTCCTGCAGTATATGTAACGGATGTATTTGTGATTTAACACAGGTGTTATTCTAGAAGGGAAACCCTCCTCAAAAACGGACGGAGCAGTGGAGCCGCCGAGGGAATGCACTGAATTAAAAACTGTATAATTAAAATATAATTTATTATACAAACAATTAAAAATGCAAAAGCAATTAAAACAACCCTGGCCAAGGGGTAACACAATAAAAATCAATAAAACACAACATTAAAAGTCCAGTGGCATCCGCCACGATATAAAAGTCACAAAGAACTAAAAAATCCAGCGAAGTGGTGTAAAAGGGAAACCCAGCGGAGTCCTCGCCTTCCTCCCTGCATTCCGCGTCCCGGTACGCTGAAGAAAGGGAGGGAGCGGCAGTCACTATTCTTTTCAAGCAGTTTTCATTCGTAAAAAGGGGATAAGTCGAAGACTTACCCCGGGTGGGCAGAGCTCTCAATTCCGCTCGCCGCTTCTTTAAAACTGCAAATCGGCACCAGCTGTCTCGCCGCCTCTGCTCTCCCGCAGTGCACGAGCTGGGCTCTTGTTGCTACTGCCGTCCGACTGTTCGCTCTGCGTCCCTAGTCGCTGGTGCTGTATCGTCCTCCCGCACTGCTGACACCAAGCTTTGCCAGCCTTTCGGCTTGCAGGCGCCGGCGCCGCCTGACACCGCTCACTCCTGCCCGTCGCTCAAGCCTCCCCTCAAGCCTCTCCTCTCTGTGGTCTTCCAGGCCCTCTTATTGGCCTCTGGGACCTCCCAGGTGTGATCAGGTTTATAATCGGGTAGGGGCTGTTAGGATGCCTGGGTCGTTGACCCAGGGTTTTTGAGTTTATTTTATTATTTATTATTTTCAGTCTTTGGTTTCTTGGTTCTGTCTTATAGTTTATGTCTCTGTCTTCTCTAGCTGCTCTGTCTCCCCTGTCAGCTGTCTCCCCTTGTCTAGTTCGCGTCTCTGTGTATCCTTAGTTGCTATATCCCCGTGTCCAGTCAGTGTCTGTGTCTGCCCTGGTCCCACGTCTCTGTTCCCTCTGTTGTAGTGCCTGCATGTGAGTCTGTGTCTTTTGTTCAGTCTTTGTTATGGGTTTCCTGTTTTACTTTGAAAGTCCATGTCTGATGTTAATGTGTCTGGTTTTGCTTCTCCTTGTCTCGTTAGGCCTGATTTGCCCCAGCTGTGTTTCCCTCCTGTTACTCATTCCCTGATTGCTCCCTCTGTGTATTTAAGCCCTGTGTTTCTCTGTGTCCGTGTCGTGATCTACCGTTTATTTAGCTGTGTGCTTTGTCAATCCGCCGGTGTTAGTTTATTTTTGACCTTTTTCCAGTTATGTTATGTTTGAGTTCAGCATTAAAGCTGTTTTGGTTTAAGTTTCTCTCTGGAGTCTGCATCTTGGGTCCTATCCCTGTCCGCACACAGCCGTCACCTAACAGAAGATCACGACCATACTATGGACCCAGCAGACATTGAACTTCAGGAGCGACGCCGAGCAGCCTTTGCCCAGCTGGAGGAGGAACTCCGCTGGAAGCCATGGCTCACCCCTGACGTCGGGCGCATTTTCCATGGCACTCGGCTGGCTCTCGGTGGTCCCCGGAGCTGTCAGAAGTCTCCACCCGTTGCTCCGCTGGCACTCAAGATGCGGCCGCTTCAGTTGGAAGTCCTCCGCGTGGCTTCAGGCGCTCACGCTCCGGCCTCAGCGTCACCATTCTGTGCACCGGAGGCTCAGTTGCTAACGCCGCCAGCTACCTCTGCCCAAAGGAAACGGCGCTCACGTCGCCGTCATATGGACACGTCTGAGCAACCTCCGGTGGTGAGTCAAAAGGACTACACCTTCCAAACTCCACCTGAGCTGTTAAACAGTAAAGACTATGAACTTACCTCAGACACTTTCGGGATTTCTTTTCTCGACGAGGATTTGGATTGGGAGGCCAGTTTTGGTTTGAATCCTCCCGCGCTAGTTCATCACAATAAGCATTCGTCTGGGATTTTTAGTTCGAGGTCTGCTTGTTGGAGTGGGAACAAGCTAAAACCCAAGTTTGCCGAGTCTGTTTTTTCTGAGACTGTGAACACTGCTAAACCTAAGACTGTACAGACTGTTAAACATGGTGGGAAAGGGTCATCACCTATTTTTGATGAACCAGTTTTCAGTGAGCCTGCTCCTTTGCCTTCCGGTGCTCCTCCGCCCAGGGCAGCTGCGGTCCAGCCGTCTCCTGCACCTATATCAGTTCCTCGGGTGAGGGGGGCTAGGGCCCAGTTTGTCCCTGCTCCAGTTTCCAGGCCGGCTGAGGCTCCGCTAGTCTCTGCGCCCGTGCCTATTCCGCGGATGGGAGCGGCTACTGCCCAGCAGGACCCTGCACCGGTTTCTGTCCTCGCTGGAGGCTCAGGTGAGCCCGTCCAGCAGTTTTCCGTAGGCTCGGAAGACATAGCTCAGCTTAGTGCTCATCCACCATCTCACCCACCATTACTACCATCGTTACAACAGTCAATACAACTTAAACTTCTCTCCATAGCTCAAACATTAGCTCACCTGTCAGCTCAGTCACCTGCTCAGTTCTCACCTCAGTCATTCACTCCACCGTCTGTTCCCGCTGGGGGTTCTGGAGAACCGCTTCAGCCGTCTCTTCCTGCTGGAGGGTCCGAGGGGCCCGTTCAGCCACCCGTCTCCGCTGGAGGGTCCGAGGGGCCCGTTCAGCCTCTTGCCTCGTCAGCTGGAGGACCCAGCCAGCACGTCCCAGTGTCTGCTGATGGTTCTGGCGAGGCCGTTCAGCCACCACCGGCTCCACCGCCTGGTCCAGCCTCCGAGTCTGCAGCTCCGCCTGGTCCGGCCTCCGAGTCTGCAGCTCCGCCTGGTCCTGCCTCCGAGTCTGCAGCTCCGCCTGGTCCAGCCTCTGCAGCTCCGCCTGGTCCGGCCTCAGCCTCTGCAGCTCCGCCTGGTCCATCCTCAGCCTCTGCAGCTCCGCCTGGTCCAGTCTCAGCCTCTGCAGCTCCGCCTGGTCCAGCCTCCGAGTGTTCAGCTTCGTCTGCTCCTGAGATCTCCCTGCTGTCTGTTCCTGCTCGTCCCGCCCGGCCTGCTCGTCCCGCCCGGCCTGCACGTCCTGTCCGGCCTGCTCGTCCTGCACGTCCTGTCCGGCCGATGACTGGACGTCGTTGCCGTCATGGACAGCCCTCTGAACTACGCCGCCGTCATGGACGGCCCCCTGAACTACGCCGCCGCCAGTGCCTCCTGCCCGGCCGGCCTTCTGACCTGCTCTGCAGCCGGTGCCTCCCGCCCGGCCGGCCTCCTGACCTACTCCGTCGCCGCCGGTGTCTCCTGCCTGCCCGACCCCCTGAACTGTTTTCTGGGCTCTTGGGCCGTCAGCCTCCGGGCCGCCCCCCTGAACTGCCCGGGTTTGGACTATCGTGCTGTCAGCCTCCGGGCCGGCCCCCTGAACTTTGTGTGAACTGTTTTTCCTGGCCGCCTGCGCCTGTCGTGAGCCTGTGTTTTGTTATGTTGCTTTCTGGGCTCCGTTGTTTGCACTTTTTTTTGTTTCTGGCTCCTTGTTTGGTTTGTTTCGAGCCCTCCGTCCTGTTTCCCCCACCGCCCTCCCTGGTTGGGTTGTTTTTTGTTTTGGTGTTTCGGTTTGGGCTGTCTGGGAGCCAGCCCTTTAGGGGGGGTACTGTTAGGATGCCTGGGTCGTTGACCCAGGGTTTTTGAGTTTATTTTATTATTTATTATTTTCAGTCTTTGGTTTCTTGGTTCTGTCTTATAGTTTATGTCTCTGTCTTCTTTAGTTGCTCTGTCTCCCCTGTCAGCTGTCTCCCCTTGTCTAGTTCGCGTCTCTGTGTATCCTTAGTTGCTATATCCCCGTGTCCAGTCAGTGTCTGTGTCTGCCCTGGTCCCACGTCTCTGTTCCCTCTGTTGTAGTGCCTGCATGTGAGTCTGTGTCTTTTGTTCAGTCTTTGTTATGGGTTTCCTGTTTTACTTTGAAAGTCCATGTCTGATGTTAATGTGTCTGGTTTTGCTTCTCCTTGTCTCGTTAGGCCTGATTTGCCCCAGCTGTGTTTCCCTCCTGTTACTCATTCCCTGATTGCTCCCTCTGTGTATTTAAGCCCTGTGTTTCTTTGTGTCCGTGTCGTGATCTACCGTTTATTTAGCTGTGTGTTTTGTCAATCCACCGGTGTTAGTTTATTTTTGACCTTTTTCCAGTTATGTTATGTTTGAGTTCAGCATTAAAGCTGTTTTGGTTTAAGTTTCTCTCTGGAGTCTGCATCTTGGGTCCTATCCCTGTCCGCACACAGCCGTCACCTAACAGGGGCGGAGTCTTTCCAGGACAAGTCACCAAATAAATACTATAAAAACATGCAGTAAAACTCATAAAAATAACCCATTGTACAATATTAAAAAGGTAAAACACAGCAAAACATGCATAGTAAAAAACCCTAAATAACTTCTCCCTTTCTACCCCGTGACATATATAAAAATTGCTGTATCTCCAAAATAAAACTATGAAGACACTCAAAATAAATTTCCTGTTGTTGTAAACTATTTTTTGCAACTTTTTTGTATTTAAAGATTTGAGGGATAAGTCTCTTAAATTTCTCCAAGTAGAAATATATGTAAAAAAACAAAACAAAAACGATTTTCAATTTTTTTGTACTTTATTGCACTTGTTTGCAATTGATGTAGTTACTATGGACTTAATGCAGACATATTATTAGAATATGGGCTATAACAGTTGTATTGATGTATAGCAACTTGAAATGCTCCCAAAAATGGCAAAAAATATAAAGTAAGTTCTGGCAGACTTGGTTCTATGGTAGGTCTTAAAGGGTTAAGGCAGTGGCTGGAAGCATCTCGTCGCGGACTATTGAGTAACCTCGGCAGTAAGCTCCGGAGTACTAGTCTCTTGTTGCCTTTTCGTATCGCTGACCCTTTGGATTAATCACTTGTTGTCTGTAAACAGGAATTCCGTTTCTGTCAGGGTCCTGGGACTGGGCGACCCAGGACCCCTGGGCAGTCATGGACCTGTGATACTATTATGTATTTTTGGTGTTGCTTCCCCTTCTCCGTGCTTGTACATATGTGTGTGTGTGGGTGGCTGTGTGTCTGAGCGCTTGTTTATAGGCGCCGTCAGGCCTGGGGGGTGTGGCCCTGCTAGGGGACTGGCCACACCCGAAGCCACACACCTGCTGCTGATCAGGCCTCGTCGGGGGAGCTACTTAAGAGAGTCTTGGAGCGCCCACCGACGCGGGATCATTGCACGAGACTCCACGTTAGTCTTCTGTTCAGTTTAGTCTGTGAGTGTATGCCTACTGGAATTACGTGTCTTGACGGCTGCCTCTGTCATTTTCCCCTCAGGAGGAGCGTGGAACACCGGAGGGCAGCAGGCACGGGGTGTGTGTGGACACACGAGAGTGGAGAACACGGAGCACAGACTTTTTGGGAAGACACGACACGGGAGTCACGGGAGAGCACGGGGATTTACTGTTATTGTTTCCATCACTGTAAATAAACGCACTGTTTATACACAGAGTACCGCGCCTGGGTCCTCCCTCCCCACATCCCCCACGGTTTGCCACGCCAAACCGTGACAGCTTCCCTGGAACCCTTGGTGTGCGGGCTGCTGGTGTGCTGTGTTTTTGTGAAGTCCCTTGTGTGTGAAGAGCTCCTTTCCCGGATTTCCCTGTGCCCTGGATTCCCCCGCCCTCTCACTTGTATATATTTGCACCTGGTGTTGTATAGTAAACGTAACTGTATTCTAGCTTCCTCGTCTGCGCTTGAGTCCATCCCACTTCGTGACAATGCCATCTGCCATCTTAGCTGTAAAGGTCACATGACTGCATCACATGATTAAAATGCATTATTGTTTTTGAAAACCTTCGGTTTTTTGCAGTTGTAGAATGTTTAGCTGATTTAGAGTTTAGAAATGTGTTATCATAGAATGTAGAACTGTTGTAGAGACACTGCCCTTAAAGTAATAAAGGCCTCACTCTGTCGTGGACTTAGGAGTAGTGTACCCCTCCCCCACTTGAGCTGTGAAAGTAAAACAGAGAAGAGTTTATGCTGAGTGGAAATTCCCCAGAGGAAGTTTTAGGGTGGGGGTCTCAACATTGTAACTGGATACCTGTGGTCTGGAAGTGAGAGGGGTTTTATGACCTCTAGGGAGTCACCTACACCCACAGTGTTTTAACGGTCACGCACACACATCCACACGCACACTCACTCATGAGCACTCACATAGACACTAGGGAACGTGCACATGTAGGCATTCATGTGCTCGTGCACATAGACACAGACAGAGTTTGCAGCACACCGTAGGGGGTTTATGATGGGGACGTTTCTATAAAGCTGGCTGTAACTAACAAAGGGGTGAAGATTTTGGAGAGGGACATTGGCCTCGTCTTCCCTTCTAGAAGTGCATGCTTAAATGAAGAAGAGTAAATTTTAAAATTTTAGTTGTAACTTTTAGAGCTCTGCACGGTGAAGCTCCCCAGTATATCTCTGACCTGTTGAAACCTCATGCTTCATCCTGAGCACTTAGGTCTTCAGGTCAGAGGCTACTGGTGGTCCCACGTACTAGATTTAAAACACGTGGGGATCGAGCTTTTCAGGCACCGAGGCTGTGGAACTCTCTGCCGTTGTCTTTACGCTGTCTAGACTCTACTGACTCCTTTAAAAAGCAGCTGAAGACATTTTTATACAAACGGGCTTTTAATTAATTTAATTAATTTTAACTTGTATGTCGGATCTTACAGTAAAGCACTTTGTGATTTTTATCTGTGAAATGTGCTATATAAATAAATTTTACTTACTTACTTACTTACTTAAAGATAAATGAAGATGAATAAAGATTTTGTGGCACCTGACTACTAAGTCCGGTGCCATCTCTGGATGCTCGAGGAATAAAAAGAACCGGGGTAAAACTGATTTGCCAACACAGTCCACAAGGCGACACGAAAACGGCATTTTCAAATGTCTCCACTTTGGAGAGCGTTTTCAAAAAGCTCCGTTTTCCTTGACTGAAGACGCCGTCTCAGTTTGGATGGAGAGAAAATGATGCGTTTTCAAACGAAAACGTATTAGTGTGGACATGGCCTCAGTCAGACTCGGCCCCCACCTCTCCCCCCAACAGGTCAATCTGCCTCCCCACCTACTCCACCCTCCTCCACCCATGCACACATTTTACAATGGCAAGTATATTTGTCCTTAAAAGGTTTCCCCTTTTTTTTGTTCACTCCCTCACATCCACCCTGATCAGGAATTTGCTGAGTCCTTCCATACTCTCACTGATTCATTCAACAACTGTGGTCAGAATGCAGCTACCCGTGTCTACTAACAACTTCTTAAACCCATGAAACCTTCAAACTTCCCTGAGAACAGTTAGTGATGAGACCAGGGTGCTGCAGAGGAGGTTGTTCTGGTGGTTTAAGATAAGATAAGATAAGATAACCTTTATTAGTCCCACACGTGGGAAATTTGTTTTGTCACAGCAGGAAGTGGACAGTGCAAAAGTTATGACGCAAAAATTAGAATACAATAAGAATAAATACAGTACACAACTGTACAGAATAGAATAAAATACTATATACAGTAGAATAAAATAGAATAAAAATATACAATAAGATAAAAATAGAATACGAATGCTATATACAACTGAGTAAAAATACAACGATGCCAGAAAAGATTATTGCACTTAGTGTTATTGCACATGTGTGGATGTGTGTGCTTGATCAGTTAAAGTCTTTATTATGGAGTCTGACAGCAGTGGGGAGGAAAGACCTGCGAAATCTCTCCGTCCCACACCGTGGGTGCCTCAGTCTCCCACTGAAGGAGCTGCTCAGTGCTGTCACAGTCTGCTGCATGGGGTGGGAGATGTTGTCCATCAGGGATGACAGCTTAGCCGCCGTTCTCCTGTCACTCACCACCTCCACTGGGTCCAGAGGGCATCCTAGAACAGAGCTGGCCCTTCGGATCACCCTGTTCAGTCTCTTCCTGTCCCCAGCAGAGATGCTGCCGCCCCAGCAGACCACACCATAAAAGATAGCAGAAGCCACAACAGAGTCATAGAAGGTCTTCAGGAGTGGGCCCTCCACCCCAAACGACCTGAGTCTCCGCAGCAGGTACAGCCTGCTCTGCCCTTTCCTGTAGAGGGCGTCTGAGTTATGAGTCCAGTCCAGTCTGTTGTTCAGATGAACACCAAGGTACCTGTAGCTGTCCATAGCCTCAATGTCCATACCTTGGATGTTCAGTGGTTGCAGTGGAGAATGCTTGTGCCTGCGGAAGTCTACCACCAGCTCCTTGGTTTTACTGGCGTTGATCTGGAGGTAGTTCAGCTGGCACCAGTTCAGTTTAGTGTCCAGGATCAGGAAGGTTTGTATTTCATGGTCTCTGCAGACGGTGCTGTTCATAAGGCCAAAGACTGACATCATTTCCCTGAACAGGTAGGCGGTCTTTGTCAGGTTTTTTCTGCTGATTTGTTGCATCAGTCAGCTCCAGCTTTAGTGACGGCTGCCTCTGCGATCAGGGAAAGTTTCAGTGAGCGTGGCAGCAGTAAGGCGAAGCTTCACAAACACACAATGGTACGTTTGTGTAGAGAATACTTTTAAGTAGATACTTTGACAGATGTGTGTAGCACATCTGTGTTCATTAACATAAAGAGAGAAACGTGTTTTTCCTGCTCTGATCATGTGATGATGGCTTATGATGAGAAACGCCTAAAATGTGAAATTGTGTGTTTGCAGGATCACAGTGAAGACACAACGCAGGGGAACAAAATACAGCTCATCATAAACTCCTCAAAGGTTTCATACTTCACACTTGCTGCTTACTTCGACACCAGTACTTTGAAATATTTCTGTTTCACAGTTGTTATGTCTTTATACTTATTGATTCTTTGCGCCAATGTCCTGCTGATTGTGGTTATCTGTGTGAACAGAAGCTTACATGAACCTATGTACATGTTTCTGTGCAGCCTGTTTGTGAATGAGCTGTATGGTAGTACAGGGCTGTTTCCGTTCCTCCTGGTTCAGATCCTCTCTGATGTTCACACTGTTTCTGCTCCTCTCTGCTTCCTGCAGATCTTCTGTCTGTACTCGTATGTCTGTGTTGAGTTTTGCATCTTAGCCGTCATGTCTTATGACAGATACCTCGCCATCTGCTGTCCTCTGCAATATCACACACGTATGACGCCTGCAACGGTTGTCTTGCTGATTGCACTTTCCTGGTTATACTCTTTTCTTACCATTCTTGCTTTGATCTTACTGATCGCTCCTCTGGAGCTCTGTGGGAACGTCATTAACAAGGTTTACTGTTTGAACTACTCCATTGTGAAACTGGCCTGCTCTGAAACCACAGCAAATAACATTTATGGTCTTTTTATCACAGCTCTCACAGTCTTTGTTCCAGTTATCTTAATCCTTTGCTCGTATGTGAGGATCCTCAAAGTCTGTTTTTCTGGATCCAAACAAACCCGACAGAAAGCCGTCAGCACCTGCACGCCTCACCTGTCCTCTCTGCTAAACTTCTCTTTTGGTGTTTGCTTTGAAGTGATCCAGAGCAGGTTCAGTCTGAGCAGTGTGCACAGCATGGTGCACATTGTTTTATCGCTGTACTTTCTAACCTGCCAGCCGCTCTTTAACCCCGTACTGTACGGACTGAACATGTCCAACATCCGCAAACGTCTGTTTGCTCACAAAAGGAGATAACTGCAGAAGCAAAATCATCATCATGTCTGCTCTGAACACTGTGGTGAATATTGTATATTATTATTATTATTGCATATTATTCCATGTAAATACATGGCTGCCTCTGACTCGTGTAAACTCTTCTGTGCAGATTCAAACCAGCAGCCTCTGAAAGCCATCTTACTCCTCTGGTTGCTCATGAATCTTACAGCTACAGTCACAGCCTAAAAGGCTGTCATGATTCAGACTCAAATACTGTGTCTGCAGCATGAATCACAATAGGTTTCTTACACAGTTATTACAGTTCTTCCGGCAGAGGCACAGTCTGCCGTCGCTTTGTTGAGAGATTCTGAGTGAAATGACACACCAGCAGCTGAGTCTTTACCTCCTCCAGCACACAGCACATTTTCAGAAACCACAAACAGAAGATTTTAGCTCATACATGCATCACAGCTGCACTTTCCATACAGCCGGACCAACGTGGAAAAATTCAGTAAAAAGGGTTAAAAGTTCATTTGACATCTCTCTGTAGGCCATCCAGGTGCTGGTTGTCTGAGGAGCTTGGAAAGAAAAGCGACTGGACTTTTCAAAGTTTATTTTGGGCCTTTGTTAGACAGTGCAGTGAAGACAGAGAGAGAGGCGAAGCCATGTGGCAAAGGGCTGTCCCGGGCTGGCCGCTCTGAGTCACATGGGGTGCTGTACAGGTGACTGGCTGTAGCTCAGGAGGTAGAGCAGGTCACCTACTAATCGCAAGGTTGGTGGTTCAATCCCCCTAGCATGTATGCCAATATCCCTGGGCAAGGTAGTAACCCGAAGTTGCTCTCCAATCCCTCCGTCCATTGTGAAAAAGGTTGTGGGTCATTACCAGCAGAGATTTGGGCTGAAACCATTGTGAGACTGACAAGATGTGAGTGGACATCAAGGCATCTGGGAAGGATCCCAGAATAAATCGGAGTTGTAAGCCCCCCTTTGTTCAAAGATGGTCATTCGTAGTGAACATAGATGACTTCTGTCAGTTCTGAGTGAGGTCGTTTATGTCCAGAAGTCCAGATGCTTTCTGTTCAAGTCCTTAAAAGTTAAACTGACCTAACACCCAACAGGATCTTGCTGTTCTGCAGGTTGTTAACCTGTAAAGTCTGAACTATGAAATAATTGCCAGAAAATTAAACTTTTTGGAAACTGCAGTTTTTAATTGAACCTTCTGACAATTTTTTTTTTCAAAAGTAGAAGACAATACATTCATAAGTTTGCATCATTTTTGCCACCTTAAACATTTCTGCTTAACAGGATCAGCTGACCATGGGGTCATTCTGCACGTGGATCATTCCAGATCCGTGGGATGGTCTATCAGTCTCAACCTGCCTCAGTTTCATGTCTGTGATGTGGAGCAGCAGGAACTTGGTGGCAGATCTGTTTTTGATCATTCACTGCAGGAAAGTTCACAAAGTGCATTCTGGGAAAACCTTCTGATTCAACTTTCTCTTTTTGAATTTTGCAGCACTTCATTAGAAATGCTTAAATCAGTTGATTTGTCAGGGGAGCAGTTAAGAGGCACTCGCTGACTTTTAGTGACCCACTTGAGGTTTAGGTCAGGGTTCACTGAAGGCCGGGTTCAGACATGGGTTCATGTTTGGCAGCGATGACGGTCCAGTGTTCTCTGAAGCGAGTGAAGTTTCTACCACACAAATGCAGCCTTTAATAAAAATGCATATTTAAAGGGTTTTGTTTTTAGTGCGAGCGACGAGTTTATGGCCGTTTTCTTCTTGTCTCAGCGTGCAGTTAATCATGTGACAGCCTGACTCTAAACCCTCAGTGGCCCTCAGGCCTGCTGTGTGTTAGGAAGCTAACGTGGCGCTGGGATCAGTGCCGTCTTGGATCGAGAGTTGACTTTTAGTTATTTCCACAAAAGATGAATTTAAGACTTTGAACAAAGTGAGAGAACTTTTCTGTTGAAGTAAACCTGCTGATGCTGTAAGAGTTACATCATCACTGTAACAGGTAGATTAAAGGTCACCTGTGCATGTAAACATTTCTGTCCCTGAGGTGTCTCCTCATTAGCCACAGTTTCCTCCAACTCCCTCTGATGCAACTATCTGTGAGTGCTTTTGACCAGAGAGACCAATCAGCCGGAGCGGACCTCAGCTCTGGTCTCAGAGGGCTGAGGACGGTAATGACCCCCCTCAGAGGACCCACCCATGAAGACACACCCTGCAAACTTCATACAGACTTTCTGAAACACTGCTCCAGCTTTTTCCTGATGTTGTAGAATGTGTTGTCCATATTTATGTGGACACCAACTCTGAACATCCACCAGCTCACTGCTGATCCATTTAGTGTTGCACTTTAGCCACATGCTAAGAAACAGAAAATAATATAAACACATTACAGAAAACTTTAGAGTCACACGTGCAGTTTTATTATGCATATTCCACACCGGTGTAAATAGGTATAAAAGTTCATAAAAGTGTTACCAACGATCCAAACATTGTCCACTCCTGCAGTTCCTGGCGTGACAGCAGTGTTCTGCTTTTTATAATGGCCTCCTTCACATCACTGTGACCTCTTTGGGCTGCATAATGAAAGTTCACAGTCAGCAACCCCGACTTCCATGCCTGGACTCAGCAATAGGCCACAGCTAGTCATGAAACAGCTTGTCATTGTTTCAACTTTGTTGTGACCAGTAGGTTACAAAAAACAAGGAAAGCTGACAAAACAGACACAATATCGTAAGTTATGAGAAGGTTTTCTTACATATTGCACTGCTGAAACAGAAATAGGCGGTACTGTATGTTCCCAGGTTAAACTCATTATAATCAATGATTATCCTAATCCTATGGAATCAAAATACATTGATATGCAAAAGATCTTCATTTCTTTATATTCAGCCATGTGGCCACAGCTCCGTACACAGCTTCAACAATGAAGGTGTGGTCCACTCAGCTTCCCTCAAAATGCTGTTGAAGCTTTGCAAGATCCAGGAATTAAAGATCTTGTGGACTGGACCCTCTGCCAGATCCTCCCAGCACACCCTCACTTTATGTTTAGATATTCTAATTGTACCCAGCATCCTCCCCCTCTACCTGATCCAACTTACCACCAGCTGGTGATCAGCTCTATTCCTTTCACCCGGGTGTCCAGAACACATGACTGCAGATCTGATGATTTGATGATCACAAAATTGATCATCGATCTGTTACCTAGGGTGTCCTGGTGCCATGTGCGCTTATGCACATCCCTGTGTTTGAACATGGTACAGACATACATACATCCGGCAACAATCCCCCAGCAACACAATAGAATAGCTTTTTATTGTCACTGTACATGTACAGTGAAATTTTGTGTGTTCAGCACCAACTGTGCAGCAATAAAAATATAAAAAGTAGAAAGCAGGAATGAATAAAAGACAAGGGGAGTTTATATACAACAAAAATAATATATAGAAAACAGGACGTGTGGGATCTGCTTGACCTGAGGCACCAACCAGAGGGCAGCAGGTGGTGGGCGTGGTCACCTGTGATGGCCCTGGTTTACCTGAGACAGGAGGATCAGGTGATGACCTCCAGGGGTGTCAGAGGGCAGCCAATGATGTTTCTGGCAGTGTTAATGACCCTCTGTGCAGCCTTCCTGCTCTCAGTCGTGGCCCCTGAGGAGAGCACTCTCCACTGAGGAGCAGTAGAAGGCCAGGAGCAGCTTCTGGCCCAGGACACAGAGGAGGTACAGCTGCCGCTGGGTCTTCTTTTCCAGGGCGATGCTGTTGTGGGTCCAGGTGAGATCAGCTGAGATGTGGATGCCCAGAACCCTGAAGGTGGAGACAGATTCCACCTGTTCTCCATTTATAATGAGAGGGGAGTGGACCCGTCTGTGTCTCCTGAGGTCCATGATGAGTTCTTTGGTTTTAGGATGTTCAGCTTCAGGTTATTCTCTGAGCACCAGCAGGACAAGTTCTCTACCTCTGTCCTATCTCATCTCCATCAGAGATGAGCCCAATCACAGTGGTGTAATTGGCATACATGATGATGACACCACTGTGATTGGGTGGTTTGGTGTACAGTCATAGGTGTACAGAGTGTGCAGTAGGGGGCTGAGAACGCAGCCCTGTGAAGCTTCCGTTGGTGAGGAATTCTTTGATCCAGGAGGGGTCTGAAGGTGGTCCAGTTTAGTCCTGAGGATGTTGGGGATTATGGTGTTGAATGCTGAGCTGTAGTCCACAAAGAGCATCATCACCAGGTGCTTCCTGTTCTCCAGATGGCTCAGCACTCTGTGACGGGTGATGGTATCCTCATGGATCAATTTGCTTTGTAACCAACCTGATAGGGGTCGAGAGAGGAAAGTAGACAGTCTCTGATGTGCTGAAACTATCCACTTAAAACACCTCATGACTACACATGTGAGGGTTATAGGTCTGTAGCCATTGAGGGTGTCTATTCCAGTCTTTTGGGGGATGGCGATGATGGTGGAGGCCTTAACCCTTTGTGGTCGGTCGGAGCGGGCACATTCTGTTTGCCAATGCCAATGTGTGATTGGGCTCATCTCCATCAGAGATGAGCCCAATCACACATTGGCATCCTCGAAAGAGGACTTAACAACGTGGTGTATGCTGTACAGTGCAGCGAGGAATGCCCAGACCTCTACATTGGAGAGACCAAACAGCCACTTCACAAGCGCATGGCACAACACAGAAGAGCCACCTCCACAGGACAAGACTCAGCAGTCCATCTGCATCTTAAGGATAAAGGACACTCTTTCAAGGATGCCAATGTTCACATTTTGGACAGAGAGGACAGATGGTTTGAAAGAGGAGTGAAAGAAGCATCTATGTCCATTGTGAGCGACCATCTTTTTTTTTTTTTTTTTTTTTTTTTTTTAAATGACATCAGAAACAGCAGTATGCGACATTACGTGATGGCAGAGCTTCAGTTCATCCTTTGTCATTTTTTTTTTTTTTTTTTTAATAAATAGGACAGGGGGAATGAATGAGAGAGAGAGGGGGAGAGAAAGAAAGAAAACCAAAGGGGAGAAGAGACGGTGAGAAGGGGGGGGAAGAGAGAGAGAAAAAAAAAAAAAAACTCCTGGGTCACCTGTATGGAGAAAAAAAAACAAACAAACAAACAAAAACAAACAGAGGAGACAGCAAACAACAAAGAGCAACATAATAATAGAGAAAACAAAGCACCATCATAATAAACTAGCTAGTCATAGATATCAGTATTTACTAAGTAATAAACGATATTGTGCAGCACGCAAGATAGACAGCGCACAGTGTGCTTTGAGGCAGCAGCCAAGAAAGCTTTAGTCCGCGTCTGTGAATACCCATGTGTGCATACCTGTGTGGATCAGCATGCTTACATTCCAAAGGTTTCTCCATGTAATGATCTGCTAGGGAGTGTGGGGGGGCCACAGCCCCGTCCTCCAGGGTGTGAAGCGGGTATGGAGGAGATCAAAACTCCAGACATCCAGAGGCCCCCAGAACACAAGAGACCATGGAAGACCAACAGAGGGGCAGCCGCGCCACTGTCCCAGTAAGAGCTGAGGAGAGTCCCAGATGAGGGCTCGCCCAGCAGCCGCGGAGCAGAAGTCAGGGGGAGTTGCAGTGACGCGCCCGTGAGCTCCGCCGGCCCCCAGCTGCGCCTGAGTGACCGAGCCCTAGGCCGAGAGGCCGGGGGCACCCCACCTCCAAAGGGGCCCGAGCGAGCCCCAGGCCCCAGGCCCCGACAAGCGGCCGCCAAGGAGTGAGCGACCATCTTTGAACAGAGGCGGGGTTTACGACTCCAACTCTCTGCCATCTATAATCCAGTTTTGAGATCCTTCCCAGACGCCTTAACGCCCACTCACATCCTGGGCCATCTGACCTCAGGAATTCGCATGATAAGGTGGGGCCAGGTTTCACAATGAGCTCACCCGAAACTCTGGCTGATTGTGACCCACACCCAGTTTCACACCTTGGCTCAGGTGATTAGAGGATCATCAGGGGGTCCTTTTGTCCCTCTGTGGGGGGTCACTCCTGTTAGGTGACGGCTGTGTGCGGACAGGGATAGGACCCAAGATGCAGACTCCAGAGAGAAACTTAAACCAAAACAGCTTTAATGCTGAACTCAAACATAACATAACTGGAAAAAAGGTCAAAAATAAACTAACACCGGTGGATTGACAAAACACACAGCTAAATAAACGGTAGATCACGACATGGACACAGAGAAACACAGGGCTTAAATACACAGAAGGAGCAATCAGGGAATGAGTAACAGGAGGGAAACACAGCTGGGGCAAATCAGAACTGACGAGACCAAAGAAGCGTAAAGTGAACACACTGAGATAAGACAGAGACCTTCAAAGTAAAACAGGAAACACATAACACAGACTCACATGCAGGCACTACAGAGGGAACAGAGACGTGGGAACAGGGCAGACACAAACATTGACTGAACACGGGGATATAGGAACTAAGGATACACATAGACGCGAACTAGACAAGGGTGACAGGGGAGATAGAGCAACTAAAGAAGACAGAGACATAAACCATAAGACAGAACTCAAAGAAACCAAAAACTAGAAAGTATAAATAATATCATAAACTCAAAAACCCTGGGTCAACGACCCAGGCATCCTAACAACTCCCACTAGGTTTATATCTGGGACTCTCCACCATTTGACCTTAGAACTGAAGAAGCTTCTCGGATGAGAGGTGAAACGTCTTCAAGCAACTTAAAGAAGTCCAGACGCTTTTCTTTGCAAGCTCCTTTGACAACGATGACCTGGATGACTGAGAACCTTCACAGACATACTCAACTCATTCCTCTACTTCCGTACCATTGATTCAGTATTGATCCATTAATGTTGGATTCTCAGGCAGCTGCTCTATTCCCATGAAAACAGAGTTTGATCTTTGGTTTCATTCTATAATACTGGACTTATTTTTCCACGAAGGTTTGAACTTTGACAGTTTAAACAAGAGAGAAAAGTGTGAAAATGTGTAGTGAGGGGTTTTACAGCCTTAAAACATCTTGTGGTGGGGCGTGGTTTGCGGTGCCGTGCGGACGCACCTGCACGGCATCCGCAATCACGCCCGCCGTGTTAAAACACGGGGACTCAGGGGTTGGTGGGTGTGTGATGTGGCGTGAATAAGGCACAGCGGGACCACGGAGCAACGTTCAGAACCAACTTTATTTTAATTCACGTCACACCACACACCCAAGATTTTGAAGATTTTGGGGTAATTATTTGAATCACACGGTGTCATCTTTTTATACTTATTTTGTGGCTTAAAGAAAAACTATGCTAAATGTAACTTCCTCTGTCTTGTTTCATTCAAGGTTATTATCGTTAACGAAAACTAGAAGTGTAAAAACATTTTCGTTAACGGAAATAAAAATAAAAACAAAAAAAGCAAAACTAACTAAAACTGTAATGAGTGTTCACAAAACTAAAATTAACTGAATTTATAGCAAAAATGTGTTTAGTTTTCATTGATGTGAGCGTGTCCTGGGTGAAAATAAAGTTTCGTTTCCAGATTTTTTTCTTGCTGTGTCTCATTGTGCCAGCAGGTGGCAGCACGTTAGTCGAGTCGTCTGTGTTGCTGCTCTGTCCTCGCGCAGAATCATGTCAGGAAAAGTCGGGAGAAAGCGCCAGAGTCCAATTTGGGATTACTTTGAATATGACTGTGTTTTGGATAAAGCAAGTGTCTTGTAGTGGAAAGAGACAAATTATGAGGGACATTTCTAAAGGGAAAAAAATCCCACAAACCTTAAAGTGCACTTGAAAAGCTCACACAAGAAGGCTAACCTAGCTTAGCTTGAGAAGGGAGCACACTCAACCCTCATCCCCAGAAACAGAAGCTAACCCCAGGCAAGGCAGTGTGATGCAACCCGAGACAACAGGACGGGGACATCTACATAACTGTGTGAGTCAATTGCCTTCAAAAAGTTTATCACTTGAACCAAAATTACGAACACCCGGTGCTGTGAGAGTTAATAGTCTCATTGGGGCCAAGATATACATTTTATAGTTGCCTGGTATCAGTGGTTGTTCATCTGCCCTAATTTATTTATTTATTTAAAGAACCCATAGGTGGGAATGTGAGTTGTCTGTCTCTGCGTGTTAGCCCTGCGACAGACAGGCGACCTGTGCAGGGTATGGTAGCTGGAATAGCAACATACCCAAGGATGAGCAGAAGAGCATGACTGATATGATGAAACTGGGATGTTGTTACACTTAATTACTGGAAACACGACTAAAACTATAACTGAAACTAATCAAAACTAAACTGAAACTAAAGATTTTCAAAAAAATAAAAACTAAACTAGCAAACAATTGGTAAAAACTAATTAAAACTGATATAAAAATGAAAATCTGAAGTCAAAACTAAATAAAAATAAAAACTAATGAAAATTGCAAAACTATTAAAACCCTGGTTTCATTCTTGGAGGTTACATGGATGTTGGAAGTTTAAAACTCCTATATTATACATCATGATCATTGCTGCCAACAAGTCTCTGATTGTGGTTATGTAACACTGATGAAGCGCTAATGAATGAATACAGGCTAGGTATTGAGTGAAATATTAGGTTATTATTAATCAGAAGATTTAGGAATGCTACTGGAGCTGATGGGCAGTAATTAATAAATACACACAACGCTTTTGCAGGTACCGTGTATTTAACTGAAACCAAAGAAAAATAACAAGAAAAGAAAAGGAAAACTTAAATAATCACTCCTGCTGCAGCTATTCAATTAACCGAAAAACCCAGTGGGTGTCACAGGCTGGGTCTCTGACCCAGCGCTCTGAGTTCATTTTTGTATTTGTCTCATTTTGATATGTGATTAGTTTTTGTGTCATTTCCTATCTAGCTTTAGTTTAAGCTGTTATTTATTATTGTTCCCTTGGTTTTCTATGTTTTGGGTTCTTGTATTATTCATCACGTATTAGGTCTGTTAAGTTGAGTTGTCATGTCTAGTTTTAGTGTTTCCCGTTTTATTCTGACAGTGTCATGTGTTCTTTGTTCATTGTATTTAGCTTTCCTCCTCCTGGTCCTGTCATTAGGTTTATGTCAGTCAGCTGTTCCCCCATGTGTCTCCACTTCCCCTGATGGCCTGGCCTGTATTTGTATAGCGCTTTACTAGTCCCTAAGGACCCCAAAGTGCTTTACACAACCAGTCATCCACCCATTCACACACACATTCACACACTGATCACCTCATGTATGTATTTAAGCCCTCTGTTTTCTGCATGTCATTGTCGGGTCGTCTGTTTATCTCACCAGAGTTACAGTTATAGTCATAGTCTTCGCCCGTTTTTCCACCATAGTCATAGTTACAGTCTTTGTCATTGTATGTTATAGTTTTTGTTTCTTAGTGGGTTTTTTGTCAGTTTGCTTTCGGTTCCTGGTTAACCCCTGCCGTCATCTAATAAAGGATCACTTTTCTGTTTAAACTTACAACTCCTCGTCTTCATCTGCTTTTGGGTCCTGTTTCCATACACATCGGCGCACCCCGCCGTGACAGTGGGGGTGCACAAAGACAACTAAGCAAATTCTTCTGGCTTATACCAAGCAATACAGATTCTCAAAAAGAGTTCCCCATAAATAACACATGTTAACATCAAAAACACTGATCCACACTGAAGTCCGTGAGTTTTATCTGAATGTCCATGAGAGATGTCCAAGCGCTGTTGTCCATAAACGGGGGGAATGGTGTGTATGATTGTGGAAATCAGTGCATTTGGTGTATTCCTACCCAACCAGTGCCGATCCTATCAGCTGTTGGCAACACTTCCTAGGTTGGAATAGACGTCAGCGTGAACTATCGTATGTCCGCTATTACCTGGCCGAAACCGGAAGTGATGTCATTTTCGCAGAAAAAATGGACAGACTCGAGCCGTGGAGACCTGGCTTGTATGTTCTCACTCTGCTAGCAACAAGTAAAGGTCTGTTCTGTTTAACTGACTGGGCTCTGAGTTGTCCGGCTAACCTCCACACCACATGCCTGCTAGACCTGCTAGCTGCTCCTTCCTCGCCAGACCGCCGTTACAAGTTGTTAATCTGCTGTCATCTAAAGTGGAGCAGTGTTTGCTGCAGAACTCTGAAAACACACAAGTACACACGAACTTATTATAAACAGTAAGTAAACCAAATTTTGATTGAAGTTTATAACTCTTTTAAAGGCCCACTGCCATATAGGAAACCTGTCACGACACATCTTTGTCCTGCAGGTCCTTTCAGGTTTCCTCTGACTCAGGCAGCCAATCAGGAGTTCTCATAATGAGATCAGTCTGCTGCTGTGACGTCTGCTGAGCTGAATGGTTTAAAAGAAGCAGGGCTTCAGTCTGAGGGTGTGTGTATGAGTGTGTATGATTTACATGCTGTTAGCCTGAGTTTCACACAGGAAGGATTTTATATGTTGAATATAATGTTTTTGATGTCAGTGACTGAATATGATTCATCTGCATTTAATGTGTTGTCTTGATGCTTGTGAATTGTGTTAATTAACATTCATATATGTAACAAAATTAGTGTTAAGACTGTTTGATGAACAATTAGAGCATCATGATAAACTTCACAGAGGGCTCATACTTCATCCTTGGTGCCTACTTTGATGCCGGGCCTACAAAATACTTGTTTTTCTTGCTTCTCTTGTCTTTATATTCTTTAATCATTTGTGCGAACCTCCTGCTGATTGTGGTTATCTGTGTGAACAGAAGCTTACATGAACCTATGTACATGTTTCTGTGCAGCCTGTTTGTGAATGAGCTGTATGGTAGTACAGGGCTGTTTCCGTCCCTCCTGGTTCAGATCCTCTCTGATGTTCACACTGTTTCTGCTCCTCTCTGCTTCCTGCAGATCTTCTCTTTGTACTCGTATGTCGTTGTGGAATTTTTGACCTTAGCCGTCATGTCTTATGACAGATATCTTGCCATCTGCTGTCCTCTGCAGTATAACATGCGAATGACATCCAGCACAGTTTCTGTGCTCATCGCTGTGTCGTGGATCTATGCTTTGTTGCTGGTTGCTGTGACAGTTTCTCTGAGCTCACCTCTGCAGCTGTGTGGGAACATCATCAACAAAGTGTACTGTGATAACTATGCCATTGTTAAACTGGCCTGTTCTGACACCACACTCAATAACATCTATGGACTGATCAGCACAGCATTCACAGCGTTTGTTCCTGTCACGTTAATCTTTTTCACCTACATGAGGATCCTGAAAGTCTGTTTTTCTGGATCCAAACAGACCCGACAGAAAGCCGTCAGCACCTGCACGCCTCACCTCGCTTCTCTGCTCAACTTCTCTTGCAGCGGCTGCTTTGAAATAGTACAGAGCAGATTTAATATGAACAATGTACCAAATGTACTGCGTATTTTGATATCACTGTACTGGCTTATGTGTCAGCCGCTCTTTAATCCTGTGCTGTACGGGCTGAAAATGTCCAAAATTCGTGACATTTGTAAAAGTTTGCTTTATTCAAAAGTTAACACAATATTGAGTTAGATTGAAAAAGAATGAAAACAATAAATGTGTCTGGCTTTATTTATTTTATTTCTTTGTGTACTTCATTACTGCCATAAATAGGGCTCGTTCATTTTTCTGTAAAGTCTGAAGTCTATATCATATAATGTTATTTCTAACTACTACATCGTTTCTCTTAGACAGCAACAAGACCTGCAAAACACTGAAAATGCTCTGCTTTTTGGACTGAGGTTGAAGCGTCTAATCGGGAGAGGAAGATAAGGTGGCAGACAGTCAGTTGTGGGTTCTGTGCTCCTTCCTCACAGAACTGAAAGCATCCTCAGCTAAAACAAAGCACAGACACTCATAGAGGCTTTAACGCCTGGCCCATCATGGCAGCACATGCTCAGGATCAGCTGCAAACTGCAGCAGCGCCACAAGTCCCCTCACAACATTTCAATACCATTACAAATTCTTAGCATTATTGCGGTTCACCTTTTTTTCTTTTGTTTGTTTGTTTGATAATTTTTTATTTCAACATTTGTTGCCTCTTTGTCTCAGGGCAAAATTAAGAATGCAAAGGTATGAAAGGTAAATTAAACAACCCATAAAACTAAACAACAAAAAAAACAACAGTCTGCTCAGGTTGTGAATGCACATACTTCATATCATGAAAGAGGAGGTGGGCGGAGCTTATAAGTGCTGACGGACATCACAGAGTCAGAGGCTCAGACACAGCTGGCTGTCACAGCTGATCTAAGGTCAGATGTAAGACATCTTTATAGGTGAAATGCACAAATTGTTGCAGCCAGCACACCTCACTTTAGAGAACAACCTTTGTGGTTCAATGACCTTTGACCCTTATTTCACTGAGTGTAGAAATGTCTTATCTTCTGCAAAATGACAGTCAAATTGTAAATTTCAAAAACAATCTTAAAAACAATTTCTCCAGAGGAACCGGTTTACCTTCATCCAGGAGAAAGAGATGAAATGTTCAGGAATCAAACACCAGGATGATTTCATGGCTGAAAAAAACAACTTTCTCCTCAGAGCTTCTTTTGCATAAACACCCAGCAGGCCTACTGATCATTTCTATTAATATGCTTTAGCAATAACTACATTTAACTAATATACAGCTCTTCAATGCTTATTCAAGGTTTTACTTTTACTGCTGTTCATGTTATCTTAAGAGTTCAGACTGTCAGGAGCTTTTACCTGGCGTTGGCTCTCTCTGCGGAAGAGCATCACTTCCTGTTCCAACACAGTGGGGTTTTTGTGTAGTTTATCTGCGGAGCAATTTAATAAAAAAAACTTCTTATTTCATAGTAGAATCTTCACGTGCTTCATCCGAAGCACTCTCTGTGTACTCACTCGCTAATTTGTATTCGCTCACTGTGTCTTTAGATTTTGCTAGCTTAGCTTAGCTCATAACCGACTCACTAGCAGCATGGCCTCTAAAAATTCCCCGAAAAGCCTTCAGTTAATCCAAAATGCTGCAGCAAGAGTCCTGAGGGCTCCAGTATTCCTTGGAATGCTGCTGAAGATCTGCCAGAGGTGGAAGATTTTGCGGACCGGGCCCTGTGCTAGGTGTTCCCAGCTGATTCTCACTATACATGTGGGTGCTCCAAGTCTGTCCAGCGTCCTCCCTGACCACCTGATCCAATTCATCACCAGGTGGCGATCACCTCAGCCTCTCTCTTCACCCGAGTGACCAGAACATCTGACCACAGATCTGATGATATGATCATAACATCAATCATCAACCTTTGGCCTAGGATTTCCTGGTGCCACATGCACTTATCGATGCCCTTAAGTTTAAACATGGTGTTCATTATGGACTAAAACTTTGAGTTTTTGATGCCACTGAGGATGGAAAGGTAGCTGACAGAATAGAAATGCATAAGTGATGTCAGACACCAGAGACTTGGTGGAAAAACCCCCAAAACCAAACTAAACTAAATGTTAGCTTAGAACGAACCTTTTTAAGCTTCAAATCATACCAATCAATTGATGAATAACTAAATAAATAGGCTTAATCATTTCCAACACCCTGGAGGACAGCAGGGAGAATTGAGACGCTGAATGGTGCTTTGATGCGATCGTCATGAAGCATTTAAATCACCACCAATATCAATTAAACTGCTGATCAAAAGTTTAGGACCACACCTCCAAAAAAAACTGTAAACCCCCAAAAACAGAAATCAAAGATCCAAACATGAGCTCAGTGATGAGCTCCATCGTTATAGAAACCACCTCAGGTGGGATCTGCTTGTCATGCCAGTAGCGTTGGAAACCATCAGGACCATCAAGGTTACATTTGTTCTCATCAGAGAATAAAACTCTCTTCCACCTTTCAACGTCCCATGTTTGGTCCAAACGGTCAGTTCTGTGGCGTTCAGGGAGACGAGGCCTTTGAAGAAGTTCTTTGTTTTTGAAGCCCTACAGCCTCAGATGCCATCTGATGGTTATGGGGCTGCAGTCTGCAGCTGTAACGGCCTAAATTTGGGTCGACATATAGGGCCTTGGGGGTTGGCTCACTTACCGGTATCCAGAGAACAGTCTGTTTATTCAACCTCACTTCTGGCCCCGGTGCCCACCTCTTAATTTTAAATACATGTAGACATTGAGGGTTCCCGGGAGGGGCCATGCTGCTACCAGATGCTATTTGGCAGAGGATTGTTAGCACCACCATTTAAATGCATTTTAGAAAAGCATGCATCAACACCACATATGAGCGGGTGGAGTGAGGTATGGGGTCTTCTCACACCCCCGTTCCCTGTTCCCTGTTGGGGGCGGGGAGCCGGGGGAAGGAGTTGGCCATCTGGTTGGGGTCTGGGATGGTGGGCCTCCTTGCTGCTGCAGGACCAGGGGGCGGTCTCAACCCCAGATTAAAGAGAAACATCTCCTGGGTCTCGGGGCAGATTGCCCTTCTGGGGGTGATGGTACCTGTTATAGAGTATGTACTGGGAGTGTGAGTGCGTGTACAGTGTTCATTTCTGTGTGTCTCCATGTTGGGTGAGAGCTGAGTATTTGTAGATGTGTGCATGAGAGTGGGTGTGGTGGAGGTGTGGTCCCGGGCGCGGCTGCAGGGGAGGAGTGGTGCAGTGAGCTCAACGGGGCGGTGCTGGAGACGCAGGTGAGAACAGCTGATGGCGTTTGGACTGATGATGGTTTCCTTCCCCTTTTATAGTGAGACGGGAGAGGAGCGGAGGGGAGGCTGGAAATCAGCTGAGACTGGAGCTGTCAGACTGTGGACTATCTTAATAAATGAAAACTAGAAATAAACGTGGCATCTGGCGACAAACAAACGTGCATGTGTGTGCGTGTGTGAAGTGCATTTCACAGTGGGAATGCATGTTTATGTTTGTGTGTGTCTGTGTCAGGGTTCCTGGGTCATTGACTCAGCATTTTAGTTCATGTTCCGTTTATTTTCCACATTCATGTTTCCCGCTTCACCGTGCCAGCCCTCTGTCTCAGAGTCAGTAATTCTGGTTCTACTTCCTATGTGTCAGCTTATGTTCAGCTGTGTACTCACCGGTCATCATCCTCATCAGTCAGAGTATTTAAGTCCTTCACCGTCTTGTCATTGATGTGATGTTGTCACTGCCATCGTTCCCGTGTGTGTTTCCAATTCAGCCAGCCATTCAATCATCCAGCCAGTCAGCGTTTGTTCATGTTCTGTTCATCCACTCACTATAATAAACTTCTGTATCCTGCGCCGTGAGTCCTGCTTTTGGGTCATCTCCTCCTTGCATCCACACACGACCCCTGACAGCCTGTTAGTCTGTGTCTATATGTCAGGTTGGGTCTCAGACTCCACCTCTCTTAGAACATCTCAAACTAGATTTCATTAAATGTAACATTTAAACGTTCCATCTTACTTTAGTAAATAACTTTGATGTAAAAAGTTAAACCCAGCATTCTTGGCAGACTTTTTCTTTCAGTGTTGGAGAATCTAATTTTAAAAAATTGCTGAAATCTGCTTTTTTGAGTGTCTCAAAGAATTCAGTGACAAAAGGTCCACCATGTTGGTGTCGCTTTTACCAATTTTATCTGGACATCCTACATCAGGGGTGTCAAACTCCAGGCCTCAAGGGCCGGTGTCCTGCAGGTTTTAGATGTGTCCTTGATCCAACACGGCTGATTTAAATGGATAAATGACCTCCTCAACATGTCATGAAGTTCTCCAGAGGCCTGGTAATGAACTAATCATTTGATTCAGGTGTGTTGACCCAAGGTGAGATCTAAAACCTGCAGGACCCCGGCCCTCGAGGCCTGGAGTTCGACACCTGTGTCCTACATGAACACATGTGGAAGGTACCGTGTGGCTGCTTATGTGTTGCTGAATGATTAAAGGCTTTGCTGTCTCTTACAGTGTTTAAGTGGCTGAAGACTGAATGCAGCCTAACGGGAAACAACAGCCAGTGAAGAAATGTCTTTAAATATTCTCATTTGTTTAATTACATCTGCTACATGATCCAAACTTTCCAGTAGAGCAAACTTTTACAAATGTCATAAATTTTGGACATTTTCAGCCCGTACAGCACAGGATTAAAGAGCGGCTGACATATAAGCCAGTACAGTGATATCAAAATACGTAAAATGTTTGGTACAGTGTTCATATTAAATCTGCTCTGCAATACTTCAAAGCAAGCCCCAAAAGAGAAGTTGAGCAGAGAAGCGAGGTGAGGCGTGCAGGTGCTGACGGCTTTCTGTCGGGTCTGTTTGGATCCAGAAAAACAGACTTTCAGGATCCTCATGTAGGTGAAAAAGATTAACGTGAGAGGCAGAAAAATGGTGAATGCTGTGCTGATCAGTCCATAGATGTTATTGAGTGTGGTGTCAGAACAGGCCAGTTTAACAATGGCATAGTTATCACAGTACACTTTGTTGATGATGTTCCCACACAGCTGCAGAGGTGAGCTCAGAGAAACTGTCACAGCAACCAGCAACAAAGCATAGATCCACGACACAGCGATGAGCACAGAAACTGTGCTGGATGTCATTCGTGTGTTATACTGCAGAGGACAGCAGATGGCAAGATATCTGTCATAAGACATGACGGCTAAGTTATAAAACTCCACACTTCCATAAGAGTACAGACAGAAGATCTGCAGGAAGCAGAGAGGAGCAGAAACAGTGTGAACATCAGAGAGGATCTGAACCAGGAGGGACGGAAACAGCCCTGTACTACCATACAGCTCATTCACAAACAGGCTGCACAGAAACATGTACATAGGTTCATGTAAGCTTCTGTTCACACAGATAACCACAATCAGCAGGACATTGGCGCAAATGATTAAAGAATATAAAGACAAGAGAAGCAAGAAAAACAAGTATTTTGTAGGCCCAGCATCAAAGTAGGCACCAAGGATGAAGTATGAGCCCTCTGTGAAGTTTATCATGATGCAAAGGTCCGTCACAATCAGCTTAATGAACAATACTTACACCAAATATTTTCATATAAAAACACACATGAACTGATGAGAAATGTGTAACTGCATAACAATATTTCACAGAGCAAATGAAAGGAACCTGTCAGAGTTTTTAACTGAAAACCTTCCGAAAAGTCAAAAAGCAGTGAGTGCATCAGACCAGCTTCTTTTAAAGCCTTCAGCTCAGCAGATGCCCCCAGCAGCAGAATGACATCATCCTCTGAACCTTCCACTGGCTGCTGACTGCTATGAAATGTTAACATCAGCTTTCAAACTGGCAACATAACACGGTGTGTTTCCAATGGCATTTACAATGATCCACAGGGATGGGTGCTGTTTGTGTGTGAAGTTTTCCTATTTTAGTTAGAAGACCCAAATGCCATGCTGCAATACTACACTGCTGTGGTAGCCAACATTTCAAATGCAGGTTGTGTGGTTTGTTACTGTTACTGAAGGATACTCGCTGTAAGTGTCACAGAAATGGCTTATGTATAAAGAAGTTTAATAGATGGTTCCAGCAGTTAAAATGTTCTTGCTTGTACATTTCTGTGGACAATATTGTAAAGGTGTGTTTATCTTGTACAAGAGACATGTTTATCTTGTCACAAAGAACCAGTTTTGTTACACCGCTATTATCGCGAGGTTTGGGCGTGATAGTATAGGCTGTGAGCCAACTTTTAATAATCACGCTAAGGAGTTCAGCGAGCTATCTGCAAAAGCCTGGTTAGTCTACCAGCTGTTCAAGAATGCACAGGACTGTAAAGTTATTGTTCTAGGACCTCCGAAGTGGCAGGTGGCCACGAGCCTTTGTGTTTTATGTTTGTAGTTTTCACGGCGTTCAATAAATGCAGCAAAGCGCCCGTCTTGAAGAAGCCGTGCCTGTGTTGTCATTTCGGAGTTATACTCGCCACACCAACACCAACCAGATGTTTAAATCTTCATATAAATGAGTAACAGTAGGTGGACATTAGGTAAGGCTGCACTTTTTGCAGCGATCTCGTATAGAAAACTATTCCTCGCGTATATAAAACAGGTCCGCGGCTCCGAACCGTAGTAAAGGGACCTCTGGCTGATACGTCAGGTTTGTGTCGGGCTCGTAGCTGAAAACTAGCTTTACTTTGTTGTGTGGGTCAACTTTGCTAGAGACAGAGAGAGGCGTTGAAAGGCTCCAACGGAGCTTATTGTTTCAGAGGAAACACGAACACAGCGTACAGTCGAGTCTTAATAGCTTACTTACAGCTGGGCTCGTCAGGCACTCTTCTTGGCTGCAGTGGTTATTATTATATTTACATGCTTCCAGCTCCCGTTTCTGCTCGATGACAACTCGTACACAGACACTCGCTCACAGACACTTAACGGGTATGGCAGTCCATTCTCCCTGCAGCACGGACTACACTGCCCATGAGGCTACATGCTTTCGGGCTATGCCTGTAACACTCTGCTATTACCTTCATATTAAATAACATTAACTAGTAATGACTTCATCAGCTACTCTTAGTACCATTGATGTTAAGTTAGACTCTTTTTCTCCAGTTGATCTTTCTGAGTTAACTTCAATAATTACTTCCTCCAAACCATCAACGTGTCTTTTAGACCCCATTCCTACAAAACTGCTCAAAGAAGTCCTGCCATTAATTAATGCTTCGATCTTAAATATGATCAACCTATCTCTAATGATCAGCTATGTACCACAGGCCTTCAAGCTGGCTGTAGTTAAACCTTTACTCAAAAAGCATCTCTAGACCCAGCAGTCTTAGCTAATTATAGGCCAATCTCCAACCTTCCTTTATATCAAACATCCTTGAAAGAGTAGTTGTCAAACAGCTAACAGATCATCTGCAGAGGTTTATTTGAAGAGTTTCAGTCAGGTTTCAGAGCTCAGCACAGCACAGAAACAGCTTTAGTGAAGGTTACAAATGATCTTCTTATGGCCTCTGACAGTGGACTCATCTCTGTGCTTGTCCTGCTAGACCTCAGTGCAGCGTTCGATACTGTCGACCATAATATCCTATTAGAGCGATTAGAACATGCTGTAGGTATTACAGGTACTGCACTGCAGTGGTTTGTATCATATCTATCTAATAGACTCCAGTTTGTGCATGTAAATGGAGAGTCCTCTTCACACACTGAGGTTAATTATGGAGTTCCACAGGGTTCAGTGCTAGGACCAATTCTGTTTACATTATACATGCTTCCCTTAGGCAGCATCATTAGAAGACATAGCATACATTTACACTGCTATGCAGATGACACCCAGCTCTATCTGTCCATGAAGCCAGATAACACACACCAATGAGTTAAACTGCAGGAATGTCTTAAAGACATAAAGACCTGGATGGCCGCTAACTTTCTGCTTCTTAATTCAGATCAAACTGAGGTTATTGTACTCGGCCCTGAAAATCTTAGAAATATGGTATCTAACCAGATTCTTACTCTGGATGGCATTACCTTGGCCTCCAGTAACACTGTGAGGAACCTTGGAGTCATTTTTGACCAGGACATGTCCTTCAACGCACATATTAAACAAATATGTAAGACTGCGTTCTTCCATTTGTGCAACATCTCTAAAGTTAGAAATATCCTGTCTCAGAGTGACGCTGAAAAACTAGTTCATGCATTTATTACTTCCAGGCTGGACGACTGTAATTCATTATTATCAGGAAGTCCTAAAAACTCGCTGAAAAGCCTTCAGCTGATCCAAAATGCTGCAGCAAGAGTCCTGACAGGGACTAGAAAGAGAGAGCAGATTTCTCCTGTTTGGCTTCCTGTTAAATCCAGAATTCAAAATCCTGCTGCTCACATACAAGGTCTTAAATAATCAGGCCCCATCTTATCTTAATGACCTTGTAGTACCATATCACCCTATTAGAGCACTTCGCTCTCGCTCTGCAGGCCTACTTGTGTTAGGATGCCTGGGTTGTTGACCCAGGGTTTTGAGTTTATTATATTATTTGTCATTTCTAGTCTTCGGTTTCTTTGTTAGAGTTCTGTCTTATGGTTCACGTCTCTGTTCCCTCTGTTGCAGTGCCTGTGAGTCTGTGTCTTTAAGTTCAGTCTGTGTTATGTTTCCTGTTTTACTTTGGAGGTGCATGTCTTATGTTAATGTATCTTCCCCTGTTTCGTTAGGCCTGATTTGCCCCAGCTGTGTTTCCCTCCTGTTGCCCGTTCCCTGATTGCTCCTCTGTGTATTTAAGCCCTGTGTTTCAGTTTGTCTATGTTGTGATCTACCCTTATCTTGCTGTGTGTTTTGTTTGCGTAGGTTTACCTTGGAGTCTTAGTCTTGCTGCCCTCATGCTGTGTGGATCTCACTGTGATTTTAGTTTAGTTTAGTTTAGTTTGCTTTTGTATAACTTTCCCCTGCCAGCAAATAAAGCTGAGTTCTTTGTGTTTAAACGTGCCTAATTTTGGGTTCAACTCCTGTCTGCCACACAGCGATTCATGACAGAACGATGCGACCAGAACATGGACCCTGCAGACTCTTCAGCCTTTGAGTTTAACGCTGAGATGGATCAGATGATTAAGCTTCTTGACCGCATTGCCCAGGCCAAGGATTTGAGAACAATGGCGGTTGGGCTAAGCGCAGTAGACGCTGTCATTCGGAGCAACCCTCGGCTAAATCTGTTTTCTACGGCCACTGTGCTGGGCAGCTCCATAGCTGCCTGGAGGGAGCAAGTCAGGGCTGGCGAGCTTGCTCTCTCTATTTCCACCTCCACTTCTTTACCGCTGCCCCAGGACAACACACACTCTCCACCTGCCTCAACGCTGTCACAGACTTCGTCTCCTTCCTCCCGTCAGTCGGGACCTTGTTCGCCTGTCCGTTCACCTGCCTTTTTCCTGGCGGCTATGTGGTCGGAGGAGGAGGTGGTCTCCATTTCTCCACCGGTTCCCTCTTCCAGAAGGAAATGTCGCCCTTGCCATCGCCACTCCTCTCCCCAGTCCTCTGTTCTGCAACCTGGTCCTGCTGGAGGGTCCGAGGGGCCCGTCCGGCCTTCATCTGTTGTTCCCGCTGGGGGTTCTGGAGAACCGCACCAGCCTTTGTTTGCCTTCCGAGGGGCCCGTCCAGCAACCTGCCTCCGCTGCAGAATCCGGGTTCCTTCCATATCCATCATTCGTAGATAAGGACTAGCATTATCTAGTATCCACCCTCGACACAATTATTCGAGACCACTCTCTAAGTCGACTCACGGTTCTGACTGCTTCTAAATGGCTTATCATCTCCGATGAAGTTCAGTGGCCTCGCACTCTGCTCTCGGACGATTTGTGGGGTTATTATTATAGAAGATTATTTTCCCCTAATCAGTCTTTTAATTCATCAACTCCCCCCAAGCTGCTGCTGTCACTTCTGTTCATTCAGAAATCAGCTCAGTTTTTATCGGTACCTTATCTTTTTTTTTTTTTTTAATAAATAGGACAGGGGGAATGAATGAGAGAAAGAGGGGGAGAGAAAGAAAGAAAACCAAAGGGGAGAAGAGACGGTGAGAAGGGGGGGGGAAGAGAGAGAAGAAAAAAAAAAGAACTCCTGGGTCACCTGTATGGAGAAAAAAAAACAAACAAACAAAAAAAACAAACAGAGGAGACAGCAAACAACAAAGAGCAACATAATAATAGAGAAAACAAAGCACCATCACAATAAACTAGCTAGTCATAGATATCAATATTTACTAAATAATAAACGATATTGTGCAGCACGCAAGATAGACAGCGCACAGTGTGCTTTGAGGCAGCAGCCAAGAAAGCTTTAGTCCACGTCTGTGAACACCCATGTGTGCATACCTGTGTGGATCAGCATGCTTGCATTCCAAAGGTTTCTCCATGTAATGATCTGCTAGGGAGTGTGGGGGGGCCACAGCCCCATCCTCCAGGGTGTGAAGCGGGTATGGAGGAGATCAAAACTCCAGACATCCAGAGGCCCCCAGAACACAAGAGACCATGGAAGACCAACAGAGGGGCAGCCGCGCCACTGTTCCAGTAAGAGCTGAGGAGAGTCCCAGATGAGGGCTCGCCCAGCAGCCGCGGAGCAGAAGTCAGGGGGAGTTGCAGTGACGCGCCCGTGAGCTCCGCCGGCCCCCAGCTGTGCCTGAGTGACCGAGCCCTAGGCCGAGAGGCCGGGGGCACCCCACCTCCAAAGGGGCCCGAGCGAGCCCCAGGCCCCAGGCCCCGACAAGCGGCCGCCAAGGAGTGAGCCGGTGTGTACCCGGACGCCCACCCCCAGACACAAAGAACCACCAACACACCGACACCTGAGGGAGTCCGCCACCGGCAGGGGAAGTGGTGGTGGGTGGAGATAGGCCTCCAAACCTTGGAGGGCCTGAGGTGTCCCCAGAGAGGTGGCGTCTGATACCCAACCTGACATATAGACACAGACATACAGGCACACACAGACACAAACATCCATTCCCACCCTCATGCTCTCATATGCACTTACTCCACACTCAACCAACGTGGAGACAGACATAAAGAGACGCTGTACACACGATCACACTCCCCAAGCATACTCTACAAACCGGGTCTAGGTGCCCCCGCCCCTGGAGGGGGGAATTGCACCCAGACCCAGGTGGTGTTACCCTTTTCCCTGCGGTGGGGAGAGGCAGACCACCCCGACTCCGCAGCAGCAGGAAGGCTCCACACTCCAGACCGCAGTCGGACGGCCAACTCCTCCTACTAGCCCTCCCGCTCCAGCAGGCCGCAGAGAATGGGGGTGGGAGAAGACTCCAAACCTCCCTCCACCCGCTCATTGTAGTGTTGATGCATATGTGTTCTAAGGTGCAATTAAAACCCAGGAGGGCATGGAGCTACCTGCCAAGGAGCAGCAGGTAAGCGCATAGTCCCTCCTGCTAGCCCTCAATGTCTATGTGTATTTAAAATTGAGAGGTGGGCAACGACGCCAGGGGTGAGGTGTACACCCTGATGGTGATTTGGACTCCGTGATTGTGCCCACCACCAAGATCCTATATGTATGTGTAATGAGAGTGTGAATAATGTGAATGTCTAAGTTGTGGGATAAAATTGAGGCAGAGGCAGCCAGAAGGGGACAGGGGGGGGGGGGGGGGGTAGCCTCCTCTGCACCCTGGTGACATACCCCCACTCCAAGGCCCTGCATGTGTGGGTGGTTGTGGAGGAGCGGGAAGAGGGAGGCAGCTGGAGATGGGGAGGGAAGGAAGGGAGGGAGGGGCAGGTAACCCCTCCCTGGGGCCAGCTCCCCCGCTGACCCCAGTAGGCACTCCCACCCTCCGCGACCCGCCAGGGAAGGGGGGCCCAGGCCCATCAGACTGGGGCCCAGTGCAGTAGCGCCCCCCGGCTCCACAGAGCCCTGGACAGTCCACCCAACCCCACCACAGAGAAAACTGCACCCACCCCACCAACCACACATCTTCCAGACTACATAAGACGGTAAACGCCCAGGCTGAGATCTTCCTCCACCTCTCCTGTATCTCCCCCTCCTGCAGAGAGTTCCTGAAGAGAAGAAAGCTCCTGCAAGATGTGACCATCCCCCCCACCAGTTGAAGAGCCCCCCAGGCGGCTCGACGCACCGGCGGCACCCTGCTCCAGGGCCGGGCCCCCATGCACCCACCCGCCAACAACCCCGGCAACACACCAACCAGGACCCAAGCCCCCGAGGCCCGGCCCGGGCCCCAGCCCAGAGACGGAGCGCCCCCAGAACCTCACGCCCATCCCGGACCCACCCAGGGGCAGCCAGGTTGCCAGGTCAGTAACCCACGTCCGTCAGCACAGACCCTCCCCTAGCCCCGCTGCATGCAGCCGCGAGGAAACAGTCACCTGAGAGCCAACAGAGCCCCCAACCGGACGTGACCGCTACCCCGGGTTGAGCTCCCCAAGGAAGATGCCTCCGGGGAACCCCCCGACGCCCTAAGCCTGTCCCTACCCCCTCACCAATCACAACAGTGAAGGCGGGACCAAACTATGACCCCCCACCCCCACTAGGTGATGGAGCTGATAAAAGGGGCCCAGAGCAATTGATCTGATGTGGTGGCAGAGGCTGTATCAAGACTAATGTAATCTAATAGATAATTTCTATATTGGTTAGAATTAAGATTATTTTTATTTTTCCAGTTCATGAGGACTGTTTTCTTGGCTATGCATAGGGCAGTGAAAACCATATGGGCGATATTCTTTTCTGAAGTGACATTATCTAAGCTGCCCAACAAACACACTAAGGGGGAAGTTGGAATGTTACATTTCAGACACTTCGATAAGTCTTCACATATCTCGCGCCAAAACTTTTGCACTGGTGGACAGAACCAAAGAGCGTGGATGTAATTGTCTGGTGTATTGCCTTGACAGTGTGAGCAGTTGTTGGAAGATGTAAAGCCCATCTTGAACATCCGATGACCTGTATAGTGCACTCTATGAAGTATTTTGTATTGTATTAATTGCAGACTGGGATTTTTAATTAATTTAAAAGTTTTTAAGCAAATCTGAGACCAGAAGTTTTGGTCTAGGTTGACTGATAAATCTGCTTCCCACTTTGCAGTAGGAAGGGATATTGATTCATCTAATTTAGAAAGTGTTCTGTATATTTTAGATAATAATTTGGGGGATTTAAGAGTAAGAAAATGTGCCGCACTTAGTGGTGTTTGTAATTCAACTTGACTGAGGTTAAATTTCTTTTTTACTATGGATTTAATTTGTTGATATTCTAAAAACCTTGTCTTGTTGATCCCATATTGTTCAACTAGTCTGTCAAATGGAATAAATTCTGTTCCCTCTAATATATGTTCTAAGTATTTAATTCCTTTACAACTCCATTCTGGGAAATTAATCATATTATTGTTTTGTAATATGTCAGGGTTATTCCAGATAGGTGTACGTTTGCATGGGATTAATGAAGACTCCGTTATTTTTAGAAACTCCCACCATGCTGTCAGAGAAGAGCTGATGTTGATGCTTTTAAAGCATTCATGTCTTTTGATGTTTGAGCTAATAAATGGTAGGTCTGAAATCTCTAGATCCTTGCATAGTGCCTGTTCAACATCTAGCCAGGGCTCAACTAAGAAGGAATGTTTTAACCATTCTGAGATGAACTGAAGCCTGTTGGCTAAGAAGTATTGGTGAAAATTAGGCAGATCTAATCCTCCTCTATCCTTGGTTCTTTGTAGCGTTTTTAAGCTGATACGCGGGGATTTATCTTTCCAAAGGAATTTGGAAATATATGAATCCAGAGATCTGAACCAATCTTGTGATGGTTTGTTAGGGATCATCAAAAATAAGTAATTTATTTTTGGCAAGATCATCATTTTTATAGTGGCGACCCTTCCCATGAGTGATATGGGTAAAGATTTCCCTCTAGTCAGATCGCCTTCTACTTTCTTTAGAAGTGGGATGTGGTTTAGTTTAGTTAAGTCTGAAAGCTTAGGAGAGACATTAATACCTAAATATTTAATATTTCCGGATTGCAGTGGGGCAGAGGAAGAATTATGGAAGGAGCAGTTAATGGGGAGAACTGTAGATTTTGGCCAGTTAATTGAATAATCTGAAACTCTTGAAAACCAGTTTATTAAAGTAATTACCTCAGAGAGGTTGGTTTGTGTGTTTTGCAGAAAAAGCAACACATCATCCGCATAGAGACTGATTTTATGTTCTATGTTCTTACATTTTATGCCCTTAATTGTTGTAGCCTGTCTAAATGCTGCTGCTAGAGGTTCGATAAAAATTGCAAAAAGTGAAGGGGAGAGTGGGCATCCCTGTCTGGTGCCCCTCAGGAGACAGAAGCTGGAGGATGTCTGGTCATTTGTTCTGATACGAGCCGTTGGGGAATTGTATAATATTCTTATCCAGTTTATGAAAGAGTTTCCAAAACCAAATTTGTGTAAAGTTGCGAATAAAAATTTCCAATTAACTCTGTCAAATGCTTTTTCTGCATCTAGAGATAATATTATGGTTTCGATGTTTTTATCGTATGAGTAGTCTATTAAATTAAGTAATCTACGAGTGTTTGTTGAGGAGTGCCGACCTTTTATGAAACCAGTTTGGTCAGGATGAATTAAGAGGGGGGACATTTTCTCTAATCTCTTTGAGAGAGCTTTGCAGATTATTTTAAGGTCTACATTTAAAAGAGAAATTGGACGATAGCTTGAGGGAAATAAAGGGTCTTTGCCTGGTTTTAGCAGGAGACTAATGTTGGCAGAATTCATATTTGGTGGTAGTCTGCCCTTTTCCTCGATTTCCTGCAACATGCTGTGGAATACTGGTGCCAAAATTGTCCAGAATTCTTTGTAGAATTCTGCAGGTACCTTATCTGAAGTAATTAATAAGCTAAGCACCCCCTCTCCATCTTCTACTCAAAGACAAGCTCACGCAAGCTTTACGAGCCGTCAAGCGTTACCTGAAATCCAGTGTAGAATGGGAATATGTTTCAGTAAACAGGTAAATAAACAAAACTTCTGTCAGTGTCCAAATACATATGGACCTAACTGTATATGTCAAATCACAGCAGTATTCAAAGTGGCCTAAATGTGTATTGAAAGTGTTTTTCCATTCACTTTCTCTAAACTTTGCTAAGTGAAGCAGAGAGGAGCGGAAACAGCCCTGTACTACCATACAGCTCATTCACAAACAGGCTGCACAGAAACATGTACATAGGTTCATGTAAGCTTCTGTTCTGATCGACTTGTATAAAGATCGAAGTATCTGATAGGGCTGTTTCTGAGTGAGCACCGAGTGTGAGATATAAAACCTGGGAAAAGTTTGTTTTGGTTCTCACATAACATAACTCTGGATAAACGAACAGGCAGAAAATGTTCACCTCTGACAGAACTGTAGCATGTAAGGGTCACGGCAGGGTGGACCGGTGTGTTTGCGGAGCAGACCCAAAAGCAGACACGGGAAACAGAGAAAGCTTAGGTACAACAAAAGCAGGCTGTTTATTTGGCTGACAGGAAAAAACAAAGGCAAGACAAACTGGGACAAAACTAAACTGTGAACACTAAGACTAACTATGAAAACTATGACAGGAAAAACCCAGAGACATGCCACGACACAAAGGAAAACAGACGACCCGACCCTGAACAGAGGGAGACAGAGGACTTAAATACACAGGATGGTAATGAGGGAAGTGGAAACACCTGGGGAAAAACAGCTGACACAAATAATCATAATGCCACAGGGGAAGCAAAACTAAACACAATGAACATGGAAACAAGACTTTCAAAGTAAAACAGGAAAAATGGAGAGACATGAACTGGGAAACGCAAGCTTGACACAAGAGACAGCGAGAGGGAGTGAGAGATTCATTCATTTTTCACAATAAAACAACAAATCAAAGGAACAATAAACAAGTAGTGGGTAGGAGTGTGTTTGCCATCAAATACCCAGAACAATTCAAAACAGTTACTTGATAATACGACAGAGTGCAAGCACATAAAAATGATACCAATAGATTCAAGATGAATTTTAAAACAGATGAAGAGAAGTATTTCTTACAGATTCTTAACAAGTTGATTCTTACACTCATGCGCCTTAACGGTAATATTATTAATATAATTACAGTTCCATACTTAGATTGCCATAGATTAGATATAACAGACACACAAACAAATGTGAATATTGCATCATCATTATCATCACAGTCATGGAGTTGTTTGCTGGTAAAATCCTCAGGTCTTCATTACACCTCGTATTAAAGTATACAATAGGTACATGTGTTTTAGTATCAGTTTTCAGGCCCCTCTTCTGTGGAACCAGCTTCCAGTTTGGATTCAGGAGACAGACACTATCTCTACTTTTAAGATTAGGCTTCAAACTTTCCTTTTTGCTAAAGCATATAGTTAGGGCTGGACCAGGTGACCCTGAATCCTCCCTTAGTTATGCTGCAATAGACGTAGGCTGCCGGGGGATTCCCATGATGCACTGGGTGTTTCTTCTTCACTCACTATGTATTAACAGACCTCTCTGCATTGAATCATATCTGTCATTAACCTCTGTCTCTCTTCCACAGCATGTCTTTATCCTGTCTTCCTTCTCTCACCCCAACCAATCACAGCAGATGGCCCCGCCCCTCCCTGAGCCTGGTTCTGCCGGAGGTTTCTTCCTGTTAAAAGGGAGTTTTTCCTTCCCACTGTCGCATACACACACACAGACAAACAAATTGAGTTCATGCCTCAATGTGTATATTATTTTCTGTTTCTTAGCATGTGGCTAAAGTGCAACACTAAATGGATCAGCAGTGAGCTGGTGGATGTTCAGAGTTGGTGTCCACATAAATATGGACAACACATTCTACAACATCAGGAAAAAGCTGGAGCAGTGTTTCAGAAAGTCTGTATGAAGTTTGCAGGGTGTGTCTTCATGGGTGGGTCCTCTGAGGGGGGTCATTACCGTCCTCAGCCCTCTGAGACCAGAGCTGAGGTCCGCTCCGGCTGATTGGTCTCTCTGGTCAAAAGCACTCACAGATAGTTGCATCAGAGGGAGTTGGAGGAAACTGTGGCTAATGAGGAGACACCTCAGGGACAGAAATGTTTACATGCACAGGTGACCTTTAATCTACCTGTTACAGTGATGATGTAACTCTTACAGCATCAGCAGGTTTACTTCAACAGAAAAGTTCTCTCACTTTGTTCAAAGTCTTAAATTCATCTTTTGTGGAAATAACTAAAAGTCAACTCTCGATCCAAGACGGCACTGATCCCAGCGCCACGTTAGCTTCCTGTAACATGTTTCACGTTAGTGTCAGAGAAGTGTTAGCCAGAAAAACCTAAAGCTGACGCAGCAGGCAGTGTTTGTGTTCATATATCAGATGTTTTATTCATGTGGAATCAGAGTGACTCTTCAAAGTTCTTGTAGCCATGGAGACCGTGGTTTCTGCTGGTCACTGAGTAATTCGGTGTGACAGCAGCTTGCTGCACAATGCTTTCAGGCCACACCACCATCGCTTCCTTTCTTCTGGCTGTGGTCACGGTGCGTCAGCTGATGCTGCAGCGAGCATTAATGCAGTAACTTTACTGAAAGTTCAGCTTTTCACTGATAGGTGGAAGAAGATGTAAGAAAGAGTGGAGGTTAAGGTTTTCTGAGGTTAAGGCTATTAAAATGTAATATTCTGATTCATTTTAAAGATTTTCTTTTTTGGATCCAAACTTTATCCACGTTCTGTTTGACGCTGGTGCGTTTAACATTTTTTTCTTATTATGCCTTCCCTGTCCAGCACTGTAGCAATCAAAACTGTTGTCTGAAGGCCAAGAAAAATGCCCAACAGGTTTACTTTCCCAAGTGGACCTTTTCCTATACTTGATTGTCATAGTTGATTCACTCTTTATTATTTATTTTTATTTTATTATTACAATCAGAAAGAATAAACTAGAGGAGAAGAGGGACAAAGAGAAAAGACACTGAAAATCTTATTCACCACCTGCTGAGAAAAAAACACAAGCAAAAAGCAGAGTAGGGAAACTACAACAACTAGCATAAGCACAGGTAACAGCAAATAATAAATACTGAATCGTACTGAGCAGCACACAAGACTGACAATGCATGATATGTTTGGAGGCAGCAGCCAGCCAAGAGAGTGTGTGTCTGTGAATACCTTTTTGTCCACCTGTGTGTGTGAGAGCGCTTGTATCCATAAGGTTTCTCCATGTAAATGTCTAATAGTAGATCGGTAGGTGTGGGGAGTCATAGCCCTGCCCCCAGGGACATGAAGCAGGCATGGAAGAGATCCAGGCCCCAGACATCTAGAGGCTGTCCAGAGTGCGGGAGCCCACGGAGGACCACCAGAGCGCCAGCAAAGCCACCCTCCTTGAAAGAGCTGTGAACAGTTCCAGATGAGGGGTCACCCAGCAGCCACGGCGCAGAAGCCACGGGGGGCTGCTGGGTGAAATGCCCGCAGGCTCTGCCTGCAGCCAGCTGTGCCAGAGAGGACTGAGCCCCAGGCCCTGAAGGGGCCCGACCGAGTCACAGGCGCCAGGCCCCTCCAAGCAGCCACCAGGAATGAGCTGTTACATACCTGAGGGCCCAGCACCGGACACCAAAAACCACCAACGCACCGACGCCTGAGGACATCAGCCACTGGCAGGGAGTGTGATGGGGGGAGATAGGCTTCCACACTTTGGAGGGCCGGAGATGTTCACAGAGAGGTGGAGTCTAAGACAAAAACATAACATATAAACAGAGACAAACAGGCACACACAGACACAAACGCGCATTCCCACCCTCATGCACACATATACAAGCAAAGAAGCCAGCATCCCGGATCCAGACCAGATGGCCAACTACTCCTCCCAGCCCCCTGCCCCCGATGGCGAACAGAGAACGGAGTTATGAAGACCCCATACCTCTCTCTGCCTGTTCATATGTGGTCTTGCTGCGTGCTGCATTTAAAACAGGTGGCCTCTCCTGCACCTCAGTGACATGCCTGCACTCCAAGGTCCTGCATGCCTGGGGGGTTTGATGGAGTGGGAAGAGGGAGGCAGTTGGGGGCAGTTTAATAACACACTTTAATAAATGACAGTTTTAACCTAATTAAAAAACAAATACGTTGATTTATTGAAATAAGTAAACCAGTTAAAGAAAAACAGGAAAATGTAAGATAATAACCAAAAAAATCACATGTAGTGAATAAATCTACAGGCTAACACGTGATAAATCAAGTTTGTTTATAAATAATCTGTATTTACAACAACAACGTGGATTTTTAAAATAAAAAATGTTTTAATCATGTAAATTTCCTGCACCTGTCACAGACGTCCACATGACGATCCAGTCAAAGCTGCCCAAGATGTTGAACTTCATGTTGTGTCACGGTTGGACATCTAAAATTTGGATGCAGTTTGGACGTCGTACAGATCTCCTGAACTGGTCATGTACCGAACACGATGGTCTGCACGTTTATCCGCCGTCTAGTGTTTGGTGGGGGGAGGAACTTCTCTGTGGACGGCGCCGTCTTCAGTTCTTCTTTCTCTGCTTTTCTGCTTCTTGGACTACCTGCCTCCTTCAGGGTTTCACTCATTGCTCCACAATTCGTGGCAGCAGTTCCTAAAGTTGCTCTAGCTGATTATACCTCTGATACCTGAAAACTAAAACTTCTAACAGTCATGTTTCTGTATTGTATAATGTGCCTTTCATGGCATCAAGGAGGTTTGTAACGTATAGATCTTGTATGTTGTTATCTCCTTCGTATAAAACGTCTTATTGCCCATAAAAGAGGAAGTTCACTCAGGCCCTAAAACTTCTCCTTTTTCTGAGGTCATATTATAATGATTGACAGTGTTATGTTATAAGGCCTGTGCCAGTAAAACAGCAGGAAGCACAGATACAGGCCTTTGCCATCGGGAGGGATCGATTTCCACCCATGTAGCCTTTTTTTCTTTGTCCTTGCATGTGAAGCTGGGAGTTTTGGGGAGTCCAGTCCTGAAACTGAGCCATCACGTCGTGGGTGTATCACCCGCTCTGCTGTATAGTTGACCCACATCCTGATTCCCAGGGTGCGGCTTTAATGAGGTCCCACCTATGGAGCGTTTGTTTGTGCGGGATCCGATGACGACCTTCAGTCAACCTGCTGGATCGTACATCAGAGAAGCATTATAGTTACACCTGGGCCTATCAGGGCCTCCTCCACTCACCTGAGCAGCTTTCTTTTTTGGCTTTAACTGACTTATTCTGATTTTGTTCTCATGTTGTGTTTTATTTAAATGATATTTCTCCTTCGTGTTGTTGGTTTGATGTTTCAGTAACAACCTGTAAAAACTGTACTTGTAACCGCACACGCTGCGGAGACCGTCGTGCACCACTGAGGAGGAGGAGGAGGAGGAGATGAGGGTCTGACATCATTCTGCTGATCACAAACAGCTGCAAACTGTAAGTGTGTGTGTGTGTGTGTGTGTGTGTGTGTGTGTGTGTGTGTGTGTGTGTGTCTGCCCTGTCATCTGACACCTGTGAGGCTGCAATGAGGTCACATTTTCAGTACAGTCAAAAACATGAAATGCAGACTAACACACACACACACACACACACGTGGGTGGGGCACCAGGTGGGCGTGGTCCAGGTGTTTTATTAGCTGCTGTGAGAGGTGAACTCAGAGAAAAGGCAGAAGGCGAGAAACACGACAAGGTGAGTTTCTTTAAAACCTTTAAACCAGGAAAAAACGAGTGACTATTTTTACTAATTTGTATAAAATGCATTTTCAAACACTAGACGACAAACACAGGACACCAAAGCATGTTTGTAACATTTCAAAACGAATTAATGACACAAAACCAGACTTAACTAAATAATATTTAACACGAAAACAGTTTACTGTACTTAAATATAGACATAATATAATTTGATAACACGGACAGATTTTAGGCAGATCGTACTGAATAAAACCCTCTTTGAACAGATTTGAAAAGACAGAAAGTTTCCAGAAGATAAAATCTTATTTTAAAAGTGACCCGAGGACTCCAGGGCACTGTTTTTTCAAATAAAAATGAAGATGTATTCTTTATTTTCGTGGCAAATGTACAAGCCCTCATCGGTGAGTTAACCAGAGTTCATGGAAGCTCCTGACCTCCGTCGCTGGCTGACCGTCCTTTAACTCCCCGATGAAATGCTCACATCCTTCCAGGAAACTCTAACACAGCTTCAGAGCCCTGCACAAACTGACATCAGCAGCAGGAGGAAGTTCAAGCATCTCCTTTTTCTCTGCAGACCATGGTGACCTTTCTTCTTCATGCCCTGCTGGCGGTGATGTTCCTTCCGGTTGTCATGTTAACAAATGGGACCCAGTCCCCTGTCCTCACATTTGACCCAGCAGCTGTCAGTGACCAGGATGCTTATTGCCAGATGCTCCTTCAGTCCAGCGTCCCCGAGCAGCAGATCCCCTGGTTTTGTGTCTGCACTCGGTGCCAGAACACCAGAGGGCCCAAAGGAAACCGCGGAGACGAAGGGCTGCCAGGTAACCTGGATCTATATCATGACATTACAGACCACACAGAACATTTTTACATTATTTTATTTCCATCAGACCGAAAATAAATAAAGAAAAACATGATGAATATGAGAAGCTTACAGATTGTGTATCAGTCTGCACACATGCTTAAATTAACATGATTTACCTCGGCCTCTGTTGGACAGTGAATGAACTGCAGCTATTGTTGCTTTGTCGGTTAATCAGTCTGTTGCTCTCCCCGTCAGGTATTCCTGGTAGTGCTGGGGAAAGAGGCATGTCTGGGTTCAGAGGTCCTCCAGGTTTCGTGGGCAGCCAAGGAGCCAAAGGTTACTGATGGGGAATGCTGTGAAGCAGGCTCAGTAGTCCCAATATTTCCATTTTTCCTTCTTTAAGAGTCTCTGTCAGGTAGAAAAAAACAAATTTTGCAAGATGTGGCTCACTGATTGGACACTGATTCTTTTCACCAAAGCAATCTTTGTACCTGGCCAAGCATAAATGGGATTTAAAAAAACATTTTATGTGAAGGAATGTCAAACTACTTTACACTGTGAGCCACAAACAGGACAATTTGAATTTCAGAATCAGAATCCCTCACGAAATTATGTTATGTTAAATTATGTTTCAGTGCTCCCGAGAAGAGAAGCTTTCCTTTGTCTCAGTTTAGAGAAGTTTAACTCCACATTTAATCTGTAATTTATGTTAATTTTCTTAATATGGGAACAATAAGTTTAATTTAAACTGTATGTGTCCGTTTTTCTACAGGACAAAGACGTGGCCATAGTAAATGACTGTTAGCACGACTGTTTGGGCTTAAATTATAATAAATAAATGTTCCAGAAAGAGTTCTGATAGCTCATTCTCCACACTGTCCTATTATTATATAAATAATAATTTCTCTAGTAGATCATGAAAAATCAGGAACTCTTCTGTCATTTAATTGTTTATCTATTACGTTGTATCACCTGAACAGCCATTATTATTATTATTATTTACTTTATTTTAATCTATTTGAACAGTTTTTCCCAAAATACCTACAGCCAATCAAAAACACCACTTCAAATTTGAATCTTTTATAGCATTTACCACGAGAGCAAAAAGAAACACAAATTCCTGGTTTAGCTCTTAAATATTCCCGCATGCTGACTGTGTTAGTCGCCCCGAAAGCTGCTGTGAGAGGCTGAAGTTAAATTATTGGATGATAGATGATCAGTTCCTGTTACGAGCAGTGGAAACTATAAAAGGTTTGAAGCTGCTCCTGTTTCTGCATCATTGACTGTCTTCTCTTTATGAACTTGTCTGAAAAATACTTCATTTAACCACTAGGGGCCGCTGTAGTAAAAAGAAATGTGTGTTATCTTCTTAGTGCCCTAAACTGCTTGGACTCTACTTGTGATTTTCTGTTTTGCTATAACTAAATGTTTACCATGGTGTGAGTCACCTGACTTCATCTGTTTTGTGTTCAAACTTTAGGACAAAAAGGCCATGATGGGGATAAGGGCGACTGGGGACCTCAGGGGCCTGCAGGACTCAGAGGACTGCAGGGCTTCAAAGGTGAGTGATGAGGCAGTCATCGGGTGCTTCACCCATCGAGCCTCAGAACAACTCCTTATCCTATTTTTCTTGGTCTGCAGGTGAAAAAGGGGAGCAAGGTTTTGTGGGTCTTCAGGGGGATCCGGGTCCTAGAGGAGATGATGGTGTCTGTCCTGATAATTGCAAGTCCATCCCTGGAACTCAGGGACCAACTGGTTTGATAGGCCCTGCAGGATCCAGAGGTCTACCTGGCACCCCGGGGATGCCGGGTCCCAAAGGTGTCATGGGTGAGATGGGAGAGTTTGGGCCCCCTGGTGTTCCTGGCTCTGTGGGTGAGAAAGGAGAGCTGGGGCCACAGGGGGAGTGCAGATGTATAGATGGAGCCAATGGACATAAAGGCGAAAAAGGAGATACAGGAGTCAAAGGTGATGTGGGACCAATGGGCACCGTGGGCCAAAGAGGGCCCCAGGGGATAAAGGGAGACATGGGGCACATAGGGATGATGGGTCCTCCAGGTCCCTGCATGCCCGCCATCCAGTCGGCCTTTGCTGCAGGCCTGACGACCAGCTTTCCCTCACCTAACACCCCCGTGGTTTTCTCCTATGTTTTCTACAATATCCAGCAGAATTACAACCCCAGCACCGGCATCTACATCGCCCCCATCAATGGCACCTATGTCTTCAGCTATCACGTCACCGTCTTTGACAAAGTCCTGAAAATCGGCCTCTTTCGTAACTTCATGCCAGTTATTAAAACCACAGAGGCCAGCCAGTTAGCGACCACCTCACAGTCAGTTGTCCTTCACCTGCTGAGGGGAGATTGGGTGTGGATTCAGGTGAAGGATATGGTAACCAACGGCATGTATGTCAGCAATGAGGCCAGCAGTGTTTTCTCTGGCTTCTTGCTGCACCCAGATTCATGTGATTTGGCTTTACTCAGATCCCCCATGCCCCTCAAGAAGGTTCCCGATGATGGATACACCTGGGGCGGCACCCCCCAACCCTGATCAAGTTACACTCATGTTACACAAGGCAAAAATATTTCCCACCAATCAGACCGACACAAACATAGTGTAACCACAGACGACGTGCTTGAACATCAAATGCTCCGTCAGGTTTTTGCACTTTGTGAACCATCCTTTAGCAACCTTATGTTTTAGACCAATAGGGTGACTTGTGGTGTTGTGGTCTCATTAATTTTGGAGCTTTTCTGTTTTCTTTGTATTTCTAGAAATTACAGATGGTATCTGATGGTGAAGCTTCTCTCCGAGCCTCTGCTGTAATAACATCCTGTATTGTTGGCGTGTCCTCGTTTCCTCCATGGTTTCAGTAGCGCTGGAGTATTTATCTCCCCTCTTATCTCTCTGTCTTTGTCTGTAAACTGGTGTGAGCTCCAAACTCTGAGATTTACAGGCAACGAGTTACCTGATGATCCCCTGACACCGACCCAACTGGGCAGGGTCTCCCAAAACAGCTCCGCTCTGCTCCAGACAATAAAACCGAGACAACACGAATCTCTGTCGCGCCCTGATGACTCAGCCAGAGCTGTTCTCTGTTTTCCAACAGGTCATGCATCAGAAACATCAGCTCTGAAGCATCTTCACATGCAAAGATTTCTGTGAGACGCACTGCTCATTAACAGCTCAGGATCTTAAAATTCCCAGAGGAAAAAACTTGTATTTTAATATTGGAACACTTGCATTGCAGGATGATTGACTTAAAACTTGAAGATGTTAAAGTGAAAGCTAAGGGGATTTGGGAGCTCATGTTGCTGTCTTCAGATAACATTACACAGTTTCTCTCTCAGAGTTTATTGATCAGTGCTAACTGGCGTTGAGTCTTTTAAAAGAAAAGCTTGTATCGCTGTGTGTTATTAGGTCCAGGTGTTGGTGTCATCAGGTTCCTCACACAAAGCTAAGAATAAATAAACTGGGAGCTCAATATATAAAACACAGTTTATTTAATAAATACATTAATTTCAGAACATACATGTAAAAAAGCCTCCCGCATCCAAACCCAACAGGAAATCAGCCATTTTGAATTCCATTTTGGCATCTTTGCTAATAAAGTTTTCTTAATTGAACTTTTATTTAACAGGAAGTCAATTAAAATTTAAATATTTCTCTGCATATTTCTGTCCATCAAGATACATTTTAACAAACTCCTGCTTGAGTTGTAACAGATCAGTTTTCAGAAGACTATGAAGAGTCTGATGTGCCGACCTCTTCATGCTGTGATGGAGGTGTGTCATGGGAACTGTGGCAAATTTTAATATTTAGATATGAAATTTTAAGTTGCTGTGTATAATAAATTGTTCAGTTGACCCCATTGCATGCGAGTCCCAGCCTGAGCACAGCTACCCGCCAGTATTCAGTTACAGTCACAGTGCCACCTAGTGGCAACAGGGTCATTGCCATATCATCCAGTGTATGTAGCAGCCAATGAGCCCCAACCCTGCCTACAGGAAGTGCCTGAAACACATGCAGCATGCTGACGGTCACTGCAGCTGTAACGTTTCGCTGTTCTTTTCATCTCTATTCAAACAAAACAGTTTCAAGAGCTTCATTCTTGTGGTCCACATTAGAAAATAAATCATTAGCAGGTGGGGTGATTCTAGTTCACGCTGAAATAAAAATCAAATATTAGAGATGTTGTGGGTTTTGGTTTGTGATTGTCCTCTGTATGAATACTTGTGTGTTGTTAAATTTAAAAATCCTCTATTAAAATAAGAAAGAAAGGAATCTGTCATTTCATGTCTGAATGAAAACTAACTGCACATTCAACAAGAACAATGTCAGATGTCAGAGCTGGACTCCAGACGAGTCCACCCGAGCTGTCTGTTGTGTCTCTACAAAGTAAACCTCGACTAAAATTAATTCACATTCACGAAGAAACAGTGTCTGAAGGCTGAGCACATGTTAAGCATGTGTGATGCTTCAGCTGGCTGCCTGCCTCAGTAAGAAAGTTGCTTGTATTTTTCCACCAAGACGTTGGTTCAGGCTTCATTCATTTCTGTTCAACATCGACTGCCAGGGTTGGCATTGTTGGCTGCACAGCAGTGTTTAATTTTCAACAGATTATGTTCGTCTGTGATGATGCGACTCTGACACAGTGACAATCAGTGATGGGAATAACAGCGTTACTAACGGCGTTGCTTTTTTCAGTAACGAGTAATCTAACTAATTTCTATTTCTATCATTACAACCCCGTTACCGTTACTAACAAGAAAATGCGGTCGCGTTACTATTTTTCAACAAACAGGCGGTTGAAGCTGTCTTCAGCTTACCGCAGGTTATATTAGTTGCACGGAAGTAGCTGTAAGTAATCTGGGCGCTACAGCGGCAATCACTTTCTGGCTGACAATCACTTTTTGGCACAACACCTGGAGCTCAGGGGGCAAAACAATCGCACCAGTGCTGCTGTTTGACTGAGGAAGAATAAAGTAGCCGTGGTAAGGCAAGGCAAATTTATTTGTATAGCACAATTCAACAACAAGGTGATTCAAAGTGCTTTACAGAGACATTAGAAACAAAAACAATTAAAAAGCATGATTTAAAATTGATTAAAACAAGCAAACAAACAAACAAACAAATTAACAAATAAACAAACAAACAAACAAACAAAACAGTATATAAAATCAAAACAGATAAAATCAGAACAGTAGATAAAATCAGTAGTTAATGTAAGTTTTGAAATTTAAGCTTAAAAGTGTGGATTTGGGGGGGCGCTAGCGAGCCGGCAATGGAGTAGGACGTGTTTCTGAAGGCTCCCGCTGACCGAATTTCAGAAATAGTTCTTTTTTCAACCTACGAAGCCTCATTTTATAACACAGGGGAAGCTAACAGTTTTATACACTGTATTAAAGCTTCATTCGAGACAAAATGGCATCTAACCTAAGGAAATACAAGTACACCGGAGGAACAGCGGCTAGGCCCGGCACATCCTCGGGCGAGGATACCAATGGTAGCCCAAGGGCGGCGCCCGGCTCAGCGACCATTGAGGAACGGGCTCAGCGGAGCGATAGGCGCCTTGTGGACACTGATGCCCTGAAATTGGAGCTTCTTCAATCCATCAAAGACGATATCAGCATGGTGTTAAAAGAAGAACTCAGGAATGCACTGAAAGAAGATTTTGATAACATTAGGGCTGACGTGCAAGAAGTGAGAAATGAGATTGCTAACAATATGGCGGCAGCGCGCGCTGAAATGGATGGAGTTAAGGCCACGGTGAAAGAAGTGGAGGACGGGCTGTCAATGTGGAGCGATGAGGTGGTCACCTTGCAATCTACAGTGAAGACTTTGAGGAAGGAGCTATCTGACCTGAAGGATAAATGCGATGACATGGAAGGCAGGATGCGGAGATCTAATATCCGTATCATAGGGGTCCCGGAGGGCCCGGATTCGAGCTCCACCACGGCCGTATCCGCGCTACTCCGTGAAGCACTGGGTATGGAAAAAGATGTTATTGTCGACCGCTCACACAGGAGTCTGGCCCCGAGAAGGCCAGGTGGTAACCCGCGGGCCATCATAGCCAAGCTTCATTACTACCAGGATTGTGTGGAGATCCTACGCCGTGCCAGGAAGAATTTCTTTGTTTCCGATGTCATTGCTGTGTATCCTGGTGGTGTGGATCAGTGAATTGATGTCTTGTTCACTCTTGGCATACAACAGGGTTCAGGTGATGCAACTTGTGGGCTGTCCTCTTCCTTAGAGACAGGGTAAGGTGTTCCTTCATTTGAGAGGGAATCAGAGTACTTGTCCACATTTAATGAAGCCAGTTGTGGTGGTTGCTAGTAATCTTATACTGATTCCTTCCTGGAATCTGCAAGAATAAACTCTAAATACTTAATTTTTACTATAAAAGTTTTTGGGCCCCAGTTGAACAGTTGGCTGCCCAGAATTTAACAATACTGTTTTTCTATTATTGGGCATGTTCATGAGGGGAGGGCGTGGCGTCAGCAGATTTCTCTCTCCACCTGTCCGTCCTTTTGTCAGGTGTAGAAGAGCAGCTTCCCGTGTGGATCACAGACACCTTCACACTGCTCTGTGAAGCTGATGTTTGTTGTCCCTCTTACAGGATGACTGCTGCTGTCATTTGACTTGCTCTTGTTGATGAGGAATCTGTGCTGATGACCTGGAGTTGTTTTTCTCACTCACTCTCACTCTCTGTTTGACTGTTTCACAGTTAAGGGTGTAACAGAGTCTGCCTCAGTGAGAGCAGACTGACAGAGCCTCAGACGGTTTCTGCTGTTTATTAAATGAGTTGCTGAGTCCAGCTTCATTGCACAGATGTAAAGTGCTTCTTTTCCTCATGCTGCAAGCTTATGATGTTTAAAGAAACTCATCTGTATACTGTTGATTGTCTTAATTAATGACTTTTTATGTTGAGAGGTAAAGACAGAAATGCTCTGTGCAGTTTTAATTGCTGATTCCCTGTTTTGCAACCCGACAGTTGAAATAGAAAGAACTTTGTATATAAATTACTCATAGGATTAAAAGTAGTTTTTTTCCCTTTGAAATCACAGCAATTAAATAAGTTTTTTCTGCAGATGTTAAAATTATAATTGTGTATTACACCTCAGCTGGATCTTTTTGTTTGTTTGTTTGATTAGAAAAAGAAAACATTAAAAACTGAGATTAGGTCCTCATGTGCTTTAAGTTTCTATGCCTGATGGTAAGGTGGCACCTGAGATCATGTCTTCTCTTTGTCGAGCCTTTTTTCTTTATGTAAGAGCTTCTTTAAGCGTCTAAAGCAGATCTGAATGAAAATGTCAGAAAACATGAAGAACGGAGGTTAAATGTTGATCTCTTTTATGTCACTGTGGTTCACTTTTGTACAGGATGAGCTCCTCAATGTGAACTCTGTTTAGTCTTTCTGAAGTGAAACAAGTACAAGTTCCCATCCTTCACTGTGCGATTCATTGAGTTTTGTTTTCCTTGCCTCCCTTAAGATTGAATTTATGTTTTTCTATGGTTACTCTGTTTAAAGAATAGTTTTGAACTGAATACAGACTCGGTGCAGCTTGTGTTTAAACTCTGACATGATGAAGAGTTGATGATCCTTTAGCAGCTCGTTACAGGATGGAGAATAACTTTGAAATTGTGTTTGTGCTTCAGGGTCTGAACGACTCGCTGACAAACCGTCAGATCTACTTTGCCTTCGCTCTGATGTCGTACCTCTTCACCGTGTCTGTAAACCTGACCCTCATCATCACCATCAGCCTGGATAAAACGCTCCACGAGCCGATCTACATCTTCTTGTGCAGCCTTTGTTTTAATGAGATCTGTGGAGCTTCGAGTTTCTACCCAAAGCTGCTTCATGACCTTCTGACCAACTCTTATGTCATCACGTACACGGCCTGTTTGGGGCAGATGTTTGTCACTTATAGTTATATTTTCTCTGAGTTTACCAGTCTCACTGTCATGGCGTATGACCGCTACATCGCCATCTGCAAACCACTGCAGTACCGGATGCTGATGACAGCTCAGAAGGTAGCCCAGCTTCTGATGCTCACCTGGTGCTTCTCAGTTTTTGAAACGGCCGTGGGCACCGTCCTGACCGCCAGGCTGCCGCTCTGCGGACGCCACATCCCCAAGATATTCTGCACTAACTGGGAGGTGGTCAAACTGTCATGCTCTGACTCGACCCTCAACAATATCTATGCGTTCATGTTGATATTTTCACACCTGTCACAGACTGCACTAATCATGGTGTCGTACGTCCACCTGATACGAGCTGCCATCAGATCTCAAGCCGACCGCAGGAAATTCATGCAGACGTGTCTGCCACACCTCATTACACTGCTGGTCTTCACCACCTCACTGATGTTTGATACCATGTACTCTCGTTACAGCGGCGGCAGTACAATGAAGGCCCTGCAGAATGCATTAGCTGCTCAGTTCCTGGTGGTCCCACCCCTCGTCAATCCCATCATCTATGGCTTGAACCTGCAGCAGATCAGGTCCAGGATGGTCCACAGGTTCACCCACCGGACTGGGACATTCAGGAAAAACTAAGCCATGTTAATGAAATCAAACATGAAGAAAACATAGGAAGATGAAGTTATTTTCTAATCTTCTGTTCAAGTCAACCAAAATATGTGGATAGAATTCAGTTAAAACTAATAAAGTCCAATCCTAAAATGTCACTTTTGGTTCTTAGTACTTTAAGTTAAAGTTTATGTTTCATTGTTTTAGTGTCCTGTGCTCGAAGGGTCAAAGAATTATCACTCTGTTCCTTTCATTTGTTTAAAGGAATCTGTGTAAAGATTGGTTAGATTCTAGTAAATGCTAAAACTCCTTGTTACTTCCCACCTTTAAACCGTTGTACTCACACCGGCTGCAATGAAACTGGATGAAAAAATGTTATGAAATCCACATGAAAAGCACCATCCCAGCCACGTTGGGCACCCTGCAGCACACACACTTTTAGTGTCACTGCTGCCCTTCATACTGCCGTCACTAGAGGGCAGCGACACTTATGTATGAACGCTGCTCATCAACTTCTCTTCAGTATCCAGTACTGTGATACCACACAGACTAACTCTGGATACTGTAGCTCCTATGAAAACCTCAAATCAGAAGTACCTGACTCCGTGGTATAATTCTCAGACACGTAGCCTAAAGCAGATGACTCGTAAGCTGGAGAGTCACAAATTTAGAGGATCATCATTTAGCCTGGAGAAATAGTTTGCTGCTTTATAAGAAAGCAACAAGGTGATATATACCAGTTTATAAACTGTGTTGATAGGCCACATAAAACCAGTCATGATAAACAATATATACGTGGCGTTTTTTCCTCAATAGTTTCACGTTTACTGTCTAAGGACAGCGCAGCGAGACCTCTCTGCTTATGAGCAAAAAATAAAAAAACGAAACAAAAAACAGCCCATTCGTGTTGGTGGAAAAATGCACCATGTCGACCAATCAAAAAATGTTATGGCAACATGACATTTGGTTGTTTAGTAAGAGGGGGAAGTTTTAGGAGTGACGGAGAGAGAGAGAGAGAGAGAGAGAGAGAGAGAGAGTTTTGAGATGTGAGAGATTTGTGACGTTTAGCGTGTTTGGAGTGTGTAGTTAATTGTGTTGTCTTGTGTAGTTAGTGTGTTGTCTTGTGTAGTTAGTAGAGATGGACCGATCCGATATTACGTATCGGTATCGGTCCGATACTGACCTAAATTACTGGATCGGATATCGGAGAAAAATAAAAAATGTAATCCGATCCATTAAATATCACGAAAGCACCTCACAAAACTTGCAACACGCCGTAACTCGCCTCAGAACGTTAGCACGTCGGAGCAGTATGCATCACGTGATAGAGCGGCTGTGGCATGCGGGACCTGTCGGTGGTCTGGATAGCATGTGGAGCTTCGCTACCAACCCGGCATTTCATCTCCGACAAAGTTATCCCGAGAGAAGTAAAGCAAGTGTGTAAGTCCATCTCTGAATGTTTGTAAAGCATTCCTGCGTTAAGCTTAACGAGCGACTGCCTCTCCTGCTGCTACTTCAATCATGAAACTGCTTAACGATCAGCTGATCGGCTTTTCTGTCGCGAGTCCGTGACTCTAGTTTGCTTTTGGCCCACTTTGCACCAGAAAGAGGAAACCAGCGGTTGAACAACAGCAGCACATTTAAGCTTGATCAGCTGTTGTTAGAATTTATTTAATATTACTTTCTACTCGAGGATCTTTTTCTACGTAGCTGACGCTGGTAACTGTGCAGGGGCGGATCTAGCAAAGTTTAGCCAGGGGGGCCGATAGGGCATGAACAGGGAAAAGGGGGCACAAAGACATACTTTTCTTTCTTATTCTCATTTAAAATGTCGAGCTTTTAATAAATAATTATCTGACACCCAAAGTTTTAATTTGATGCAAAATGAATAGAAGTCCATTATTGTATATAGTAACTATTAAGTCTAATATATATACCCTAGTAAGCTATAGTACTTTTTCCTTTGGGAAGGTACCATCTGTGCAGTCTGCAATTTTGTTGAAGAAAGATGTTGAATCTATTTAATATTTCTTGAAAAATAATTGATTTCTGTGCATTTTTTTTTTCCACACTGCATCAAATTAAGGTTGATTACGTCGATTAAGCATCATGAGGTGGAGCGTGAGGGGTGGTTCCCTATGTTTTATTTATTTATTTTTGTTGTTGCTGGGAGTTGGAACCCTATTAGTTAGGCTGCTTAATATTTATGCTAAGTACTCTTTAAAATACCAGAATAGGGAGGATGGTGTAGGTCTAAGTTTATTAGATTGATCAGTATTGCTGAACTATGAAATATTTTTTTTGCATACAGGTATAACAGAATAGCTTTAGTGTAGTTGTTGTTTTAAACTTGAGTATGAACTTATACAAAATGCAGCAAGATATTTAAAAAACAGTTTTGTTGATTAAAAAACACTATATCGGATTCATATCGGTATCGGCAGATATCCAAATTTATGATATCGGTATCGGTATCGGACATAAAAAAGTGGTATCGTGCCATCTCTAGTAGTTAGTGTGTAGTGTTGTGGATAGTTCTGTGTTGTGTGTCAGAACAATGAGGCGACTGCTGTCTCCAGGTAGAAACAGGAGTGACACACCTGCTGCTGTTAGACCTGCAGGTATCAGGCTGTGATCTTTCCTTTATAGTCGACAGAAATATTTGCAGTGGCACAAATAATTTGTGGCATCTTATTGAAGAACAGCTGATGGTTCTGTAAACTGTTTGAAATGGTTATTTAAAAAAAGGGTAAAATGTAAACTTGTGCATAGGATTTTAAAATTGACAATTTAGATTTGCATTTAAAGTTATTAAATATGATTCAATAAATGTTTGTGGTTGTTACAGTAAAATTGTTACTTTTTGTACTTGGATTGTATGTTTTTTGTCCAATTTTAGATCAATTGTGTTAACACAGTATGTCAAACTGAAAACATAACTGTAAATTCAGACATGTGAGGTTGTGCTGAAAACAATGATACCAAACAAGGCAAAGTAAACAGTTTTTAAAGGTGAGATGTAGAGGAAACATCAAAAGTGGTTAAAAATGGCCAATTATACCCTGGACCCCCAGACGGTTACATATAAGTCAATAGTTACTTTAAAGTAATTAAATACTTTTAGAATCTTATAACTCAGTTACTAACTCAGTTACATTTTTGAAGAAGTAACTATAACTATAATTAATTACTTTTTCAAAGTAACTTGCTTCTAACAAACAGTGTTGGTCAAGTTACTTAAAAAAAGTAACCAGTAATTAATTACTGATTACTTCCTGTTGAGGTTTAAATTTTTATCTTAAATGTTTATATGCTGATTATATTGCTTAATATGAGAAAGGCCTAACTCTGAGTACACTGTGCCAAAAAGTGCTGTCAGGAAACTGCATGCTTTTGCAGCTAGAATGAAGTGAAAGTGCTACCTGAAAAAAGTAATCGGATTACAGTAACGCGTTACAAGTAATTTTTGTAACTTTCAAGGTTTCCACAGCTGATATTGTCTTAAAATGCCTTCTTCCACTTCCACAAGTGTAACTGTTAGTCCATCAGCCGAACACATGATAGTGGCTCCTACTTTAATGAGCAGGTCCCTGCCCATCAGATTCACAGGCACGTGAGGAGACACCACATATCTGTGTTTCAAAGTCTGTTTTCCCAGCTCTGCCAGGGCTGGGTCGGTTACTGGCAGAGTCATTGGAACCCCAGAGAAACCCACCACACTCACCATGTGATTGGAAAGTATTGCGCTGCTTGGTCTTTGTCTCAGCGTTGAGTAAGTCGCTCTAGTGTCCTCCAGAAAGGTCATTTCTGTGCCTTCCACGGTCATCGACAACATAGGATCTGCCATTCCCATGCTGTCAGGTCTCTGTGGGTCCCGTCAGTACTGCTCCTCCCCCCAGCCCCAGTCGGCCACTGGATACTGAGCCACCGGCGCCATGCCTGGGTTTGGAGCTTGATATCCCATTCTTTGGGCTCCACGTGCCTGGGTTGGATAATATTGCTCTTGTTGTATCACTTTACAACACTGTCGAGCCCAGTGTCCTTGTTCTCCACACCTGTAACACATGTTTGGGTCCAGCATAGGTCCTCCCCAGACCACGACCCCTTGATTCTCCCCTTCCGTATCCACCACGCTCTCTCTGCGATATTCCGGCCCCCCAATTCCCCACGGGTCGTCCTTGCCTTGGTCCATTGGCGGGCCATCGGTCATCGGGATACAGATTTGGGTTCAGATCTGGCCAGTCAGGCCCAGGATCGCCCTGAGGCTTTGCCACCAGCATTTTCTTAGCTCCCTCCTTACTTTCTTTTTTCTTTTCGTTTACTTTGTTTTTGGCCTCCACCAGTTGCAGTTTCAGCAGCTGCCCCTGCGCCTCCTCTAACTCCTTTTTCTTGTTCATCAAGTGGAGGTGGAATTTGAAGAAGGTCCTCCTCCAGAAGCTCCCAGGCCTCGCCCATAATACCATTGGCTTACCTAGGGCTTGGTAGGTTGGGTGATCACACGTCATAATACAGCCTAGCGATGTTTCCCCTAGAATCAAATCCTTCCCTTGGCTCTTGTCTGAAATGACGATTTAATAATATCTAACTGCAAATCCTCACCAGTACTTACAGTAAAATGAGAGTACAAGAGATCACGTTTTTACAGAAAAGAAAGACAATATGTGGCCCAGAGGACAAAGACGTGAGTCTTGTTGCCTGGGTAGCTCAGATGGAAAAGCATCAGACTTTTAATCTGAGGGTCCAGGGTTCAAGTCCCTGTCCAGGTGTCTCCTTTGGATCATTCGCCTCGTCCTGCTCCAGCTGAAGTCTGTGTATCACATGTCTCTCCCATTTTGTGGAATTTGCGACCGCAAAGTCTGGGTTCTTTTCAAAGATCGACTGTCTCTCCTCTCTTCCTCCCACAAAAATCCTTCCAGAGCGATGCTTCCTGGGGGCCAGGTAAACATCAGACTTTGCTGAGGTGCCTTCAGCCCCCAGAGTTAACGCTACTCGTGGTTTCCGTCGCTTCGCTGCTGACATCTTAATCTCTTCCTCCAACCTCTCTATCCCTTCTTCTACTATCCTCTCCTCTAGTTCCTTCACCTTCTCCTTTAGCTTTGTCATGGCTTCCCGGTTGGTGTGCACTTTTCCTACAACCGCCCCCTGCCACTGGTTTTCCTTAAGGTCAACGATGTTTGGCCTCTGACAGGCCTTTTGCCTCACCTTGACTGTCAAGCTCCAGTCCAGGCGTATCCTCCTCTATGGTCCATGAATCCTGGGCTGCCACTTTCTGGCTGACACGTTCTGCTGTTGCCTGGTCTGCACTCTTAGAAGCCTCAGGTTGAGCTTCGTTCAGAGCTCCTTCTGGGCTGAAGTGTAAAAGAGGAAGCAAGGTCACACTCTGTGTTGTGATGCTGCCTTTTGATGTCCCAGCTACTAGTTGGGACGTGGACACCCCTGAAGTCCCTGCTGCTGGTTGGGACTGGGTCACCTGTGGTGTAGCTGCCACTGATTGAGGCTGAGTCACCCCTGGTGTAACTGCCATTGGTTGTGGATGAGTCCCCCCTGCGGTGGCTCCCTCTGCTTGCCGGGTGGGAGTCGGTTGCCTGCTGTCATCCTAAAAATCCACAATTCCTCCCTTCACTGTTCCTGTTCTTCCTTCCGGTCCCCACAGAGTGCCACTCTCCAGAGTCAAAATTGGAAAAGCGTATATATATGAAAAACAAATTAAAAAAACACCCAGCACGCCCCTGCGGGCGGTTTATCCTTCAAGCTCGGGTCCTCTACCAGAGGCCTGGGAGCTTGAGGGTCCTGTGCAGTATCTTAGCTGTTCCCAGGACTGCGCTCTTCTGGACAGAGATCTCCGATGTTGTTCCCGGGATCTGCTGGAGCCACTCGCCTAGCTTGGGAGTCACCGCACCTAGTGCACTGAACGGTCAGGCTCCAGAATACCTGTCTGATTGACTGCAGCCGTATATACCTACTGGTGGTGGTCAGAGGGCCCGGTGGCGCCAGTGTCCGGCAGCCTCGCCTCTGTCAGTGCGCCCCAGGGTGGCTGTGGCTACAATGTAGCTGCCATCACCAGTGTGTGAATGTGTGCGTGAATGGGTGGATGACTGGATATGTAAAGCGCTTTGGGGTCCTTAGGGACTAGTAAAACGCTATATAAATACAGGCCATTTACCATTTACCATAGAGCTCTAAGATCAAATGTTCTCTCGCTCCTGGTCACTTCTAAGTCGAGGCTGGTTCACAGAGGAGATCAGGCATTTGCAGTTGTGGCGCCGAAAATGTGGAATGATTTACGATCGTGGCTCAAGAGTTAGCAGTTTGTCTTGTAATTGGAAGGTTGCCGGTTCGAAACCCGGGTCGGACAGTCTCAGTCGTTGTGTCCTTGGGGAAGACATTTCACCTGTTGCCTACTGGTGGTGGTCAGAGGGTCCGGTGGCGCCAGTGTCCGGCAGCCTCGCCTCTGTCAGTGCGCCCCAGGGTGGCTGTGGCTATGATGTAGCTGCCATCACCAGTGTGTGAATGGGTGTGTGAATGTGTGGATGACTTGATGTGTAAAGCACTTAGGCACTAAGTAAAGCGCTATACAAATACAGGCCATTTACCTCTCCACATTAGAAAGGCCCCGAGCGTCAGTCTTTTCAAACCCCATCTTAAGACAAATTTACTCTCACTGGCTTTCAACACCGCATGAGAGTTACCTATCTATCCAACTAGTCATCACTTACCAGGTATTTTTGATTGATGTTAGTTGTTATTTGTTACTGTGTAATTATTATTATTTTTTAATCTTTGTACAGCACTTTGGTCAACATTTCGTTGTTATTAAATGTGCTGTATAAATAAAGTAAAGTAGTGCTCCGATTCTTGGTATTTCTCCAGCTTCTCGTGTTCCTTCTTTCCGATGTTGCTGTCATTGGGAACCGCTACCTCTATCACTATGGCCATCTTCTTCTGTTTCTCTACCACCACGATGTCTCACACTATTTGTATTCCGTACTCGGCACAGATGTTTCTGTATACTATGCCGGCCACTTGGTTATGGTAGCTAGCAGGCAATGTATTATGTATGCATTGCCTGCAGGGTACCTAATCACGGGCAGGGCGTAGGTGTTGCTAGTCCTCATGACTTGCCTGACCCTCTGCAGGTACTTGGTGGTTGCAGCTTTTCTAGCAGCTTCTTCATGGTTCCCATTTGCCTGTGGGAGCCCCAGCTACTTGTAGCTGTCCTCTATGTCTGCAATGTTGCCTTCTAAGTGTTTCTAGTAGTTTGATTCCCTCAGTTCTGACTACCTTCCCTCACTTTTTTATCATTTCCGATGTCATTGCTGTGTATCCTGGTGGTGTGGATCAGTGAATTGATGTCTTGTTCACTCTTGGCATACAACAGGGTTCAGGTGATGCAACTTGTGGGCTGTCCTCTTCCTTAGAGACAGGGTAAGGTGTTCCTTCATTTGAGAGGGAATCAGAGTACTTGTCCACATTTAATGAAGCCAGTTGTGGTGGTTGCTAGTAATCTTATACTGATTCCTTCCTGGAATCTGCAAGAATAAACTCTAAATACTTAATTTTTACTATAAAAGTTTTTGGGCCCCAGTTGAACAGTTGGCTGCCCAGAATTTAACAATACTGTTTTTCTATTATTGGGCATGTTCATGAGGGGAGGGCGTGGCGTCAGCAGATTTCTCTCTCCACCTGTCCGTCCTTTTGTCAGGTGTAGAAGAGCAGCTTCCCGTGTGGATCACAGACACCTTCACACTGCTCTGTGAAGCTGATGTTTGTTGTCCCTCTTACAGGATGACTGCTGCTGTCATTTGACTTGCTCTTGTTGATGAGGAATCTGTGCTGATGACCTGGAGTTGTTTTTCTCACTCACTCTCACTCTCTGTTTGACTGTTTCACAGTTAAGGGTGTAACAGAGTCTGCCTCAGTGAGAGCAGACTGACAGAGCCTCAGACGGTTTCTGCTGTTTATTAAATGAGTTGCTGAGTCCAGCTTCATTGCACAGATGTAAAGTGCTTCTTTTCCTCATGCTGCAAGCTTATGATGTTTAAAGAAACTCATCTGTATACTGTTGATTGTCTTAATTAATGACTTTTTATGTTGAGAGGTAAAGACAGAAATGCTCTGTGCAGTTTTAATTGCTGATTCCCTGTTTTGCAACCCGACAGTTGAAATAGAAAGAACTTTGTATATAAATTACTCATAGGATTAAAAGTAGTTTTTTTCCCTTTGAAATCACAGCAATTAAATAAGTTTTTTCTGCAGATGTTAAAATTATAATTGTGTATTACACCTCAGCTGGATCTTTTTGTTTGTTTGTTTGATTAGAAAAAGAAAACATTAAAAACTGAGATTAGGTCCTCATGTGCTTTAAGTTTCTATGCCTGATGGTAAGGTGGCACCTGAGATCATGTCTTCTCTTTGTCGAGCCTTTTTTCTTTATGTAAGAGCTTCTTTAAGCGTCTAAAGCAGATCTGAATGAAAATGTCAGAAAACATGAAGAACGGAGGTTAAATGTTGATCTCTTTTATGTCACTGTGGTTCACTTTTGTACAGGATGAGCTCCTCAATGTGAACTCTGTTTAGTCTTTCTGAAGTGAAACAAGTACAAGTTCCCATCCTTCACTGTGCGATTCATTGAGTTTTGTTTTCCTTGCCTCCCTTAAGATTGAATTTATGTTTTTCTATGGTTACTCTGTTTAAAGAATAGTTTTGAACTGAATACAGACTCGGTGCAGCTTGTGTTTAAACTCTGACATGATGAAGAGTTGATGATCCTTTAGCAGCTCGTTACAGGATGGAGAATAACTTTGAAATTGTGTTTGTGCTTCAGGGTCTGAACGACTCGCTGACAAACCGTCAGATCTACTTTGCCTTCGCTCTGATGTCGTACCTCTTCACCGTGTCTGTAAACCTGACCCTCATCATCACCATCAGCCTGGATAAAACGCTCCACGAGCCGATCTACATCTTCTTGTGCAGCCTTTGTTTTAATGAGATCTGTGGAGCTTCGAGTTTCTACCCAAAGCTGCTTCATGACCTTCTGACCAACTCTTATGTCATCACGTACACGGCCTGTTTGGGGCAGATGTTTGTCACTTATAGTTATATTTTCTCTGAGTTTACCAGTCTCACTGTCATGGCGTATGACCGCTACATCGCCATCTGCAAACCACTGCAGTACCGGATGCTGATGACAGCTCAGAAGGTAGCCCAGCTTCTGATGCTCACCTGGTGCTTCTCAGTTTTTGAAACGGCCGTGGGCACCGTCCTGACCGCCAGGCTGCCGCTCTGCGGACGCCACATCCCCAAGATATTCTGCACTAACTGGGAGGTGGTCAAACTGTCATGCTCTGACTCGACCCTCAACAATATCTATGCGTTCATGTTGATATTTTCACACCTGTCACAGACTGCACTAATCATGGTGTCGTACGTCCACCTGATACGAGCTGCCATCAGATCTCAAGCCGACCGCAGGAAATTCATGCAGACGTGTCTGCCACACCTCATTACACTGCTGGTCTTCACCACCTCACTGATGTTTGATACCATGTACTCTCGTTACAGCGGCGGCAGTACAATGAAGGCCCTGCAGAATGCATTAGCTGCTCAGTTCCTGGTGGTCCCACCCCTCGTCAATCCCATCATCTATGGCTTGAACCTGCAGCAGATCAGGTCCAGGATGGTCCACAGGTTCACCCACCGGACTGGGACATTCAGGAAAAACTAAGCCATGTTAATGAAATCAAACATGAAGAAAACATAGGAAGATGAAGTTATTTTCTAATCTTCTGTTCAAGTCAACCAAAATATGTGGATAGAATTCAGTTAAAACTAATAAAGTCCAATCCTAAAATGTCACTTTTGGTTCTTAGTACTTTAAGTTAAAGTTTATGTTTCATTGTTTTAGTGTCCTGTGCTCGAAGGGTCAAAGAATTATCACTCTGTTCCTTTCATTTGTTTAAAGGAATCTGTGTAAAGATTGGTTAGATTCTAGTAAATGCTAAAACTCCTTGTTACTTCCCACCTTTAAACCGTTGTACTCACACCGGCTGCAATGAAACTGGATGAAAAAATGTTATGAAATCCACATGAAAAGCACCATCCCAGCCACGTTGGGCACCCTGCAGCACACACACTTTTAGTGTCACTGCTGCCCTTCATACTGCCGTCACTAGAGGGCAGCGACACTTATGTATGAACGCTGCTCATCAACTTCTCTTCAGTATCCAGTACTGTGATACCACACAGACTAACTCTGGATACTGTAGCTCCTATGAAAACCTCAAATCAGAAGTACCTGACTCCGTGGTATAATTCTCAGACACGTAGCCTAAAGCAGATGACTCGTAAGCTGGAGAGTCACAAATTTAGAGGATCATCATTTAGCCTGGAGAAATAGTTTGCTGCTTTATAAGAAAGCCCTCCGCAAAGCCAGAACATCTTACTATTCATCACTGATTGAAGTAAATAAGAACAACCCCAGGTTTCTCTTCAGCTCTGTAGCCAGGCTGACAAACAGTCAGAGCTCTGTTGAGCCAACCATCCCTTTAACGTTAACTAGTAATGACTTCATGAACTTCTTCACAAATAACATTTTTATCATTAGAGGAAAAATTACCAGTAATCATCCCACAGATGTAATATTATCTACAGCTACTCTTAGTACCATTGATGTTAAGTTACTCTTTTTCTCCAATTGATCTTTCTGAGTTAGCTTCAATAATTACTTCCTCCAAACCATCAACGTGTCTTTTAGACCCCATTCCTACAAAACTGCTCAAAGAAGTCCTGCCATTAATTAATGCTTCGATCTTAAATATGATCAACCTATCTCTAATGATTGGCTATATATATAAAGTGGAACCCTGACTTACGAACACCCCATTTAACAAAAAATTCATGTCCAAAAGTCTCCTTCTATTTCAGTCACATAGTTATAAGTGCACTCACTGGAAATATCTGCCGATAAGTTCCACTTTGTTCTTACTGTTTGCTGCGGTGATGACCTCACATGCTTTTATGACGGTCCTGCCGTATCACGAGTCCTGGGAGCACTAGGCATGTTTTTCTCCATGGTCGTGTCCAAATTCATGGGCTGCATCCTCCTGAGGCCGCATTTGTAGACCGATTACGTCACAGCGACGCGCCGAAGGCTGTCCAAATTCGTAGACTCCTCCGAATGCAGCCGACAAATGCGTCCTCATTTTCCCCGAATTTGAAGGATGGGTCGGGTGTGTCCTTCGTGGCCCACCATATCCCAGAATTCATAGCGCGGCCCAGCCAAACTCCAGTTTCCAACGATGGCGGCCGCTACTAAGTTTTAAAATTACTCTTATTAATCTTTCTGGGTCACAAAATAAACTTTTAACATATTTTCAGGCGAGAAAGTAGCTGTGTAAACATCAAATATCTGCTCGGTTTATCAAGATATCGCATATTTGCAAAAGTGCTTCGACGTTTTCGGAGACGTCTGTTACCCACCAGCTTGATAGCTAGCCGGGAGCTCGAGGGTCACTGGAGCCGCCGAGAACGGCACAACTCCCGGCACATCATGTTCAGATCATCGCGGACTTTCACTACTCAGGTTAAACGTGATGTATAACTCACTTAGACAACCTAAAAATGTTATTGTTGGGCTTTTTTCAGTGTTTTATTTGTTCGTGAGTAAATCGGTTTGGCTGAGATTAAAGTTATTAGATTAGATAAAATAAAACTTTATTAATCCCCCGGGTGGGTTCTTCCTTGGTGTTTACACAGCTGAATAAAAGTCAAACAGAAAACTGATTGAACAGAAGTATGAGACGGTCGAGAATTTACTCCAGTGTCCTGTTATATTTTAGATAGCAAGGAGCAGACGGCTGAGTTTATTAAACTCCACCCAGACAGCGGTGACGCAAATCAGAAGGCTGGACCGTCCAATTTCCCCAGCCGTTTACTTCCGGCCTACCCGACCTTCTGAGGACCCGGCCCACGTTGACCGCGAAGGCCGGGTCCTCAAGAGGATGCAGCCCATGAATTTGGACACGACCCATGAGTGCGGGGGAATAGCGATCTCCAGCCGTGTGCGTTCCTGCACAAATGTGAGACAAAATCCCTCCAGTTCTACGAATCCATTTCTACTTATAGCACGGGTTGTACTTTGACAATAATTACAGGGGGTTTATGCTAGGAGATTTGTCGAGATTGGTAGAGGCATGTGACTTACCACGGTAGCCTTTGTTGCGGGTTGGATCTGTGCACCGCAGTTGGGTTATTTAGCCACTAGAGGGCACTGAAGACCATGTAATTGTCAACTTTTCCTAACTTTGGGGCATTAGGTCCTTTCTGTTGCCTCACATATGCAGGTATTCTTGTTTCCTGCCTGTTCAAATGGGATTGTGGGACTTTCTTGTGTCAGAGCCTTCACCTCTGAGCATTATTTGTGTTACAGTTCATTATATTGGTGTGATGTTGGGAGGTGATGATTGTTATATTTACATGTGATAATTGTGTAGAGGTGTAGATACTGTAGGTTCAGTGAATGCTTAAATTGTACTGATTAGAATATACTGGACATTCAAGAGATTCAGTGCATTGTGTTTGTCAGGTCTGGACGCTGATCAGCGGTTTCTATCTTTCTCTCTCACTTCCATTCTCTTTCTGTTGGTGGAACAGATTCATGCCCTCGGCCCACGCCCTCAGAGAAAGGAGACACCTGAGCCTAATCAAGGTTATGAGCATTTAAGCCAGGAGGTGACTGCTGTTCTTCGCTGGATCGTTGTCTGCCACGCGTTAGTGAAAGTCAAGCCACAGCAAGTTCAGTTAAGTGTTTCTTTGTACTTTGTATTTAACCACATCTCGCTGTCTACAGACTTCCTGGATTCTTCCCCGTGTGATTCTCGAGTGGCGAGTGTTGGAGTGAGATCCTGCTGTGTGTGGATTGTTTGGAGAACGCGTGCCTTCCCCTTGGATTTCCCTGGAGCCCCGTCCCTCACTCTGTTGTACAAAGCACTCCCCTGCACCTTTTTGTATATACACTTGGTGGACTTGTAAATACAACTCTCTCGTGTGAATCTGATCCTGGAGTCCTGCAAGTGAGTCCTCTACATACAACCGTAACAATAACGATCCAGCCAGCATGGACTCAGCGGACTCAACCCCAGAAGCAATCTTGGAACGCCACGAATAAATGCTGCGGCACATTAACCAGCAACTGGCTACGCTCACCAAATACCTTTGGTGAGCCCATCCACTCCTCCTCTGTCTGCTTCTCCACATTTACCGGCTTCCGAACCTCCGGCGCCTGCACCAGCTATCTCCTCCGCGGACCGATCATTACCCGCGGCAGAGTCTTTCTCGGGTGAGTTTCACAGGTGTGCGGGATTTTTGACCCAGGTGACAATGGAATCCAGACAGTTACGGAGGACCTATGAAACTGATGGAGCCAAAATTGCCTGTTCAGCTGCTACGTGGGCAGGCATTAAACTGGGTGCAAGCCGTTTTAAGAACTTACCCTGAGATCACGTACCAAGACTTCCTTGTTAAATTTAAAAGTGTTTTTGAAAAAGGCACCAGGGCGGAGACAGCCGCTCACCGATTGTTGAACATAAAGCAGGGGAAGTCGAGTATGGCGGAGTACTCGGTCGAGTTTTGGACGTTGGCTGAAGAAACCGGGTGGGGGCAGTCGGCACTGATGATTACCCTGTTGAATAATGTTTGCGATGAACTGAAAAATGAACTATTGATGAGGGATGTACTTAAGACTCTCTCTGATGTGATTACACTGTGTGAAGGTAGACGAGCGCCTACGAGCACATCAGGGAACTGGAAACTACATTACCCAGAGGCCTCTGGGACGCACGGAGATGGCTCCTGTTCACGGTCTCCTCCACGGCTCATGATTGCAGCAAAATTAACTGTGCAACTCAAGACTCATTCTCTTAGGGCTCTGATTGACTCTGGGGCAGAACAGAACTTTATTGACGCCTTGCTGGTGCTTAAGTTAAATTTTAGCATGGAGCCTCTGCCGCATTCACTTCAAGTTACAGAGCTTAGTGGTTAGCGTCTCCCAGACATCACTCATATCACAGAACCTGTTTCCCTGACTCTCTCTGGTAAGAACTCTGAAGCCATACAGTTGTATGTGTTCAAAGCTCCTCTCACGCCGCTAGTCTTTGGTTATCCCTGGCTACATCAACATAACCCTGTGATTGACTGGAAGAAGGAGAGTATCCTGAGGTGGGGAGAAGAATGTCACATGTCCTGCTTAAAGGCCGCCACACCTTCCGTGGACCCGCTAACCAATTTCCCGTTCTCCGAGCCGCCAGACCTCTCCTCCGTACCGCCTATTTACCATGACCTTAAGCAAGTGTGTAAGGATAGGGCACGTTCGCTTCCCCCTCACCGGCCATATGATTGCAGGATTGACCTTCTACCGGCCGCACCACTCACGACCAGTCACTTATCCAGCCTGTCTCAGCCTGAGGGTGAGAGCATGGACAAGTACATCAACGAGTCACATACAGCAGCTCCGCGTTCGAGCTTCTCCAGGGGGTCACCATCTTCATTAAGTTGGACCTGTGCAACGCCCACCATCTGGTAAGAATAAGAGAAGGGGACGAGTGGAAAACAGCCTTTAACACTCACCTCAGCCATTTTGAATATCTTGTTATGCCGTTTGGTCTCACCAATGCTCCAGCTGTTTTTCAGGCCCTTGTGAACGACGTGCTCCGAGACTTCATCAACCTCTTTGTCTACCTGGATGACATCCTCATCTTCTCCCGCTCTGTCACCGAACACCACCGCCATGTCAGGCAAGTTCTTCAACCATCTCTTCGTAAAAGGGGAGAAGTGTGAGTTCCATGTCACTACTGTTTCCTTCCTGGGCTACGTCATCGAACAAGGTAATCTCAAAGCTGACCCTGTTCAAGCAGTTGTTAACTGGCTGACCCCGTCTAACCGTAAGCAACTTCAAAGTTTTCTGGGATTTGCAAACTTCTACCAACGTTTCATCTGCGACTACAGTAAACTTGCCTTGCCACTGAATCGTCTCATTTTACCCAAGGTTCCTTTCTGCTGGGATGAACCGACTCAACAGGCCTTCACTCACCTGAAAGAACGCTTTGCCTCGGCACCCATCCTCGTCCAACACAACCTCAGCCAACAGTTCATCGTGTAGGTGGACGCCTCAGATGCGGGAGTGGGGCGGTGCTCTCCCAGCAACAAGGCGGTAAGCTTCATCCATGTACTTACTTGTCTCACTGCCTCTCCCCCGCAGAGAGAAACTATGACGTGGGAGATCGAGAACTACTGGCCATCAAGCTCGCCCTGGAAGAGTGGCATCACTGGCTGGAGGGCGCTGCCCAGCTATTTGTGACGTGGACTGACCACAAGAACTTGGAGTACATTCGGTCGGCTAAACAACTCAACGCCAGGCAAGCCAGGTGGGCCCTGTTCTTTACCAGATTTACCAGGTTCCAGTAATGTCAAGCCCAACGCTCTCTCATGCCAATTCACCGCCTCCGAAGACACAGCTCAGGACTCCCCCATTCTTCCTCCCACGTGTGTTATTGGGGCCCTGACCTGGGAGATCGAGTTGGCGATTAGAGAGGCTCAACAGACTGAACCAGATCTCGGAACGGGCCCTCCAGGGCTACTCTTCATCCCCTCGTCAGTAAGGTCACGAGTGCTACATTGGGCTCACACTGCCAAGTTCACCTGTCACCCTGGGGTCCACCCTCCCGGATGGCCGAACTTCTCACCCTATCTCTAAGGGAGAGGCCAGCCACCCTTCGGAGGAAGCTCATTTCTGCCGCTTGTATCCGCGATCTCGTTCTTTCGGTCACTACCCACAGCTCGTGGCCATAGGTGAGGGTAGGGACGTAGACCGACCGGTAAATTGAGAGCTTCGCTTTTACACTCAGCTCCCTCTTCACCACGACGGACCGGTGCAGCGTCCGCATTACTGCAGCTGCAGCCCCAATCCGTCTGTCGATCTCCGGCTCCCTCCTCCCATCACTCGGGAACAAGACCCCAAGATACTTGAACTCCTCCACTTGGGGCAGGAACTCATCCCCGACCCGGAGTGGGCACTCCACCCTTTTCCGGCTGAGAACCATGGCCTCAGATTTGGAGGTGCTGATCCTCATTCCCGCTGCTTCACACTCGGCTGCGAACCGTTCCAGTGCGAGCTGGAGGCCCTCACCCGATGAAGCCAACAGAACCACATCATCTGCAAAAATCAGAGATGAGATTCTGAGGCCACCTAAGCGAAAGCCCTCCGCCACTTGGCTACGCCTAGAAATCCTGTCCATAAAAATTATGAACAGAACCGGAGACAAAGGGCAGCCCTGGCGAAGCCCATCACCCACCGGGAACGAGTCCGACTTATTGCCGGCAATGCGAACCAAGCTCTTGCAACGGTTGTATAGGGATCGAATGGCCCGTAGCAATGGGCCAGACACCCCATATTCCCGCAACACCCCCCACAGGACACCCCGAGGGACACGGTCGAATGCCTTCTCCAAGTCCACAAAACACATGTAGACTGGTTGGGCAAACTCCCATGCACCCCCAAGTATCCTGGAGAGGATAAAGAGCTGGTCCAGTGTTCCGCGACCAGGACGAAAACCGCATTGTTCCTCCTGTATCCGAGGTTCGACTAACGGACGAACTCTCCTTTCCAGCACCCTGGCATAGACTTTCCCAGGGAGGCTGAGGAGTGTGATCCCCCTGTAGCTGGAACACACCCTCCGGTCCCCTTTCTTAAAGATGGGGACCACCACCCCGGTCTGCCAGTCCACAGGTACTGCCCCTGATCTCCACGCAACATTGCAGAGGCGTGTCAACCAGGACAGCCCTACAACGTCCAGAGCCTTCAGGAACTCGGGGCGGACCTCATCAACACCAGGGGCTCTGCCACCAAGGAGTTGTTTAACTGCCTCAGTGACCTCGCCCCCGGAAATTGGCGGGTCATTCCCCTCATCCCCAGACTCTGCTTCCTCCTCGGAAGACGTGTCAGTGGGATTAAGGAGGTCCTCGAAGTATTCCTTCCACCGCCTGACAATTTTCTCAGTCGACGTCAGCAGCGCTCCGCCAGCACTATACACAGTGCAGGTAGAGCACCGCTTTCCCCTCCTGAGACGTCTGACGGTTTGCCAGAATCTCTTCGAGGCAGTCCGAAAGTCTTTTTCCATGGCCTCTCTGAACTCCTCCCACACCCGAGTTTTTGCGTCAGCCACTGCCCGAGCCGCATTCCGCTTGGCCTGTCGATACCTGTCGGCTGCCTCCGGAGTCCCACAGGCTAACCAAGCCCGATAGGACTCCTTCTTCAGCCTGGTGGCTCCCTTCACCTCTGGTGTCCACCATTTGGTTTGGGGATTACCACCACGGCAGGCACCCACCACCTTGCGGCCGCAGCTCAATGCAGCAGCTTCGGCAATGGAGACGCTGAACATGGTCCATTCGGACTCAATGTCCCCAGTCTCCCTCGGAATGCTGTTGAAGCTCTGCCAGAGGTGTGCGTTGAAGATCTCGCGGACTGGGGCCTCTGCTAGACGTTCCCAGCACACCCTCACTACGCGTTTAGGTGCACCAGGTCTGTCCAGCGTCCTCCCCCGCCACCTGATCCAACTCACCACCAGGTGGTGATCAGTTGACAGCTCAGCCCCTCTCTTTACCCGAGTGTCCAGAACATATGGTCGCAGGTCTACTGATACGATTACAAAATCGATCATCGACCTACGGCCTAGAGCGTCCTGGTGCCACGTGCACTTATGGACACTCTTATGTTCGAACAGGGTGTTCGTTATGGCCAAACTGTGGTTAGCACAGAAGTCCAATAACAGAGCACCGCTCGGGTCCAGATCAGGGAGGCCGTTCCTCCCAATCACGCCCCTCCAGGTCTCGCTGTCGTTACCCACGTGAGCATTGAAGTCTCCCAGCAGGACAACAGAGTCTCCAGGTGGAGCACCCTCCAGCACCCCACCCAGGGACTCTAAGAAGGATGGGTACTCTGAACTGCCACTCGGCGCATAAGCGCAGATGACAGTCAGGACCCGTTCCCCGACCCTAAGGCGCAGGGAACAAACCCTCTCGTCCACCGGGAAAAACCCCAAGGTACCGCAAACTAGTTCATGCATTTATTACTTCTAAGCTGGACTACTGTAATTCAGTATTATCAGGGTGTCCATGTGCTCTTCACTTCTCCTTACCAACCAAATCTCACAAACATGGATCCTGTTTAATCCTTCACGGCTCAAATTCAACAAAGAGCTGGAGAGAGAAGGTAATCAGAGAACTAGGAATATTTTTATTTCATTTTCAGTTCGAGTGAAGCTGCGACAGTAATACACAGATGAGGCATCACGCTGTCGTCAACCATTTCTTTAACAAAATAAAAGCATCTGCATGGAGCCGAATGCACAACAGCAGAAACAGCAGCTCCTCCTCGCACATAAACATCTTTAATCTCCTTGAGTAAAAAAATAAATTACCTCAGGCCAACGAACAGTCAATGTGACATCAGAACAAACTCAGCTGTTTTATTTCTCACCAATATTTACAATAAATATCAGAAACAGCTGCTTCTACAATCTGTTTAACATAAAACATCAAGAACTGGATAAAAATAAAAAACAGCAGATTTTACTGTAACAAATAATTAAAGATACAACAAATATTTGGCATTTTTACACAAAAATAAATAAAATAATTTAATTGTCCTGCCTGCCGATTTTATTCATTTAAATTTGGTTGAAAAGAACAGATGGCTGAACAACAACAACAACAACAACAAAATATGCACACAAAAAGAATATTCAGAGCCAACTCCCAGAATGCACTGCTGCTGAATTAAGCGAAATAAAGAGCTCTGCTCACGCGTGTCCTGTTTCGATATTAAGTTTTGATCTTCTGTTTCATTTTGTCTTTTGGTCAGACGTTTTGTTTTAAAGAAAATTAAAACACCACGTCAGGTTTGTCATGAGGAGCTCCTATCACAGCCAATCACACGAAAGAATCTGAAGACTCGCTCTCTGAATCTCTTCAGGGTTCATAGTTCACCAACACCAGAGTGAGGCAGCTGCTGCTCTGATTCACACATGACAGGATGTGATGTCATCAACAGTAAGCAGGTACGAGCAGGCGGTGCTACACCAGGCGGCGAATCAGGTTGTTCTTCTCAGGCTCCAGGAACTCATCCACCAGGGCAGCGGTGACCTTCCTGAGCTCCTCCTCCAGGGTGGACACCTCGCTGCAACACAGAGAGGGTGATGATGTCACAGAGGCCCCGCCCACACATGAGGTCACACATGAAGTTTGTTAGAGTGACATTAGGACCTGACGTAATTATTCTTGGACTTTATCCTGTATGCTCTAAATAAATTTGGTGCTTTTTTTTAACAAACGTCGCAGTTCCATCAAACTTTCTTGTGGTACACGTTTCTCTGAAACGTCGGTCTTTTCCTGTTAGCAGCACAGTTATTGAGCTCACAGATCAGAGCCAGTTCAGCACTGCAGGGAAAGAAAGCTCCATCAGTCAGCTGGCAGACCACAATTCAGATCAGTGTTATTTATTCACACCTCTGATGAAGTCTCACATGTATCAGTGCTGATAAATGATCAGAATTATAATATTTCTGACTGTTTGAGGCAAAATTGAATCGAGTCGAATGGATTATAGAAATCAGTGATGATACTCAGCCCTCGTGAGCAGCCCAGGCCCGACAGAAGTGCCAAAGAGTGTCAAAGCACTTTAGGCACAAACACTTTTTCAGTCACGAGTGTTTCTTGTAGAACTGAGCTCCAAATAAAGAACTTTGTGTTGACAAGATTGTTAGTTGATCATTTACAAATCAACAGCAAAAAAAGTACACATGTAAAACTGTGGTGTTCAGCGATGCGGGTGAAAAATTTGGGTGCGCCGACCTTTTTTGCACTGCGCACCAGTGCAACCGCGGCAAAAAGTTAGTCTAGAGCCTGCGCTAACATTTCATCTCCATCACAGACAAACAGAAACGAGGAGCCGACCTCTGCCCCGGCACCGCGCAGAACTCTGTGTAGTACTTGATCTTCGGTTCGGTGCCGCTTGTCCTCAGCGTGGCCACGATGCCGTTCTGCAGCGTGAAGGTGATCATGTGACTGCTCCTGGACACAGGAAGAACCTGTACGGGAGAACACACCTGAACACACCTGAACTGAACAGGAGGAACTCGAGGAAAAACAAAACGGCATCTCACAGATCTGAGGTCTGGCTGACTGCTGTCGTATCCCGTGGTAACGTCTCTGACATGAACGATCTGGACGCCGCCGCACGTCTTCGGGTACGAGCCGCTGCCGTCAAAGTTTCTGATGCGGCTGAAGATCCTCTGGATGGTGGGAGGGTCGTTACAGACGACGTAGGAGGTTTTAGACACGTGATACCCGTACCTACAGACAGGAAGTCACACTGAGGATGACTGTCAAAATAAGAGCAGAGCACATTTTTCTGTCCAATGTAGTTTTAGTAGAAGTTTTGTCGAGATGTTTTTCAAAGGATTACAGTGGTCCCTCGCTATAACGCGGTTCACCTATCATGGGCTCGCTGTTGCAGATTTTTTTTTTCTTTTTGCAATTTTGCTTTCTTTGTTTTGTTTTTTACAGCACATTGTGTTCTGCATCCTGATTGGCTGTACACTTCCTGTTAAATCCAGAATTCAAAATCCTGCTCCTCACATACAAGGTCTTAAATAATCAGGCCCCATCTTATCTGAATGACCTTGTAGTACCATATCACCCGATGCATTGAGTTTTTCCTTTCCAGTCACCTTTCTCACTCACTATGTGTTAACAGACCTCTCTGCATTGAATCATATCTGTTATTAACCTCTGTCTCTCTTCCACAGCATGTCTTTATCCTGTCTTCCTTCTCTCACCCCAACCAATCACAGCAGATGGCCCCGCCCCTCCCTGAGCCTGGTTCTGCTGGAGGTTTCTTCCTGTTAAAAGGGAGTTTTTCCTTCCCACTGTCGCCAAAGTGCTGCTCATAGGGGTCATATGATTGTTGGGTTTTTCTCTGTATGTGTTATTGTAGGGTCGACCGTACAGTATAAAGCGCCTTGAGGCGACTGTTGTTGTGATTTGGCGCTGTGTAAATAAAATAGAATTGAATTGATTTGGTGTGTGAGGACCAAACTGTGCATGGGCATTAAGGGACACACAATAAAGTCCAGCATAGAATCTTTTTCACTTGAAGCGGGTCAGTAAACGTCACACAGCTCGACATTAAATGACAAGTTGTGATCGTGATGTTAGAGCGGTGCCCTGAAGTCTTACGTCTGGTAGATGTTGTGCAGCTGTTGGCTCAGACTTAGGTGCTTGTTGTGAAGGTAAGCGGCCATTTCAGCCACGACCGCCGCCGAGCTCACGCCGTCCTTATCCAGGACTGTGTCCCCACAGAGGAACCCTGAAGAGATGAAGGGACACCTGACAGTTTCCCTTCCAATAATCCTTTAAACACAGAATGAATTCAGTTCTCCAATAACCATCAAAGGGCCTTTATACTGTAGAGGACGGTGCAACAACACAGGTAGCTGCTCTGTGCTGGTGCAGGGCACTGAAGATGATCACAGTGGGTGTATTATCCTTGAACTGTGATGAAGTCTACTCCCCACTGCTGTGTAATCAGATACTTTAAATTTAAATCAGACAGGAGAGGGTTTCCAGGAAACACCGCTAACTGTTCAGTTTCTACGCCAAACGTCACAGCGAACTTAGTTACCGATGGACTCCTCGAAGGAGAAGATGACTCTGCTTCCTGTTTGGGACAGCTCGTGGATTCTATTCCCGACCCATTTAAAGCCTGGCAGAGTTTCCTGTTGAACACAGAGTAACCATCATCGTCTGACTTCCACACACTGGTGTGCTCACTAATGCCTGAGCGTCTGACCTCAAAGTGGAACCCCTCGATGCGAGCGAAGGCCTGCAGGATCTTCGAGGACACCGTGGTCGCCAACATGTAAATGCTCCGAGCGTCTGCTGGTTCAGAGTGGTTCTCCTTCCACGTGAAGAACATCCACCAGCCCAGCAGGGCTGCCAGCTCGTTACCTGTGAACACCTTCCAGCCACACCTGAAACACAGGGCGATACAGGTGAACCTGCAGCGCTGCCAAATACTTTCAGCTCTGAAGTGCCTTTGAGCAAACATACCCGTCAGACTTCTCTGCTACAGCCAGCCGGTCAGCATCAGGATCTGTCGCCAGGACGACGCGGGCGTTTTCCCGCTCTGCCAGAAGGAGAGAAAGTTCCTGGAAAACAAGACATCGGATAAGCGAACGACAGGATTCGGTCATTTGTGAGCAAACGAGACGGGAACCCGACCCACCAGCACGGACTCTCCCTCCTCGGGGTTGGGACAGCGCACCGAGGAGAAGTTGGGGTCGGGGTCTTTCTGCTCCGGGACGGCGATCGGTGGAGGGAAGCCGAACACCCGGAAGGCCTGCTGCACGAAGGCGTGGCCGACGCCGTGGAAGGAGGAGTGGACGAACTTCAGCGGGGAGCTGCTGTTCAGGTCCCTGAGACGCATCAGGAAACATGCTCTAACGTTGGTGCTCGGGGTCATTTTAAAGGTCAAAGTTCAACATTTTCTGACGTCCTTATACGTTCACATCCTGGCAGAACATCAGGGGAACGTGTCACTCTTACCGCAGGTTCACTAACGTTTCTTTTAACGACACAAACAATCACGCCGTGAAACAAAAAAAGATCAGGTCAGACCACCTCACTGTGACATCACCACATCCAAGCCAA
>NC_140570.1:41040470-41340470 GCF_057381845.1 Rhamphochromis longiceps | reverse complement strand
CCGGGTTTCTTCTTGAACATGGCCAAAGCTTCAAACAGCAAGTATAAAACGGTGTGGCTGGGATTAACCTTTGACCTTTCTGACGCGAGACATTAGCAATAACGAGCGCAGGCAGGTCTCGCTCACAGTCAAACAGTTGTAGTTCTTGCACAAAGTTGCACCACGTCTTTGTTCTGCAACAGGATGAACCAGCGAGGTGCGGTGTTTTAGAGACGTCCTCGCTCTGCCTTCTTCTGCAGACGGGACTCTGCGACACCGGCCTGAACCAGTGACCCATGGTGACCTATTCCCAGATCCAAATCCTCTGCCAGCATCCAAAACCTAAACTTGTCTGACTGTTCACCACAGGAGATGGAGTTCCTCAGGGATCGATCCCAGGTCCTCTGATTGTATATTTTGCTGCTGACGCGTACACAAGATTGACCCACAACAACGAGTCTAAGATTAAAGAAAGCTGAAACAAACAGCTTCATGTAAAGAACCTACACGGATGGTCGTGGTGTCAGAGCTGAAGCTACAGCGCAGCCTTCACAGACGTCATCACACACCCGGGTTTTTCTCACTGTGCACATTACAACAATAATTTCCTGCTAGATGTCATAAATGGCTGGCTTTTCCAAAACTGTACAAAAAGGATGGACTTGGCCACCTGGGGTCACCTTCTGGTCCCACCATGCTGGTTTGGGGGCCACGTATGGATGAGGAGGTGGCACGAAGCTTATTTTTCATTTGCATTTAAAGTTAAAATGGTTGTAAAACATGTTGGCTTTAAAATGTGTTTGGATCTGAGCATCATCCAGCAGCTCACGGTGACCTGGTTCCTGAATAAAGACGAGTAAAGGATCAATATTCACCCATGGATGAATGTTTATTGACCGGAAAGGCCTTTCTGACTCAATCTGCTGAGTCACGCTGCCGGTTAATCTTCCGGTAACCCACAAAGGTAATCTCCATCACGGAGACAGACGCGCCTCCCGCCACCACAACTCCCCTTTAAAAACTGATCATTTTACTTTATTGTTTCGGAAAACAATTCAAGTAGGAAATACATCTTACTAGATTTTGGGGGCTAGCTCATTCGGCTCACAGTTTCAACCTAAAGTCTTAGAATGACTGTTATAGTTCAGACCTGCTGCAACACCGGCTTCCCGGCTTCAGGCTGTATGAAGTTTATGTTTAATGGCAAACAGCGCTGCTCCATGGATCAGTTTGTATGCCGATTTCTCCACACAACTACAATGATCTATCAAACATAACTCATAAACATGTTTCTGTGACATGTCCCTGCCCAAAAGTGGTGATATTTTAATCGACGGATTTGTCAGCGAAGTCTGGTGCAGCGCTCCCTGCTTACACCCGGCTTGGCTTTCTGACTAACGGGCACAGACTCACCCTGTCCCAGGCTAACCAGTGCTGCACCGCCTTGTCAAGCTTCGGGTCGCCAGTCCTCTGACACCTGACGTTGGCGTTCAGGTCTCCGTCGAGTCCGTTGTCGTCCTCCATGCTGACAGCTAGCGCTCAAAGAGCCACACGGCCATCTGTCTGCCCGCTGTTGGAGGCTATTGGCTCCCCGGCGGCTAGCGCCTCCGACTCGGACTTCTCACACACACCGCCTGCCTGTTATGGCTGGTGCGGCTGAGCTCTCTCCGGAGTCGTGTATAATTTCCCACACCGAGGCCAAACGTTAGCGACAATGACGCCAGATCACCGCTGGAGGCCGACAGAAGCATTTTCTTTCTTACTTAAGTTACACGGAAGTTCACAGAGACCGGCAGAGGCAGGGCTCCTCATTTCCGGCTAGTTAATAAAATGAAAGCTTCACATGAAGCGGCACAAAAGAACAAAACCTTTGTTTTCATTTGTTGTTCTTTAAATATTTCACAGCATTCTCTGATATGATTAATATGCTCTGGGGTGTAGAAAAACTGTTTAAAATTCAAGGTAAAAAATTAATTTCCAATTAATTTCCGGTACATTTTTGCCCACCTGACGCCAGCTTTATGAGCAATAATTGTAGAACAAGTTCAAGTTTCATTGTCATGTTCAGATAAACAGTGTAGCCACATTTATCCATAATGAAATTCTTTGGCTTGTGCTCCTCAGCTTTACATGAGCATACAGAGAGTGTGCAGTTATATTAAGAAGAAAATAACAGGAATTAACAGGATTAATAATAATAACAATGCAAAGGAGAAAAGGAGAGAAAAAAGTATTAAATATTAGAGAATTTAAGACAAGTTGGTATTTACAGGTTGTGCAAAAGTTGTGCAATGAGCATTTAAGTGGCATTTGTTGAAGTGACAGTGTGCAGAGTCCTGTGATGGTAGTGAGTGTGGAATGTCAGCAGTCTGATGGCTTTTGGGTGAAAACTGTCTCTGTCTGCTAGTGCGGGTCTGAATGCTCCTGAACTGCCTGCTGGACGGCAGCAGTGTGAAAAGTCTATGACTGGGGTGGCTGGGATCAGAGAGGACCCGCTGCGTCTTCCTCATGCAGCGCTGCCTATAAAGATCCTGCATGGCTGGCAGTTCAGTCCTGGTGATGTGCTGTGCAACAGAGTTCCTTTCCAATTTTACCAAATGAGGCACCATACTTTAGAATAGAATAGAATAGAATTCAACTTTATTGTCATTGCACATGCACAGGTACAGGGCAACGAAATGCAGTTTGCATCCATCCAGAAGTGCTTTAGTGATATAGATATATTACAATATATATTAGCAATAGTATAGATATGTAAGTATACTACAGAAATGGGTCTATTATGGTATGTTATAATGTACACGGTATGAAGTATGTTGTGAATATTCTATAACTATAAGTATGTACAGGCTGTAGTGAGTACAAGCTATGTACAGGATATGAACAGGATATAAATATGAAAACTATACAGAATATGAAATAAATAACTTTACAGAATCTGAGATATACAGCTATACAGAAATGGGAACTATGCAAGTTGTAAACAGTTGTAGGATTAAAGATTATCGAATGTACAGAATGATTATTTACACAGAGCTATACAGTAGTGCAGTTAAGATAAGTGAGGGTGTAGATAGTTTCTACAGAGGCTATATAAAGTGCTAGTGGTTGTGAGTGGTGGTTCAGTCCATGTTATTATTGTGTTTGAGGGTACAGTTGTCCATTGTGGGTGTGTGTATGTTCAGTCCATGTTTTAACGTGGGTCAGATGTCAGGAGGCAGAGTTCAGGAGTCTGACAGCTGTGGGGAAGAAGCTGTTCCGGTACCTGGTGGTCTTAGTCCGGAGGCTCCTGTAGCGCCTCCCAGAGGGCAGGAGGGTGAAGAGTCCATGTGATGGGTGACTGGGGTCTTTGATGATTTTCCCAGCCCTTTTCAGACGCCGCTTCCTGTAGATGTCATTTATGGCAGGAAGTGGTGCTCCGGCGATGCACTGGGCAGTTTTCACGACCCTCTGCAACGCCTTCCGGTCCGAGGCAGAGCAGTTCCCGTACCAGACTGTTATACAGTTGGTCAGGATGCTCTCGATGGTGCAGCGATAGAAGTTCACCAGGATGTCTGAGGACAGGTGGTTCTTCCTCAGGGTCCTCAAGAAGAAGAGGCGCTGGTGAGCCTTCTTGACCAGCTTGGAGCAGTTGGTCGTCCAGGTGAGATCCTCGGAGATGTGGACTCCCAGGAACTTGAAGCTGCTCACACGCTCCACAGCCGTCCCCTTAATGTGGATGGGTGGATGTGGGTCAGCATTCCTCCTGTAGAAACCTGAACAGTACAAAAGTCAATTTGTTAAATGAAATGAAAACTGTATGTGAACGCAAAGTGTTTTGCAAAATGGACGTTTGCTTTTTTTTAATTTCCCATTACACATGTCATTTTCCTGAGGTGGATGTTCATATTAAACATGACAAAAGTTTCTAATAATTTCATTCAACTTAAGTCATATAGCACCAAACAGTCACCTCAGAGTCCTTTATAACATACAGTAAAGACCCTACAATAATACAGGCAAACAATCATATGACCCCCTATGAGCAGCACTTTGGCGACAGTGGGAAGGAAAAACTCCCTTTTAACAGGAAGAAACCTCCGGCAGAACCAGGCTCAGGGAGGGGCGGGGCCATCTGCTGTGACTGTTGGGGTGAGAGAAGGAAGACAGGATAAAGACATGCTGTGGAAGAGAGACAGAGGTTAATAACAGATATGATTCAATGCAGAGAGGTCTGTTAACACATAGTGAGTGAGAAAGGTGACTGGAAAGGAAAAACTCAATGCATCGGGTGATATGGTACTACAAGGTCATTCAGATAAGATGGGGCCTGATTATTTAAGACCTTGTATGTGAGGAGCAGGATTTTGAATTCAATTCTGGATTTAATGATGAGCAGTGAAGCTCTGGCTGCTCTAAACTTTTGTCAGATTTTGTACTTTCACAGACGTAGAAGAGCAGCCAGAGGTTAAACCTCGGTGAGGAACAGCCAATCAGAAGAAACGTTTCTTAAAGGGGGATGAGCTAAAACAGCTTGTTTCAGACAGAAGCTGGACCGACGTCCACTGTCAGATTAAGGATTATTCTGAGCTGTGAAGCAACAACAACAACAACAATCTTTATTTATTTTATAGAGCACATTAAAAAAGCCAGGGGCGTGCAAAGCTGACCTGTCCCGTTATAAATACTCACCTCGGCCATCAGTGAGACTCCGTGAGCAGTAACGGCTGCCTGACACCTTACTGGAGACCAGAGGCGGAGCCAGACATTTGAAACACCCGGGGCTTAGCCCTAAAGGGTAGTATGAATGTGGGATTTTTTTTTTGGGGGGGGGGGGGGGGGGGGGGGCGTTAGAAATGACTGAAAGATTAATTGGCTCTGTTTTGAGTTTTGTTAAAAAAATGACTTCATATAGGGAAAAATATATATCACACATGCAGGACACCTTAAACTAGTTTTTAATTAAGCAGCGAGGCAGAACAAAGTCGGGCTGTATCAAGACACAGGGACTAAACCCCAATTTAACCAGACCCAGAACTGATCCGGAATTAAAACAGGACTACAACAGTCCAAAATCAGGACTACTGAGGACTTAACCAAGACAGAACCAGAATCAGAACTAGATGAAAGTAGTACTAAAAATCATCATAGACCTGCACTACACTTATTTTTTTAATTCTACCAAAGTTTATATAATTATTTAGCCTTGTTGTGCAAACAAGCTGCAGAACTTAATAAATATAGAATTTGAAAAATAGCAAACCTAAAAAGAAACACGAGGTACGAGATACATGAGGACCTGTGATACGCTGATACTTTTGGTAAACAACCATTTGACTAACATGTGAGTCTCACCTGCTCTTGTTCCCTCTCTTCCTCTTTGTGCTGACAATCATCAAATACACAGTTATACAGATATTTACAAACTCTTCAGATAAAAACACTTTTTTAATTGTAACATCAAATCAGACTAAATGTTTATTTTTTAGATAAATATAAAAACATATTTGTTAACTTTAAGCGTAAAGAGAGAAACTGTCTGTATTTCTTGTAAATGGCACCAAATTGTATTCAAACTGAGCCACACTTATGGAGCTCCACAGTTCTGTTCCTGGTGTTTTGGTTGACATCTCCTGATGTTCCCATGTCACAGAAACAGGCTCTGTGTTTTGCCTTATATGCATCCACAGCTGTGCCACCAGTTTACTCACATGGACTCTACGAACCAATCAGAAGCTTCTTCAGCTCAGAATGGAATCGTCTGCAGTTTCTTATTAATTAACAATAAACTTAGTGTACTTGTACTCCTACATTTGATGAAAGTGATAAAAATAGAAGCTCTGTCTCTCTTTATTCTGACATTTAACTAATTCAAAAGATGTTTCAATATTTATCTAAAACAAAAGTTTACTCTAAATTGATGTTGTACAGTAAAAACTGTTCTTGTGTTTTCCATAAAGTGTAAATATCTGGTTTAAACTGTGAATATCCTGCTGTGTACTGAAACCCCTCTTGTTTTGCATAGATATACTGAACAACATACAAAGCATAATATATAAAATAACATTTACCTGAGTTTTTTCTTTGAAAGAAGCCTCTAATGTCCATTCTTATATTTCAGTACATAACTGAATCATTTGAATCATTTCATTTCTTCACTACCAGACACACTGGACCCACTACAGTTCGCTTACCGTCCAAATCGTTCCACAGACGATGCCATCTCTCATCTCCTCCACACATCACTCACTCACTTGGACACTAGAAGGGGGAATTATGTTAAAATGCTCTTCATAGACTACAGCTCTGCATTTAACACCATAATTCCCTCCACACTCACCACCAAGCTGGAGCATCTGGGACTCAGCTCATCTATGTGTCAGTGGATCTCCAACTTCCTAACTGGCAGACCACAGGCAGTAAGGATGGGCGGACATGTCTCAGCCTCCACCACTCTCAGCACTGGAGCCCCCCAGGGGTGTGTTCTGAGCCCCCTGCTGTACTCTTTGTACACATATGACTGTGTGGCCACTACCAGCTCCACCACCATCATCAAGTTTGCTGACGACACCGTCGTGGTGGGCCTGATCTCTGATAACAACGAGACGGCCTACCTGAAGGAGATTAGGAATCTGGAGAACTGGTGCCAGAGGAACAACCTCCTTCTAAACGTCAGTAAGACAAAGGAGCTGATAGTGGACTTCAGCACTAAGCAGGAGAGGAACTACCAGACCCCCGTCATCAACGAGTGCCCAGTGGAGAGAGTGGACAGCTTCAAATACCTCGGCGTTCACATCACGCAGGACCTGTCATGGTCCTGTCACATCAACACCGTGGTGAAAAAGGCCCGACAGCGTCTCTACCACCTCAGACGCTTGAGAGACTTCCAACTGCCCTCCAAGGTGCTCAGGAACTTTTACTCCTGCACCATAGAGAGCATCCTGACGGGAAACATCTTAACCTGGTTCGGGAACAGCACCATGCAGGACAGACGAGCTCTACAGAGGGTTGTGCGGTCAGCTGAGCGCACCATCCGCTCCGAGCTCCCTGACCTGCACTCAATCTACAGCAGGCGGTGCTGGACCAAGGCCAGGAAGATGGTGAAGGACCTCAGCCATCCCAACAACAGACTGTTCTCTCTGCTGAGGTCAGGAAAGCGATTCCGCTCCCTGAAGACCAACACAGAGAGACTGAGGAGGAGCTTCTTCCCGCAGGCGATACGGTCTCTCAATCACACCACCACACAGTACTGACCCACACATATGGTTCTTACACACACACTGGACTTTCTGGACTTTGGTTTTGCACAACACTGGTCACTATATTCTTCATTTCCAGTTAATACTTATACAGCTGCTGTTATTGTGTATATATTTATTTATATTTAGATTTCTTCATACATTCTTATATAGTTCTATATTGTGTATTTTGTTGTACAGTTATTTTATTTTCAACTTTAATTTATATATTTTATCTTATTCTTCCCAGTTAAATTTACCCTTCATTCTAATTTGTGTTGTACAGTTATTTCATTTTTAACCTTAATTTATATTTTATTCCTTCCTAGTTAAATTTACCCTTTTTAATTTTTCATATTTATTTCCTATCTTATTCATAGCCTTTTCCTTTTTTTGTTTTCTTTAGGTCACGAGCAGTTGTCCAAGCATTTCACTACATATCGTACTGTGTATGACTGTGTACGTGACAAATAAAATTTGAATTTGAATTTGAAACCGATTTAGTCGGGGAGGGTAAGAACTGAAAATATGAAATAAACACACTTGAGCTAAGACTCTCTAAAGAAACAGCATTAATAAAAATAGCATTTGTTCGGCTTTTCATTTCGCCATTTGTTGATTCACTTGAAGAGCGAGTAACGTAATATTAGTCTAGTGATCAGTTTCATATCAATCTTTCGTGATTCACGTCATATTTACATTATTTGTACAGTACGAATGATTTGCTTTGGTACCTGCTCAAACTTAAGCTGGCTCCGTTTCTCCAACAGCGCACTCACAGGCAGCAGCTGCCCCGCCCCCTCGCTCAGTCGCTTAGTGCCTGAGCTCGGATCATACCAATATCAGGGGGGATTCACGCACAGTCGTAAATTCCCACAGTGTGCACTATGTGCTTCGAATATTGTGTGTACTTTTTGTTTTATACAGTTGTCAGCCAGACATCTAACTATGAAAAAATTACACTCCAAAAGACCCCGGGCCTCTGACAAAACAACCCGGGCTTAAGCCCAGTAAGCCACCCCCACGCTCCGCCCCTGCTGGAGACACTCTGACACCTTTTTGTGTATTCATGTGTGAATATGCAAATGAGCTGTGAAGTCATTAAATAAACACAGATGAATGTGAACAGACCTCCTTCATCCAGCATTATAAAAACAGCTGTTAGATCAAAGAAGTCAAAGCGAGCTTTGATCCAGACCAGAGCAGCACACCTGGTCCAGCTCAAACCTTTGTTTCAGTGGGGAGGGGCTCTGCCAGTCACTGGAAGGAAAATTTAATAAATGAAAACTCAGTTTTTTATTGCAGTGTAAACTGAGGGCACTGCAGTGAGTGTTCAGGGTGTTCGCCTGTCACCCTGTGAGCCTAATATTGAAAATATCAACACCAAGACCAGAAAGGAGCTCTGAGAAGCTCCGCCCACACGCTCTCCGTCAGTTACAGGTCAGGCACTGATGATGATGATACCAAAACTGCTCAGCACGTGCATATCAGAAAGTGTGTGCTCAGTTATCCTTCAGGTTAGTGAGTGCTGAGGTTCCTGCTGATGTCACAGGCGTCGGTGACTCGCCGCCGTCCTGCGCTGCCTCAGTCAACTGACAGTTGAACTGCTGCGTGAAGGCGTGCAGCAGGTGAGGGACGACCTCCTCCACGCTAGCGTGTCTCCGCAGCTCGGCGCTCAGCGACGTCACGCCTTTCCCTTCGATCCCACACGGAACGATGTGGTCGAACCACGACAGGTCGGTGCAGCAGTTCAGCGCCAGACCGTGAGACGTGATGTAGCGGCCACAGTGTATTCCTGAAAACACGACAGCCGTCATTCAGGCAATTCTTACACAGGACGTGCTGAAGAGCAAGGAAGAGCAAGCAGCTGCGTTGGAGCCCTGCTGAATATGGTAGCGATCAAATGAAACACGCACACACTGACATAAACATGTTACCAACCTCACACCTGACCAACAGATATGAAGAGCATGTTTCACCTCTTTACCTCTGTGGGCCGGCGCACTGTTATACCACACCTGAGTCCAGCCAGTAAAACTGTTCCGTCTATGCGAGCGGCCTTTAGGTCACATGACCTCACCCTCACGCTCGCTGACAGCCTTTAACAGGTGAACAGCACCTGCAGAGATGGGTGGTCGGCCACCTGCTGCGACCCCTAACGGCCAGCAGATGGCGCTTTGTAAATAAAACTGAATTGAACTGAAAATTTTTAAACTGAGGATTTTTCACGGTGGTGGTTTCATTCTTGTCTCGATCTTTTTCCCGTCACGTGTAAGGTCCGCTCTCCTAATGACACAATAACTTAACCATAAACCACACTTGTGGCTAAGAGAAAGGACTCAGTGCGTCTGGACATTTGTGTGCCAATGAAAAGAAGGCAGTGTGACTTTGTCCATCGTCACTTAAAGACGAGGAAGTAAGAAAACAGGACAGAATCAGTGCTTTTGAATAGTGGTGCCGGAAATGGATTTCATCAGACTGAAGGACCTGCGACTCGCTTATTTCAGACACGTCACGTCTCTTCTGTTCTTCACATCAGCGTGCGAAGAACAGAAGGAAGACCGGCAGCGTTGGTTTGACACCATTATGACAACAACAGGAAGAGGCCAAGGATCAATCTTCCTACAGAATGTTTATCCACCCTTCTGTAACTGGGGCTTAAAATGAGTTTTTACTGGACTTTATGGTTTCAGCTCTATGACAGTCCTGGTTCTGGCCCAGCTGAGATCAAACTGGACCCTGATCCAAAGCGTCAGTGCTGTGTGACTGTAGGTCTATACCTCGCAGTATAAATAAAGCATCCTGAGGTGACTGTAGAGCTGGGCGATATGAGATTTTTTCATATCACGATATGTTTTTTTCATTTCAGGCGATAACGATATCTATCACGATATCAGCCAAATAACTATATTTGTAAGATTTAAATGTGCCGTTGCTCACAAGTAAAATGTGAAATAATCAGCAGCTTGTTTTGATTTAAATATTTATTTCCCATAATAAGTTCAACAGGGTAGATGTACTTAAGGAACATGAGACTTTTTCAGATAAATAAAGGCAAATATTGCAAACTACACAAAAGGCAGCCGCTAAAGCGTTTAAGTTTCAAAATAGAACAAACGAAACAGACTAAATTGTCAATTCCACTTAGAAACAAAATATTAATTCTAAAAATAAATCTTAGTTTGTTTTACAGAAGAACAGACAAAACTGACTAACTTTTGTCAATATCAAATAAACTGAGAACTAAAAGGAAATTCTCAATCTCTCCTTGTTGTATAGCTGAGCTTTTCAAACAGTTTTAACAGTTACTTTAGTCTGACAAAAGCCGAATGACGAATTAGCGCTTCCAGTCAGAGACTGAGGCTACGTCCACACGTACACGGGTATTTTTGAAAACTGAGATTTTCCGTTTTCGTTTTAAAAAATAATCCCGTCCACACATAAAGGCAGAAATGAAGGAAAACGCTGCTATGAACATGCCAAAGCAGCAGGGGGCGCTAGATTCCTAACCGTGTAGAAATGTTGGCCAATCAGAAGTCTAGAAGCCTCGGTGGGAAAAGTAAACAAAGCTGGGGCATAGAAGCAGAACCGAGTCGTATGTGTGGAGGGACAGTAACTGTGTGTATATGTAAGCATTTAAACACTGCAGAGAGTAGAATTAACAGTATTGTAGAAATTCATTTCACCGAAACAATAACGTGGCGCACAGTGTGACGCATGCACCAGTTTATTGTATTTCCAGACTTGCTTTCGGCACATTTACAGTGCACGCTACTCTGTTTTTTGTCAGACTTGAAATAGCAGAAATACCTTCACACTACGGAACTTCTATGGCTCTTCCGTTCGACAATCTCTCCGGCGTTGGAACCATCATCTGTTTTCTCTTCGGTCACGCTCGGTTGATTTTTCTAGTCGGCACACTCATTTCCTCCATTACCCGCTGGCTGCTTCCCAAACAAACACACGTGCAGCTTGGCACTTGTGCTGTACATAACAAGTCAGCGGACGTGACGCTGCGGCTGTGATTGGTTCGGCTCTGCGCTACTTAATTTGGATTGGCTGACCTTTTTTTTTTTTTTTTTTGAGGACAAGAGCGGCGAAGTCTATCGCGATAGCTTAATTTCTCTATCGAGTAAAAGTTATATCGCGATACATATCGTTATCGTTCTATCGCCCAGCTCTAGGTGACTGCTGCTGATGCCAATAAACCTGGTGAACTCCACCTGTAGCCTGGATTAATCAGCTGCTCGTGTCTGATTATTGGTAATTATTGGTTTTAAAAAGCAGCCACACAGTCAGTGAACACATGGTTGGTGATTCAGGCTCAGAGCGACGCAGTCGTACCGATGGCGCAGATCTTATTGTCTCCGACCCAAACTCCCGTGTGAGGGGACGTCGTAGCTCGGATGGCGAACCTGCTGCAGAGTGCGATGACGGTCTGCTCCAGCTGATCGACGTACCACCGCACGCTCTGAGAGAACAGAAAACATTAAAATAAGTTCGGCTCTGATAAAAACACACCAATCTCATTCCCACGTCAGCTCAGACCTTCTTGAAGCTGCACAGGTTCAAGACTGGGTAGCAGACCAGTTGTCCCGGCCCGTGGAAGGTGATGAGTCCTCCCCGGTTCGCCCGGGCCACATCGGCCCCCTGCAGGCGCAGTTGGTCCAGCAGGGGCTCGGGGTAGGGTTTGTGGCGGATCCCGGTGGTGTAGACCGGCGGGTGCTCACACAGCAGCAGAGCGTGAGCAGGGCCGGACCGGTGCCGGTTCACGTAGACCTGCTGCAGTCGCAGAGCCTCCTGATAGGAGACCAGGCCCAGGCGGACCACCTCCACCAGCGGCTGGCCGCCCCGCATCTGGGACTGACACCAGACCAATCCAGACTGTTAGTTGCACAAATGTTTAGTTTTGTTACTTGTAACCTGTTTAAAATGTATCCAGCCTTAAAGGCTGCATGACTAGGGGCGTGGCCACTTTGATTGACAGGTGGATGGTGACACAGGTGTCTGCTGTGACTTATACAGTGGATGGGTTCCGTCAGGAGCAAAGATCCTCCATCTGGTTATCTGAAACCAGCAGCACATTAGCTTTAGTGTCACAGCACATGTACATGCATGCTCATGTTCCCAGGACCTGAACCGAGAGTTCACAAGCTGCCCTAGAATATCGCAGTTTTTAGATTCCCTTAGTTCAGCAGAGATCCTGGGACATTTCTCCGAACATAATCCAAACGACACAAACCTGAGCTACTCACAGACAAATCGGCTGCTTCAATTCACACATTATAAACTCACAAAGCAGAAAACTAAAAATAAAATCGAGGTGGAGCTTCTGCTCGCGGGCACTGAGCGCTCTGACCTCAGTGACACGGTCAAAGCAAACCGCAGTACATCTCTGAATGGGAAGCAAATCCCTCCGCCGTGTCTCTACGTGATTATTTCGTTAGTTTATTAATTTATCAAAATACTTTATCAAAACCATCACCTGTCTAACTTCTGTACGCTCCTCTACCACGACCCGCTCTTCTTCTACAGCTGTGAGACTGATGACGTCTTCCGGTTGTACAGCGCCGTCTTGCCATTAACCGGAACCTAAAGTCTTTCATAATAAAACTGAATTATTATCGACTTATTTTTTAATCTCGCAGTTTTGTCAAATTAATAAATATCATTTCTTGAGTTGAAGAATTAGATTCATATTAAGGCAACAAAATCTAAATTGCCAAAGATCTGCTCTCTTTCATGAGAAAATAAATTCACAACAGGTAAATTGCAATATGTTGGCCGTCTTGTTTTTAATTTTATTACTTCTCATCCCTCCGTCTTTATTTTGCCAATGTTTACTTTCTAAGTAGCGATTTCTTTGTCTTGCAATTTATGTTTATTGAAAAATAATGCTGTTAAACCACACACTAAAAATCACAAACTCAGCCCCAACAGAAAGAGACATATTTAGCAGCTTTGATTTTCAAAGCACATTTTGCTACATATTTTACATGTTTGTTTTTTTTACAGACTACCATCAAGTTATTTTTTATTTTCTAAATTTGGAAATGCACAATAAAATGCAACGACTTAGTTTTATTTTGAAGTCGACACCTGACGTCAGAGGAGGCTCGCGCCGCTGTGATTCAGCGGCTCCGGTTGGCGGGCTGCACGCGCGTCCACTCCTCTGCGCTCGCGCTGTTTCGGCGGCGGCAGGGCGGGGTTTGTTTTGAGAGCGGACCGGAGAGAGAAGACTCACCAGGGAAGATGGCGACCGCAGGGTCTGCCGAATGGCCTGGGAGACCGGCCAGCGCCACGGCCGCCGGCACGTCCCGGGCCGGGCTCGCAGCTCGGTGCCGGTCCGGGTCCAGCCCACCCGAGTACGAATCCAAGAAGTGCATGGCGTGCGCGGAGACCGGAGGCAGCCCGGCCGGCAGACACCTGGCCTGTCCGCTCTGCCTAGCCCCCAGACACTCCGGCAGCGAGGAGCGGCTCCGCGGGAGGAGCGACCACGAGAGTAGCAGCAGTAGGCCGGGCGGGAGGGACTGCGACAGCCGGAGAGGTCGGTGAGCTTCTCGGGGAATCGCCCGTGCAGATATCGCTGTATCACACCGCTGCAGGGTGTTTGTTTAACGGCAGAGAACAGCGGGAATTTAAATGAAATCAACTTTAATAAAGTTTAACGTGAGCAGCGCGCGGTTTTAAGAATGTTAAAGGTTAGTTTTATGTGAAAAACATTTATGAAGTGTGGTAGCTGCAGGCGTAAAAATCCCCGCTTTTCTTTATGGAGTTTTGTATGGAGCTACAGGCTCAATCACAGGTCAACGTGTGGACACAAATCAATGAGAAAACCATGGAAACAGCCCTCAGAGGACACGTGACTGCTCACAGTGACCTCACCTGATCACAGGTATAGGCAGCAGGGTCACATGTCATGTGGCACTGCTCAGGTCTGCAGATGGGGAATGTGTCCAGACATGTACAGCTGGAGGAGGAGTTGAGTTACTGCAGTACTAGTAGTACTGGAGGTATTACTGCGTGGACTCTGTTAGCAGTGACTGGCTGGAAAAGCCCAAGGGGGTTATTACTAGTACTTAGAGCAGGACACAGCAGGAGAACCATAAATACTGTAAGTACTCTTTGACTTGCACTGACCACTGTGAACAGCAGTTCTTACATAAGAAAGCTCTGGTGAGACTCAGTGGCTTTATGTGTGTTGGATGAAGTCAGAAGGTGCTGATGGTGATCATGTTTTATGTTTTATTCATTGACCCAATACTGACACCTTTAGCATTTTTCCTTTTAGGCTGTATCTGAGCAGCTTTGTGTGATTCACAGTTCACAATAATCCCTGTTTGTCTGATGCTGGGCTTCTGTCGTGTCTCTCTGACATCACAGATAGCCAAGAGTGGAGCAAACCGTGCCCGAGCTGTGAGCTCACAGGTTTACTGCACGTGCACCGAGCTCGTTATTACAAAGTTTTAAGACAGGAAGTGAACAGTAGAATTTTAGTAGTCAAAGTCACCTGTTTAAATTGTATTAAGCCTTTAAATTATTAGGGGCGTGGCTTCTTTGACTGTTTTCTCTTTGGCTGTGTTCCTTTAGAGTTCTTCGTCTCTCCGGTGCTCATCCCGAAGTCTGCCGACGCTCCTTCAGGCCCGAGCGGGAAACACAAGGTGAGTCAGAGAGCTGCAGGTAAACCTGTGATCACCTGTGAGTGGTTAAGCTCGTCACAGCCGACCGAGCCTGCTGAGTGTTTTATTGCTGAGGAAGAAAAGCAGAGCTCTGCAGGCTGCCGATATCAAACTTGAGAACTTTGGCTTTAATTTGAGTTTACATTAAGTTTACATTAAGTTTTCTCTCTAAGCAGTCACCTCTCTCTCAAAGTTTCCACTGTGAGTCTCGATATACCCTCGTAGATGCTGTGTCGTCTCGTGGAGACAGGAGAATCTTTGTGTTTTAGCCCTTGAAATAAACTTTAACCCCTCCGTGTTTCAGCTGCTGCTGTGTGACGACAGAGAGGAGGTGAAGAGGAGGAGCTCTCTGAACTGTAAAGACGAGTCAGTCCGTCGTGATGAAGATCCGGTGAGTGATGACAGGCTGAATGTTTTCATCCTGCAGCAGCTGTCTTAACTAGCTGTTGTCCCTCCTCAGGGCGTCCTGTCTGACTCCGAGAACGAGGAGCCGATCAGCAGGAGGATCCGAAACATCTCAGCCTTTATCAGGAAAACCAAAAACTCATCCGCTGGGTGAGCACAACCACCCTGTCCTATTCCTTTTGCAGACAGTGAACGTACCACAGACTACAGGGGTGTGACCTCTGACCTCTGTGTTTATTCTTTAGGAGTTGTCAGAGGAGCAGGAGCTGCACTGATCCTGTGGAGGATGGAGGAGGAAAGATGAAACTTGTCACCCAGCCGGCAGCCGTGATGGACCGGGTACGTGAGACAGTCATGTCATGTGATCAAGACTCCCGTCTGTGGGAACTTCAGAAGAAATAGTGTTTTATCAGGCTGTGTTAGAGAGTGTAATCAGATTACTGTATGCTTCAGGAGCCATCCAGGTTCAGTCTGTGGGGAGAAGGATCGTTAAGCCCCTCTGCCATTAGAACCTGCTCGGCACGATTAGCCCCAGTTTTCAGGGTTACCTTTAGGTCATAGTACCTGGTCGGGTTCCAAGCGGTCCGAGCAGGTAATAAAATGTGACTTCATCAGACTACATGATTGGCTGGTCAGTAGCGTCACTGGATGAGTCGTGAGAGCTTCTCGTTCAGTAAAATCAAAACCGCCATTTTTGAAACGCTACATCAAAAGAGATGGCTACAAAAACAACGCTGCGTTCCCCGAGTGTGACGAAAAGCCACAGAGTGAGCTGCAGGCATATATTTGCTTCGACGTGCACCTTTGTCTTAGTGTTCGTGTCACATGTCAATAGACTCTGTGCACCGTGTGCTACTTCCGGTGGGGACACTCCTGTAGGGCGCCTCGTTTCCGGTGTGATATTCACGTCTTGTTTACGGTCGGGTTTTCCAAAACAAGTCAACCAAATGGATGAATCAAGCGGCGATTTACATTTCTCAAGATGTCGTGGGAATTTACTGAATATATCTGTAGATGATGTTCGTCGACGTGTCGATATTTCCCCCACGCCTCAAAGCAAAAGAGAGAAAGGATTCAAATGTTTTATTTTGAGTGTTTGTATACAGCGGCCCCTCGTTTATCGCCGGTGTTCTAAAAATAACCAGCAACAGGTGAAATCCGTGAAGTGCCCAGCTTTATTTTTTACAATTATTTGAGATGTTTTAAGCCCCTCACTACACTTTATACACTTTTCTCAGACAGGCAGGAACATTTTCACACTTTTCTCTCTTGCTTAAACTCTCAAAGTTCAAACCTTCGTAGAAAAATAATTCCAGTATTATAGGTTTTCGGGTCCAGAACATGAGAATAGAGCAGCTGAGAGAGAATCCAACATCAATCAATCATTAATGAATCAATGAATCAGCGATCGATGTAGCGATTCTGTACTGTACAGGAGAGACGGCACGGAGGAGATCAACAATGGTCTGCAGCCGAACGCAATGTGCTGTAAAAATAAAAAAGCATGCAAAATTGCACACAAAAAATCTGCGAAAGGTGAACCGCGTTATAGCGAGTTAGGGAGTTATAGCGAGGGACCGCTGTAATTTTGAAGGCAAGTCACAACATACCCTTCGTGAATACTAACGTATAGAAACCCTTACCAGCAATCATTCATTTATTTTTTTTGTGGCTTTTTTTCATAGTTTGTTGACATGCTGTGTGGGTGTGTACTGGTATGGACATAACGGGGAAACATCTGGCTTTGACTGTTGTTCACCTGCAGTTTGAGTGCTGAACATTTGCCTGTTTAAATCATAAGAACTGTCTGTATACAGAGATGTGCTTCTGCTGCAGTGATGCAGTTCTGCTTGTGTTGAGTGACGTAAACAACCAATCGATCTGCACGCTTCAAACGTCAAAACTGATCATCTGATTTTTTTTTTTTTATGACACAGCAGTGGTGAGTGTTCCCACTAGGGCTGGGCGATATGACCAAGAATTCATATCTCGATATTTTTTAGCTGGATGGCGATATAAGATATATATCTCGGTTTTTTTTTTTTAAAGCCATAAGTTAAGAACAAAAAGAGAGTTCTAGTCACACTGTGTCCCAGATGTGGGCGCTTTTATTTACATACAGCGTAGATGTACATGAAGAAATTATTCAAAAATAAATTATCAGCATTTATTAAATAATCATGGTCCATAAATAAAAGAAAACAATGTTTTTTTGTGCATAACAAAAAGCTCACAATTGTGCAGTCAAAATGTAAACTAATAGACGCTGAGCATAGTAACAAAGAGACAGATTTCACAGCTGCACCACGTCTCTGAACAGGTGCCGTTTGTGGTCCTTATACACACACAGTACGGTAATATTACGTTGAAGCACAGTACGTATCACTCCGCGAGGCTCCTCCCCGGTAGCCCTAATCCTCCAAGACAATCCATCAAGTGGTGCAGCTCCGTAGCTTAGCAAAATCATATTAAAACATTTTTTGACAGATTGCTGAGCGCTGTATACCACATAAAATCGGTTCGCGGTCAGTAAGCACAACCAGAATTCATACATAAGGCGCACTGTCGAGTTTTGAGAAAATGAAAGGATTTTAGGCCGTGCAGCCCCTCCTGGCTGCATGTCGTTAGCGCGGTTAGCTCGTTAGCGCGGTTAGCTCGCTAACACGTTGACGCCGTCCAGCCCCACGCACAGTAACTCGCTAACGGAGATTTTCCGCTTTCATCTTGTCATTGCCTGCAGGTGAAGCTATGGGGGAGGCGGAGTTGTGTTCAGTGAAGGAGAGGCGAGGCCGAGTAACGTTGCGTAGAGACAAAAGTGGACGAAAGAGAGGCAAACCTGCGGCTCCACAAGTATAATTATAACGTAACATAGACTATATCGATATAAACGATATTGTCACATCTTATATCTCGTATGAAAATATATCGATATTTTTAAAAAACTCGATATATCGCCCAGCCCTAGTTCCCACCTCTGCTCTTTGTAACTTAACGCCATCTTTCCGTTTTCGTGTTTTGGACATGATTTTTGAGTCCACCTTCGCAGTAGCGATTGACCGCAAAATAAAGCTACCGGAAACGTACAACCCCACTAGGGCTGCCACGATTAGTCGACTAGTCACGATTACATCGACCATCAAAATCGTCGACGACTGATTTAATAGTCGACGTGTCGTTTGAAGCTTTGTAAGATCTCAAAAGACGCAGGAATAAGTAGCAGGATTTAAGAGTGTAATAACGGACTGAAACAGAAGATGGCAGCACTGCATGTACAAGGATGCCAGCTGCCATTAAACCCCGAAGAAGAAGTAGCTCTGTCCCAGAATTCATAGCGCAGCTTCCAACAATGGCGGCAGCTAGTTAGTTTTAATATTACTCTTATTATTCTTTCTGGGTCACAAAATAAACGTTTAACATATTTTCAGGCGAGAATGTAGCTGTGTAAACCTCAAATATCTGCTCAGTTTATCAAGACACCACATATTTTCAGAAGCGCGCCGACGTTTTCGGAGACGTCTGTTACCCACTAGCTCGATAGCTAGCCGGGGGCTAGGCTAACTAGAGCCGTGAGAACACCGGACTCCCGGCAAATCCTTTTCAAACCCACCGCCGTCTTTCGCTACTCAGGTTAAACATGATATATGAGTCACTTAGATAACTTACAAATGTTATTGTTTGGCTTTTTTAGTATTTTATTTGTTCCTGAGTGAATCGGTTTGGCTGAGATTAAAGTTATAGTTCTTACACAGCTGAATAAACATCAAGCAGACAGCTGATTATCAGAAGTGTGAGATGCTGGAGAATATACTCCAGTGTCCTGTTATATTTTAGATAGCAAGGAGTTTATTAAACTTCACCGAAACAATCTGCAGATTTCATTAAACTTTAATAAACTATCATCTTGTCTTTATTTTTAGTTAGCACAGACCTTAAACACTTAAAGCTGTAAGCTAATGATAGTTATATAAGAGCAGATGCTGCTGGTGCAATAAGCTGTACTCTGTACGTCCAATGGATGATGATCTGATTAGTCGACTAATCGCAAAAATAATCGGTGACTAGTCGACTATCAAAATAATCGTTTGTGGCAGCTCTAAACCCCACATCCGGTCTTAAAACAGGAAGTTAGCATTTTCTCATGCACAGGGTCTATTACGTTGTGAGACGCGCAGACAAATTGCCCTGATGACAATGCACTGGTCTGTAATGGAAAACCAGTCGATTCAAACAGGTATTAATGGAAAAGGCTCTATAGCAGGGGTGTCAAACTCCAGGCCTCGAGGGCCGGTGTCCTGCAGGTTTTAGATGTGTCCTTGGTTCATCACAGCTGATTCAAATGGTTAAAGGACCTCCTCAACATGTCCTGTAGTTCTCCAGAGGCCTGGTAATGAACTAATCATGTGATTCAGGTGTGCTGACCCAGGGTGAGATCTAAACCCTGCAGGACACCGGCCCTCGAGGCCTGTAGTTCCCCACCCCTGGTCTATAGAGTGCTTTGGGGTCCACATCCTGAACTTTCACTGTGAGCTTGCACCATCAGGCAGGCATTAGAGTGACAAACCTCTGCCTCCTTGTCTGCCTGACACATCGTGTGGATACCACCCCACTACAGCTCAAATACCTGGTGAAACATCACAACTCTTAAAGGAGTCGCCTTCTACTCAAACATGCTCACAGGTCCAGCTGTGTAGAGTCCAGTCTCTGCATGGAAACAGCACAGCATCCATCAGAAGGAAGTGTCGGGTTTTACAGAAAAAATCCATACAAGTGTATAAAACGGGGCCTGGTGATGGCGTTTATTCTTATATTTCACCTGTGTTAAACAGCTGTGTGGTTGCTGACTTGTGTTCTTGTGTCCTCCGCCAGGTTGGCATCAGCCACAGCTACGCGGCAGGAATCCTCCTCTCCTCTGAGAACAGCCGCTCTATCTCCGCCCCCATCACCGCTCCCGATCGGAGGCTCACCTGGCGAGCTGTGCTGACATCATCTTCCTCGGCTCTCCTGTGCATGCCTCCTCCCCGCCCGGAGCGCTCCATCAGCCCCGAGAGCAACGACAGCATCTCCGAGGAGCTCAACCACTTCAAGCCCATCGTCTGCTCGCCATGCACGCCACCCAAGCGCCTCCCGGACGGCCGCCTGATGGAGCCCACCATCGTGAAGTCCACGCCCCGGAACCTGACCCGCGGTCTGCAGAAGGCCACCAGCTACGAGGCCAGCCCTGCCGTCCTGCAGAAGTGGAGGCAGATCGAGCTGGACCGCCAGAGCCTCAAGGTGAACTCCAAGGCCACGCTGACGAGCCCCGTCTCCGAGGTAAACCATAACAAGCTCGGCATGGGTGGCGAGGGTGCAAAGACGCGCCAGTCCCCGGCAGGAGACGCAGTGACGTCAGCAAACAAGAGGAGGCTGCTGTTCGACTCTCCAGCCGGCGACACGGACAGCTTCCAGAAGCAGTCGGTGAAGATCCGCGTCCCCGCGGTCCGCTACAGCAGCGAGTCGACCTTCAAGGGAGGCTTTGAGCCGCCGGCCGGCACTCCTGAGTCCTGCAGCACGGGGGCGCTGTTCAGTCGGAAACAGTCGTTCTCGCCCTACACCAAGAACTCTGGGGTGCAGTCCTGTAAGTTAGTGCCAAAGGACTCTCAGAGTCCCAGGAAGGAGTCCGACAGTAGCATCCACAACCAGACTACCTCACGGAGGGGCAAGAAGAGGAAGCAGAAGACCAAACATCTGGACTCGAGCCGCGACTTGGATCTGAAGAGGGGCCGGCCCGTCAACCAGGAAGCGCTGGACGAACGGTACATCTGCCAGATTCAGCAGGAGCGGCAGGATCGAGCGCTCGCCCTGAAGCTGCAGAGACAGTTCGACCGCGAGAACCAGAACCGTAGAAGGAGCCCCGACAAGTATTTCCTGCGGTCCTGGATGTCCACTCAGAGCCGCAGGAGGCGTGGTCTGAGGAGGTCCAGACGAATCAACAAGAAGCACTAGACAGACGGGAAGGATCTCATATATGCAAAGACACGAAAGGCGAAGGTTTAATGAACGTATGAATGTTTTCACTCGTCTGACAAACGGGTTTGTAACCTGGAGACGTTTCTTCCAAACACCAGCAGATCACCAAAAACTGAACCTTCAGCTGCAGGACGGCGCGACAGTCGTCACCACAGGAAACGTCCTGGAAGTGTTTGAACTCAGAGGCTTAATCTGAGCTTTTTTACAGATCGCATGGCCGAGTCGTTTCTCTGCAGCTGGAACAAAGAAAGCTTTCACAGGTTCAACCATAGTCACGTGGCCCGGGGCAAAGGATGTTTATGTTGAGCTTCCAGTTACAGATCCAGGGTGGATGTGAGGCCCTGAAGGTCACAATGTCTGAGCTGAACATCGCCTCGCATCCCGACACCGCTGAAGGCGACGGCGGTGTTTAATCCGTATTTGTGCGCTGCGTTCCAAACACAGCGGCCTGCGCATCATCTGAACTGTTGCAAAGGTTCAGATGAAGGCAGGCTGCATGCTGCCGGGCCGAACACGACTCTGTCGGTTCAGTCCGGTGCGCTCCACGCGATGATGATGATGTTTATTAATATAGTTCATTTAAATCTCACCGGCCTCACAGTGATCTCCCAGAGGCCGAGGAAAATCTAAAAGGAGCTTTATGGAAAGAAATGAGATGAGGGACTTTTCCTTTGCTGCTAGCGTGAGTGTCGGCCTGAGCTGCTGTTTGACAGAAATCTGTCTTTGTATTTGTGACCGTTTATGAAGCCCAGTTTGAATAAAATAGTTAAAAGTGATTTTTTTATTGGCTCCAAAACTCCAGACTGTCAGAACTTTCCAAAAGTCCAAAATCATGATTCGTATGTATTTCGGTAGCTCAGAGCGTGACACGCGTCTCTTCATTCATATCTGAAGTGAACACATATCTGAACACATCACTTCCTACCTGACGGTCCCTCTGGGTGTGCAGGTAACCCTCCACCCCTGAAAGCGTGACATGTACCTGGTATTACCCTCTGAGGTGATACTGAGGAGCACCGACGGTCGCTGTGACGCAGGTTTCTGTCGGCCAGAGGGGGTCAGCAGCACGTCTTTGCCCCGGGCAGGTGGAAGTTACCCCTGGTTTATCCTCGTGAGAACTTTCCACAGGTTAATCAAAGTCCAGCCGACCTGCATGTGTTGGGAATGCAGGAGAAACCAGAACCCGCTCAAATATAAGGAGGTGTTGAGTCAGACTTCTCCCAGCAGCTGAGGATCATGGGACATAAACTTCCTCTAGTATAGCTGCTGGTGTCATCCTGGTCTTCCAGTCTGAAAGTCGGAGCTGCCGAGGCTCGTGGGGACTGCAGTCTTTAGAACCCGATTGGTCAGGAAGGATTTCTACCTGAATTCGGATCAGGAGACTCACCTGGTCACTCTCAAGGAGCGAGGAGCCGTGTGATTGGACGAGCTTTATGGCCTGTGATGTCAGATGCTGGTGCATTCAGACCAGATGTGAATTTACTGTGGTCACAGAGCTCTGACTGTGGTACTTTTAATAATTATTGATTTATAAAAATCACGCTGGAGTCAGAGTTAGAACGTCACCTGTGGTCCACAGGAAGCAGGTGAGGCAGGTGGCTGTAGAGCCGACAGCCATTTAGCAGCGAGGTTAGAGCCCCATCTCTATGTAGAGAAACTTCCACGATTGGGCCAAGCTGAACCAATCAGTGAGCGAGTTCAAGCTTTCGGGGACAAAATCCACCCTGACCCTTCACCCCTCACAGTCAGCTGTTTTCTGTCTGCAACGTAAACATATTTAATGCAGAAACTGCCTTCATGCTGCGAATACTGTCAGAGTTACAGGAAATGCGTGAGGTGGTTTCCAAATCTGGATCTTTTTAATGTTTTGATCGCTCCGTCAGTGCAGCAGAGGTCCACACGAAGCCTTCAGGCTGAAACCATCAGAAACTGCAGCTCGCTGCCACGCCCCTGCAGGAGCCTGAGCCTGAAGCTGAGACTGAAGGTGGGCGTGCACGTGCTTGGTCTGAGCTCACCTTCACACTCTGCTTCAGCGTTCCAAAGGAGCTGCACGGCTTCTGTTTGCAGGTCATCTGTGTTGGATCGGTGATGCTGTAGCTCCTGCAGGCCGTCCAGATGTCTGGTTCCTCAACACACGTGTTTTTTCTCCATGCTAAGCTCTGTCAGTGGTTAGCCTGAGTGCAGCGGCACGCTGTGTTCACACTGTGCTCAGATCAGAGGCAGTCTGAACGACGCTGAGCGCTGGTGGGTCGCTGTTAGAAAAGCCGTACTCGCACTGAGCCTCAGTAATGTCATGATTCACTCTGGGGGTCGTATGTATGATAGACGCTGAAGAAGATGTGAGGGCGGGGACAAACTGAGGACACGCCCACAAACATCCAACGTGTTGGTGTAGTTACTCTGCAGTTCCTCTACCTGAACACCTGCAAAGAAACAATGAGGTTGGGTGGCGTTAGAACCAGACTGCAGCTCACAGGCTGGATGTAAAATAAAGGTGTAGCGCCTTAAACCTGCATTCTGTCTAATGTCCAGCAGGGGGTGGCAACTCAAAAATCTGAGACACTCACCTGGTCTCTGTGCTCACTAACACTTTCCTGATTGGCTGATCATCATTTTGGAGATGATGGTGCCGTCAGAGTCACAGGAAGCAGGTTAGGGGTTAGGGCGGGGCTACCTGTGATTGACAGATTGCAGTGCTCTCTCCCTGTCATGTCTGCCAGCAGCACAAACCCAGGTCCAGTTCAATGACTGGAGTTACCGGAGGTAAGAGGCCACGCCCCTAATAACTGTATTACTACCTTTAGCTTACAATATAAAGCGACTTGAGACGGCTGTTGTTGTGATTTGGTGCTAAATAAATAAAAGTGAATCGAATTCAAACCATGTGAGCGTAAAATGCAGGTGTCATGAAGGGAAATGATCCACAGAGACCAACAGTGTATCAGGCTGCAGACGTGTTCATTTTATCACGGGAGTCTGCTGCCTCTGCTGGACGGTGGAGGAACTGCAGCCTTTGGAGGTTTAGGTGATTGGTTTAGATCATAGGTGTCAAACTCTGGCCCGTGGGCCAAATTTGGCCCGCAGCCTAATTACATTTGGCCCGCAAAGCCATACCAAATTACTATCAGAGCTGGCCTACTGGTATTATACAGCTAATATATATATTGTTTAGTATTAAGCTCGGCTTGTTCCATATTCAGTTTTTCAGCAAAACGTGTCCATAAGAAAAGATTCATTCTTATATCTGGAGGAATAAATATGTTTCAATAAATATTAACGTTAGCCCGCGACTTTGTTCCTGTTTTGAATTTTTGCCCACTGTGTGTTTGAGTTTGACACCCCTGGTTTAGATAATAATAACATTCCTGCTGTTTCCTCTTTTTTTTTTTTTTTTTTTTTTTTTTTTTTTACATTTCTGCGTCCTCAGTGATTCCTGGCCTTCATCATCATCATCATCATCAGCTGTTAAAGTTTAATTTGAAGTCTTGATGGAGCTGAAGGGCTTCTCTCTCTTTTTTTTTTTTAAACCATTAAAGATGAGCACGTTTCTGTTTTGTATTCTTTGGTGGGTGCAGAGAGTTCAGGTGGGGGTGGGTGGACGGGGTCAGGGGTCACGCTGAGTGCCAAATGAGCAGATGACATTGATCCTTTGTAACTGACTAGTTTTGTATGAGCGGCTGCTGGAAGAAAAAGTAAAAGAGTTGAAACGCTGGCTTGTGTCCTGTCTTCTCTTCACTCAGTGATCTGAAGCCCAGGGCTCACCTGAGACGCTCACCTGAGCGTCCCGCAGATTGCCGATGATTGGTAAGAAGAAGCAGGAAGTGCAGCAGGACGTCCTCCATCAACTGCAAACAATATCGCCATCAAAAACTCAGCAGGTTGAAGGTGATGCTACAAACTCTGTTACTCCATGTTTCATTCCCCAAATCAAAATGAAGGATGCTGTAAAGCAGCTGCTGTGAAGTCTGATATTCACAGAGAGTTAAGGCAAGGCAAGTTTATTTGTACAGCACAATTCAACAACAAGGTGATTCAAAGTGCTTTACAGAGACATTAGAAACAAGAACAAATAAAAAGCATGATTTAAAATTGAATAAAACAAGCAAATAAACTAACTAACTAATTAACAAACAAACAAACAAAACAGGATATAAAATCAAAACGGATAAAATCAGTAGTTAAATGTAAGTTTTGAAGTTTAAGCTTAAAAGTGTGTATTTGGTGCTTTATTCAAATGCAGCTGAGAACAGGTGAGTCTTCAACCTGGATTTAAATAAACTGAGTGTTTCAGCTGATCTGAGGCTTTCTGGGAGTTTGTTCCAGATATAAGGAGCATAAAAGCTGAATGCAGCTTCTCCGTGTCTGGTTCTGACTCTGGGAACTGATAAAAGACCGGATCCAGATGACCTGAGGGATCTGGAAGGTTCATACTGGGTCAGGAGGTCATTGATGTATTTTGGTCCTAAACCATTCAGAGCTTTATAGGCCAGCATCAGAACTTTAAAGTCTTAGTGAAATAGAAACCAGCAAAGCCTGTAACATTAGAACATCATTGAAAACAGTGTTTCATTCTGGCTGAGCTCCACAGCGCTGTGGGACAGGAAGTATCAGAGTGAGATGTGGTTTGCAAAAGTTCTTCTTTTGTTTTCAAAATAAAGCCCTCCAGTTACTTTTTGGATGTTGCCAACATGTGTTAATGAGCATTTTCAAAGATAAAAGCCCCAAGTTAATTTAAAAAACATCCACCACGGTGCTCAGAAATGTTTCAGATCTTAACAATGACAGTCACGACAGCACAGTTCAACTCGACCAGCAAACGTGCTCATGCATGTGTAAAAGTTTTCCAGCCGACAATAGGTGATATTTTTGATGGGCGGAGCAATGTAATCATGCACGCACTGATTTGCGCCTTTAGAATTTATACGTTTTGTTTAGAGGGAATGTTTTACCTCCACTTCTCGTTTGTTTTGGTATTAATTAGGGCTGCCACGATTAGTCGACTAGTCACGATTACGTCGACCATCAAAATCGTCGACGACTGATTTAATAGTCGACGCGTCGTTTGAAGCTTTGTAAGATCACAAAAGACGCAGGAATAAGTAGCAGGATTTAAGAGTGTAATAACGGACTGGAACAGAAGATGGCAGCACTACATGTACAAGGATGCCAGCTGCCATTAAACCCCGAAGAAGAAGAAGCTGTGTCCCAGAATTCATAGCGCAGCTTCCAACAATGGCGGCAGCTAGTTAGTTTTAATATTACTTTTATTATTCTTTCTGGGTCACAAAATAAACGTTTAACATATTTTCAAAAGCGCTCCGACGTTTTCGGAGACATCTGTTACCCACTAGCTCGATAGTTAGCCGGGGGCTAGGCTCAGTAGAGCCGTGAGAACACCGGACTCCCCGCAAATCGTTTTCAAACCCACCGCCGTCTTTCACTGCTCAGGTTAAACATGATATATGAGTCACTTAGATAACTTAAAATGTTATTGTTTGGCTTTTTTCAGTGTTTTATTTGTTCCTGAGTGAATCGGTTTGGCTGAGATTAAAGTTTTTACACAGCTGAATCAAGCAGACAGCTGATCATCAGAAGTGTGAGATGCTCCAGAGTTTACTCCGGTGTCCTGTTATATTTTAGATAGAAGGAGTTTATTAAACTTCACCGAAACAATCTGCAAATGTAATAAACTATCATCTTGTCTTTATTGTTAGTTAGCACCTTAAACACTTAAAGCTGTAAGCTAATGATAGTTATATAAGAGCAGATGCTGCTGGTGCAATAAGCTGTAGTTTTACCTCCAATGGATGATGATCTGATTAGTGACTAATGCAAAAATAATCGGTGACTAGTCGACTATAATCGTTTGTGGCGGCCCAAGTATTAATGTATCTACTTTATTATTCATTTATTTATTTGAGATGCGCCAAATCACACAAAAGACTTAATTTTACATCTGAGTTTTTTTTTTAAATCTTCGCTGGAAGAGACATTTTGATTTTTAACTTACTTTGTGCTGAATTTTGTTGAGTGTGTAATATACAAATATATATATAACAAATTTCCCACGTGTGGGACTAATAAAGGTTATCTTATCTTATAGATAAAAACCGTTACAGTGGAAAAAAGAAGCCAGTTTCTTTGTTTCTTTCCATTGTGGTCTTTATCTAAATAAAAGCTTGTGTTTTTTCTGAACATCGGCTGCTGCCGTTCTTTCTTTCTGTTATGAGTTTGAGTAAATGAATTGCTGCATTTGGACGCAGTTGGAAGACAGTGCCGTTAAAACAGTGCTATTATTTTTCTGTTGACTGCTTCTCTTAGCTTCACTCCACGACAGGGGTGAAGCTAACCATCTGGCTGAGTGGTGCAGCAACAACAACCGGTCCCTGAATGTGGAGAAGACTAAGGAGATCAGCATAGACTTCAGGAGAACTCACACCCTGCACACCCCACTAACCATTAATGGTGCTGCTGTGGAGAGGGTAAGCAGCACCAAGTTCCTGGGTGTGCACATCTCAGAAGATCTCTCCTGGTGAGAAAACACAGCATCACTGGTCAGCAAAGCCCAACAGTGACTCTACTTCCTCCACAAACTGAGGGCAGCGAGAGCCTCAACCCCATTATGAGCACCTTCTACAGAGGCACTGTGGAGAGCATCCTCAGCAACTGCATGTGTGGTATCCTGCACTGGTTCCTGCTGGAAACAGCTACAACAGGTAGTGAGAGCAGTGGAGAGGATCGTGGGTACTTCTCTTCCCTCCCTCCAGGACATCTGCTGCATCCACCTCATCCAGAAAGCTCTCTGCATCACAGAGACTCCACCCATCTGTCCAACAGCTTCTTCAGTTTGAAGAGCCTCGGGCCCAGAACCAGCAGACTGAGAGACAGCTTCATCCATCAGGCTGTCAGGATGCTGAACTCTCACACACACCAACTCCAGACCTGCATCCACCTCTGACCCCCCACACACTGCACACAAACTCTTGGATTGTGTTGGACTCTGTTGTGTGTGTATAACACTGTAATCTGTTTTAGTGTAACACTGAGGGCTGTGGGAGCACTGCAATTTAAAATTCCCAAGTATGTTCTGCACATGTGGTTTTTGACAAAAAATGACTTTGAGATTTTCAAAATGGAGGCCTTCAGTAAGTTATAAGAGATACGATAAGACTTCATTGATTCCACGGCGGGTTTTTGTTTTGCGTTGCCTCAGCTCAGGTACAGATACCAGAAGGATAAAGATACAGATAAAACACAAACAAATATAACCTCAGTAAGATAATACACTATATACAGCGGTAGCATACGCGCTTTAAGGTGTCAGATAAATAAAGGCCTCCTGCTGTTCGCTAAAAACTGAACCTCGTACGTTTTTATTCATTTCATTTTTGAGTCGTTTGTATTTTCCACATGAGCGCGCACGCCGCAGCTGCCTCGGCCACGCTTGCAGACGTGGTGACGACATGCGCGTCGAGCGCTATAATTTCGGTGGACAGCCAATCGGCTGCATCCAGGTCACAGAGCCGTGTTTGTAGCGGAAGAGAAGATGGCGGCTGCAGCTGCGGGGAACAGAAAGAGCGGGCTGCTGGAGAAAGTGAGTAAAAGCGTGAACGGATTCTCCTGAGCAGGATGAACCCCTGCGGGGAGGGTCTGTGTCCCGGAGCTGGGAGGTCTATGTCCCCGCTGCAGCTGCTGTGCGGCTCGGTGTGTGTCTGTGTGAGCCGCCGCTAAGGGGCTAAGCTAATGCTAACGAGCTAAAGTGGATACATTCAGAATGAAAACAAAATAAAAACAAAGTTGAGCATGAAGCTGAGAGCCGAGTTTAACCTCTGCGTGGGAAATAAACCGTTATTAGAGGTCAAAGTTCAGCGGTTTGTTCTATTTCCTGCTTCCAGCTGTTAAACAGCTGCACCAAACCGGAAACAGACAGTTTAACTAAACTCACCCGTCTGTTAAACAGGTGATGTAGGAGTGCAGGAGGCGTGCTTCAGAATGAAGCTTTAAGTTTCCACACATGAAACAGGTAAAACATCTGCAGCAGGTGGCGCTGCACGTGGGCACAATAACTTGTTCTTTTGCGGAGGGGGGGCGGTTAATTCCTGGAGCACGTTTCTGGGTCACTTCCTGCATTAAAGCAAACATGGCTTTTAAACTGCTGGTGTCAGACACAGTGGGGGGGCGTAGAGCAGGAAGTCACCAGCTGACCTGCGATCAGGCGCCCTTCACTGTAAGAGCATGTATCTTGTTTCCGGTCTGATGGTCTGTGTTTAATGGCGCCCTGGTCTTTGTCTTCTTTCAGTTTTTGGACTGCGACGAGCCTCCAAAACCTCTCCGTTGTTCTCGTCCCCTCCAGATTTTTAACATGCAAATATTCTTTAAGCCCATTTTTTAGAAACTCATTTTAAGGCTCAGATTTCTTTAGCTTCCATCATACGATGACAGGAAGATGATGTCTCCGCCCTCAACATGAACTCTCCCTGAGAAGAGTTGCAGTCGCCGCCTCCGTGCTTATGTTAGCCTGATCTTCAGATGGAAACTGTCGATTAAACTGCTGTGTTTGTGTTTCAGTGGAGGATCGACGAGAAGCCGGTGAAGATTGATAAATGGGATGGAGCAGCGGTGAAGAACTCCTTGGATGACGCTGCGAAGAAGGTTTAATTGATTATTTTTATCCACATGTTAACAGCAAATATTCAAACATGAGCCGCATGTGTTACTTGTTCTTATTGAAACGTTCCAGCAGTTTACGTCCATGTTTCGGAGACATGAATGACTCTGGTTTAGAGCAAGATGTTTTAAGTAAAAGTAAAACAGGAAAGGTTCACTCAGATGAGAGGAGGGTGGAGAACTGCAGCTGTGTGAAGGTGGGAGGAGGGAACTCCTACGTTTGAAGCGACCTGAGCAGTGTTTCTTCAAGGAGCTAATTTCATTGGTCGGATTTTAGCTGATGACGTCAGATTCACACAGGGGGCGTGTCCAAATTCATGGGCTGCTTCCTCCTGAGGCCGCATTTGTAGACCGATTACGTCACAGCGACGCGCCGAAGGCTGTTCAAATTCGTAGACAAATTCGTAGACTCCTCCGAATGTAGCCGACAAATGCGTCCTCCTTTTCCCCGAATTTGAAAGATGGGTCGGTGTGTCCTTCGTGGCCCACCATATCCCAGAATTCATAGCGCGGCCCAGCCAAACTCCAGTTTCCAACAATGGCGGCCGCTACTAAGTTTGAATATTACTCTTATTAATCTTTCTGGGTCACAAAATAAACTTTTAACATATTTTCAGAGAAAGCAGCTGTGAAAACTTCAAATATCTGCTCGGTTTATCAAGACGCCACATATTTGTAAAAGTGCTTCGACGTTTTCAGAGACGTCTGCTACCCACCAGCTCGACAGCGAGCCGGGAGCTCGAGGGTCACTGGAGCCGCCGAGAACGGCACAACTCCCGGAGGATCACTTTCAGATCACCGCGGACTTTTGCTACTCAGGTTAAACGTGATATATGAGTCACTTAGACAACCTAAAGATGTTATTGTTTGGCTTCTTTCAGCGTTTTATTTGTTCCTGAGTGAATCTGTGTGGCTGAGATTAAAGTTAGTTTTCACACAGCTGAATAAACGTCAAACAGAAAACTGATTAAACAGAAGTGTGAGACGGTCGAGAGTTTACTCCAGCGTCCTGTTATATTTTAGACAGCAAGGAGCAGACGGCGAGTTCATTAAACTCCACCGAGACCGCGCTGACACAAAACTGAAGGCTCGACCGTCACATTTCACAGCCTCGCTCTTTGGTCTTCTCGGTCTTCGGAGGACGCAGTCTATGGACACAGCTACAGTCGAAACTTCGTCACTTGTTTAAGCTTTGAATGATGTTTGCAGCATAAAGCCAGCATGCGTGTGAGAGCTTCACTGTCGGCTGGGATTTTTCACTCATCGCGATGAGTCATGAACGCATGTGAAGGAAAGCTGCTGTTCACCTTGTTTGGCTAAACTTCATATCGATATGACCTATCTATGACCAGGTGCTGCTGGAGAAGTACGGTTACCTGGAGAACTTCCAGTTGGTCGACGGGCGCCTGCTGATCTGCACTGTGTCCTGTCTGTTTGCCATGCTGGCTCTGGTCTGGGACTATCTGCACCCCTTCCCCGAGTCCAGACCCGTCCTCGCCTGCTGCGTCATCTCATATCCTTCAGACGGACACATCTCACCTCTGCTTTTAAAAAATAAGATGATGAACTCACAGTGTGTCATATGTGAAACATGTGAGGGGAAAAATGTTGAAATAAGATTCAAAATTCAGAAACGACAGATGAAAGAGAAAAATGTAAAAATGTTTTTACATATTAAAAACACCGAAAGTCTCATGAATGTCACTGAAACACAAAAACAAATGTTTGTAGAAATGATTCCGTCTAATATGATGATGATGATGAGCGTGTTGGCTTTCCCTAACTCCTCTTCCTCACGTACTTCATCATGATGGGCATCCTCACGCTGTACACCTCCTACAAAGAGAAGAACATCTTCCTGGTGGCCATGCAGAAGGATCCAGCTGGGATGGATCCAGACCATATCTGGCAGCTCTCCTCCTCCCTCAAACGGTCAGTGAGTATGGGAATCAAACCAGCAACCCCCAGCAGTCTGCACATTTCCTCATCTGCGAAGGACTCAGAGTGGATCAGTTTGCGTCTGTGTTTTCCAGGTTTGACGACCAGTACACGCTCCGGGTGTCCTTCTCCGACGGGAAGTCCAAGAAGTCGAGAGAGGCGGACTTCACCAAGTCGGTGTCGGCGTTCTTCGACGAACACGGGACGCTGGTGATGGACCAGTTTGAGAAGAGCGTTTCTAAACTGCACGACACGCTCGCCGCCGACAAGAAGACCAAATAAAAGACGGGACGCAAACGTGGTGTGAGTCTGCCTCCTCTGTTCCTCCTCAGAGTTCACTGGTTTCAGCGCCGGCTCCATCAGGAGCTGCCAGAGGAAACTTATTCATGCATTCATATTAAAAATCTGAAATCTGCAGTCTGTCTGTTTTTACCACCACACTCTGAACAACCCCGGAGGTCAGCACGCTCAGCCGCAAACCGGCGGCCGCTCCTTTATTAGACAGACTCGGCAGCAGGCGGAGTCACAGGTCCGTGTTGCCCACTCATGCTCCGAGAGTGGGAATGATCAGAAACCAGTGAACTTCAGGAGGGACAGAGACCAGAGTCAGAGGCTCAGCTCCACTCTGAAGGGTTTATTTTCTTGTCACAGCTAACTGTCACTCAGAGGTCAAAGGTCAGGTGTTCTGTCAGCAGGTTAGGAACATTTCAGCTATTTAAAAACAACCTGAGACTCAATGCGTCTTCACCGGGTCTCCAAGTATTAAAGGTTTAAGGACCGCTGTGTGACATGGCTGTGGTGGGCGGAGCCTTACGTAAGGGTCACGGAGGTGGGGAATAAGCAGCTAATGATGGCCAACGGTTTAAAAATAAAATGTGATTTTTTTCAGTGTTTAAAAAAGTAAAGTTTTCGTCATTTTTTTCTCTGTGATGTGAGAATCAGTTTGAACTGCAGCAGCAGGTGAACTAACCGGCGCGTCGGCTCACTGGCCGACGTGTTGGTGCCGTACAACAGGAAGTGGACATTGATCAGACCTTTATTTTGAAAGTTTTTTATTCTCAGATGCTTTCTCTGTGTTAAAAAAGCATTAAACTTGGATCTTGTTAGAGAAACATCTGGATGTGTGTCTCACTTTGAGTTCAGCTCTCAGCCCCCACAGGGTCACCTGCACAGGTGAACCTGGTCAGCAACCTCTGGGTGTGGCTTTGGTTTGTGTGGAGGTGTTTGTGGTGCAGCACCGCTGTCCGACCAGCAGGTGGAGAACTCAGGCTGACGTTCGCGTCCACAGGCAGCAGCCGGCGTGCAGCTCCAACACTGTTCACACGGTTTCTCTTAAAGAGTCAGTGATTGGACACGTGGAGGGTCTGAGCACTTCCTGTCTGTGCCTCTGAGCACCGTCAGGCGCTGATGAGGTTCAGTTTTCCAGCAGCGACGTCTGAACTGACAGCAAAACGATGCTGATTTCAATTTAAAGAAGGTCCTGAGTTGATTCGCCCGCCTGGCCGGTCCATTCACAAGTATGAATGGTTGTCTGTCTCTCTGTGTTAGCGACCTGTCCAGGGTGTGCCCCGCCTCCTGCACTGTGGTAGCTGGGATAGGCTCCACCCCCACCATGACCCTGTCAAGGATAAGAGGATGGATGGATGCAGTTACATTTAAACCTGACTCAGTCTGCAGCACAGAGATTGAAACTAAAGTCGCTCTTTGAACTGTAAAACATTTCAGAGCTCACGACGTGAAACAATGAAATCAAAGCTTTTAAAGATTTCCTGATAAAAACATGTCAAACTCCAATCCTCATATTTGGCTTCAGTCTGCAGAAACCAAACTGAACAAAGTTACGTCAAATAAAATCCTATGCAACATTCGTGCTGATGATGTAGAGACCGTCTGATACTCACACGTCTTCAAATGGCCTCTGAGACTCCACCCCAAAACCAAGATGGTGGCAGCTAAAATGCTCAGGGTCCAAGAGGCTGAAGCTGCTCAAACACAAAATTTATGTGAAACACAGGAGTTTTTAACCATAATGAGGTCAAACTGGTTCAAATGTAAACTGTTGGAGTCAGCCCGGCACACGGCTGCTGGGTTAGCATTAAGCTAAATAACACAGAAACAACAACAATCAGACAACCACGTGTAAGCACTTTGGCGACAGGAAGAAGCCCCCAGCAGACTCAGAGGGAGCTCTGCGGTGAGTGTTTGGGATCATCGGTCTAAAGACCTTCATCATAAATGAGCGTGTTTAAATTTGGTCTGTTTTCCCGTTAATCTGACATTATCCAGGTGGCAGTGTCCATCTGTTATTTACAGGCTGTGGGTAGAGCACCTGTGGAAATTTTTTTGTTTGTTTGTTTTTAGGTGACAAACACAAATAATAAAAAAAACGCTGGCAGATTATTGTACATGTTTTTAAATTGTTCTCTTTAAGGCAGCACCACTGATGTTATTCACTGCTCACAGAGAGGGGTGTGGCCACCAGACAGGGGTGGGGTTAGTGGTGAGGGGGCAGGGCCATGAGTGCAGGCTGCTGCCTGTCAGTGAGGCACTGATCAGATGTGTGTGTGTGTCAGAGTGCTGCTGTCTCTCGGCCATGGCCTGTCTGATGGCTGCCTGGTCCGTCCACAACCCCACTGTCACCAACTCCATCATCATGGTGAGTATGAGGACTCCAGAGGTATGATGAGGGGTGACCCTCTGTGTTTCCTGCTGGTTTAAGGAAAGGAAACAGCTTTCTAAGCAACGAGATCTGTGTGGGAATCAGCCTGAATGTGACGGTCAGCTGTGTGAGGCTCAGCAAATCTCACATGTTTGGGTTTTAAAGAAGTTAACAGTCCTGCAGCTCCACTGCACCAAGGTCAGCTCCTCAGGGAGGAAGAGGAGAGTCCTGATGATATGAGCAGAGCTCTTCTCATGATGATAATATGATTTTAACTTGAATGATACTGCGGGGTTATCCTCATCGTTTCTGTGTTCACGCACTGAAGGGGCAGTTCTGTAGTGCCGGGGTGTTAGTGCCTCTGTTGGGATTGTTTCTCTAAGACAGTGACTGCCAAGACTGGAAACCTACTGCATGAAATGTTGGGCTATAGTGAAAATGGAGTCAGGGTGGACACACGGGGTGATTACAGGATTTTTTAAATGAGGGGAAAATATATGTACTAAGCTTTGAACATTGCTAAATAATGCTCAGACCTCCGGCTTAAATCGTAAATCTGCAGGGACAAAGACTGTATATAATAGATGGCAGTAAGCACACTGAAATCACTCATTCGTTTCAGGATTCACATTTTAGCGTTTAACCACCACAGCGTTGTTTTTTACCCAGACGTAAACGAGAGGGTGGCGTGCTAATGCTAGCCAGCTTGGTGAGACTGTATGGAGCATCACGCAGATACAGATGATGCTAATTCAGTAACATCAGCCTTCGTCGACTGTCTGTGAGTACAGTACCCTCACAGCAGCGATATTATTGGTCAGATAGTATCATTAAAAATGCTCCAAAAGGTTCAAGTGAAACTCGCAGCTACAGCCGCCTGTGTCACCATCCACCTGTCAGTCAAAAGGCCACGCCTCTGACAATGCAAACTTTAAGACTTCCTACAATTTAAACACCCTCGCAGCGTACCGTTGTTATGATGGCTGAGATTATCCACAGAGACCAAACATCATGACTCACTGCTGCCTCTGCTGGAGGAGGTGCAGTTATAATCGAGACCTCCTTGTGGCCCCTCCTAATGTCTGCCCGGGCTGTGGTGATGTCACAGCACTGTTTCGGGGTGTGACAATCAAATTCCACGCAGGGGGGGGGGGCTCCAGTAGCCACGCCCACGACTGGAAGTTTTGAAAGTTTAGTAGCTCTCACAGAGCGGACTCGTGCTGGGAGGATAGAAGCCTTTCTCCTTTCTTAACACGTGTAAGTACATTTACTTAATACTTGAGTATAAATGTGTGGTACTTGTTCCTCCATTGAGTCTTTTACTAAGACTTTTACACAAACCATGGAGAACTTGTAAAAATCGGATGATGTTAAAATCGTACAGTTTATGGGCTGAAACGATGAGTCACAACAAAGGTTTCTCACTACTTTAAGAACTTTTACAAACCAAATGGAGGAACACATTCATCTGTTGCTGCAGGTGTCTCGATGCTCCAGCAGTACAATTGTCCGGAGGAATAAAATACAGTAATTTAAGTACAGTTTTCAGATTATACTTATGTTGCAGTCAATTTATGAGGTGATCCACAGGTACAGTACTTGTACTTCCTTTACTGCTGCACACACAGTTTCCTCGTAAACATCCTGAAATCTTCTGATTTCCTGAAAAGCTCTTTGTTTAGTCACATGTTTATATGTTTCTGAGCTCAGGATTATCTCTGCTCCTGTCTGTGTGGTCACAAATTATTAGTTATGTGTATGTATTCCTATTCTGCTCGAGTTTTACAAAAAGCATCACTTCCACATAGAAAAATATTCTCAACATGAGTCAGTGATGTAAAGCTGTTCATGCTGCAGTGATGAGTAATGACAGGAAAGTTATTTGGTAGTTTTTTTAAGCAGACAAATGGAGACGTCTGAAAAATGTTAGATGAGCCAAAAAAACAAAGATGGAAAAACTCCCAGGCAAGAAATCATTTTTGTTTTTAAATTGTTTTCTCAAATTTTGGCTGACAGGTGACATCAAACACCTGTGACCAATAATATGTCTGCTGTGAGGTTGCCGTAGTAACAAACTGAGCTCCAGGGTTAATGAGGGAAACTGTGGGATTTTGTTATTGATTAGCAGGTATCTGTGTCTGTAGACTGATAACTAGCTCTTAACTTAGTGCTCCTTCCTCTCATCCAAATATGGTCACTTCCTGAAAACAAGAACCAACATGGCGCAAGAGACATCTCAGGCACTGATGCTTCATCACGCGGAGTGAAGAAACCTCTGATACTGACCTTTATATTCAGTTTGTGAAGACCCGCAGATAATCCTCAATTGTAATTTAGATCTCAGTACTGAGAGTGAAGAAATCAATGATAAGGGTTACCATGGTGACCATGGCAATAGTTTTGCTGAATCACGGCAGCCGGGTGCTCAGTTTAAATCCTGCACTCAGCCTGTTCTTTAGCTCGGTGACTAAGCTCTGCCCGACAGTTACCTCCTGCTCGAAGGCAGATTAGTGCCTCGTTTGGGTCAGGTCAGTCACACATGGCCGTCCTACAGGAACAACACCGGACTAGCTGACGGCTAATAGTATTTAGTATTTAGTATTTATTTATTTATTGTCATTGTCAAGAACAATGAAATTGCGTTTGGGGCTTCCATACAACCCAAAAAAAAGAAGAAAATAATAAATACCCCTTAAAACCCAAGTGTACATATTTAACCCAGTGTGACTCCAATGCAATAAGACAATCCTTAGCAATAATGTTCGTAGAAATTCAGACAAAGACCTGAGAAACATGACAAAATACAACAATGCAACCCATTCAATATTATTGTACTGTGAGATATGATATCAGATATGATAGTTATCTATTTAAGAAAGAGGGGGGGGGGGGGGGCAGGAGGGGGAAGAGAATAAAGATATGATGCACCAATGCAGACCAGTTCATTGCTATTAAGAAGTTGGATATGGTTATTGTCCGTGAGAGGGGGGCAGAGAGTTCAGGAGCCTCACAGCCTGTGGATACAGGCTGTTGGCCAGTCTGGATGTTCTGGCCTGTATAGACCTGTACCTAATCTGACTACATCCACGTCTGCGTCCAGGCCTGCTGGAAAACATGTAGAGAATCAACAAACCCAGACAACAAACATTCGGCTCTGCAGGATGAGAGCTGACAATCACAACCAGCAGGCTCCTCAGTCAGCTTTTTAAGGAGGGATAGAGGTTCGAAACTCTATTATCGGCGCGCTCTCACTGTACTGCACAAGGAGTTAGAAAAACAGGTTTTCATTTATTTAACCCAAAAAGTTATATTTACAAAACAAAAATGTTGAGCTCATAAAAAAAACTAAACTCAGCCAAAGAAATGTGAAACGACTGCCCAAACAAACATAACTGACCCAAACAGGAAATGACACACAAAGGTATATATAATGGGCAGCACGGTGGCACGGTGGTTAGCACTGTTGCCGCACAGCAAGAAGGTCCTGAGTTCAATTCCACCATCAGGCCGGGGTCTTTCTGTGTGGAGTTTGCATGTTCTCCCCGTGTTTGCGTGGGTTCCCTCCGGGTACTCCGGCTTCCTCCCACCGTCCAAAGACATGCACTTTGTGGGGATAGGTTAATTGGATAATCCAAATTGCCACTAGGTGTGAATGTGAGTGTGAATGGTTGTCTGTCCCTGTGTGTTGGCCCTGCGACAGACTGGCGACCTGTCCAGGGTGTACCCCGCCTCTCGCCCCATAACAGCTGGGATAGGCTCCAGCGCCCCCCACGACCCTGAAAAGGATAAGCGGAAGTGGATGGATGGTATATATAATGGCTGATCAGACCACTATGACAAAACAGCGACAACTAAACACAATCACATACCACAAAAACGATGCAGTTCAGTTTGTTAATAAACTAAACAGCAAAGAAGGAAATCAAAAACATTAAACTCAGATATCTAGTTAACTACAAAAACATGTTTAACCTCCTAAGACCCGAACTCTTCCACGGCAGCATTTTTAATTTCTCTTTGATATCTGGGCTGATTGGGACCTAATGAATGTAAAAATTACCAGATTTTTTTTACCTGATTTTTATCCATCCATTAGCTTCCGCTTATCCTTTTCAGGGTCGCCGGGGGCGCTGGAGCCTATCCCAGCTGTCTTATTTTTCTAAGAAAAATGAGAGCCACATATGAGGATATTCATTTAAAATTTTGATAGAACAGTATCAGTATAATGCCCTCATAAGTGGATATCAGGCCCTTGTAGAGCAAAATTGAGTATTTTAGTCTAACCCAAAATGCGATGTCCACATATGTGGACGCCAGGTCCTAGGAGGTTAACTAAAGAAAATACACATTCTGCCCCCTTCAACAGGAAGTGGTGGTGTGGTCCAGTCAGCCCATCTATGTATTTAAGTTTTTTAAACACTGGCCAATATCTTTTGTCTGGCAACAAAAGATGCCAGGGATGATGGCAGGTAAGAAACCAGTAAAAGAGACAAAGATTAGTCACAATCAAACCAAAAATCAGAAATGAATTGGTATTAATATATAAGTAAACTAAATGTACGCGCTTGCGAATAGAACAAATGTGTTCAAACCAGTCAATAAACTTATTGCAAACCAAAGTGTGTGTGAATGTGTTTAGATGAAGGAATGAATTAAAATATGTAAGAGTTGCCCACTTTTAGTGCGGCCGTGGTTTTGGCCATCACAAGAGGCTAAGCCTACGCTTGAAGCTACCGAGGTGTTCGTTGGCAGAGGTGACGCAATGCCACTATTATGAATGAAACTTGGTTCAATAACTCCAGCCATACTTATCTTGCCTGTTTAACACATTTATTGCTTTCCATCAGTTGCATTTGTTGTTCAGCAGACTCTTATCAGCGGCCACAAACCGTTTGCTCCTTCTGACCAACAACACCTGACTCTAATTACATGTGTCTACCATAAAAACATGCCATACTGTTAAAACACAAAAAGTGACCACATAAGGTAACAACAACAAACAATGGCTCCTAGAGCACTTTTTTGACCACCGACCCCTCAAAGGCTCATTGATCTCACCGCTGCACCTACAATCAGGTTACAGTCGCGAGCTAACCATTCATGCAGGAAACCCGCCTGCCCTGATGAGTGAATTCATTCAGCTTCTCTTCACACCAACACACGCTTCAATGGTTTAAACTGTAAACGCTATACACAGTCATATTTTTTTCATTCACCTTTGTGGCTCTCCAGCTGTCAGTGGTCTTCTCTGTCCTGTGCTGTTATCAGTTGCTTTACCATGAGTCTGAAAAAACAAAGATTCAGCGGAGTGAACATTGTTTAGTTCTAGTGTGACTGAGGCTGAGATTAGAGCAAGGACTACAGAAATATGTGAGTGCATCATCCAGGCGAGAGTCTGTGATACTGTGTGTACAGGACCAGCTTTACCAAAATCTGTAAGCTTTTACCAAGTCTCTGTGGTACAGCTTAGGTTCAGCTTTTATTTTAGCAAAACACTGAAAAAAACATGTAGACGGATAATGGATGGATGATGGATGACATGGATGGATGATGATGTGGGTGGATGGATGGATGATGGATGACGTGGATGGATGATGGATGATGGATGGATGATGATGGATGATGGATTGATGGATGGATGATGGATGACGTGGATGGATGATGGATGATGGATGGATGATGATGTCTTAAAAAAAAAAGCAATTCGAATCATCCACAATGCAGGTTATAGGGAACATACAAACTCACTATTTTTGCAGTCTGAAATATTGAAAATTGACGATATAGTGAAATTCCAAACAGCACAAATTCTATTCAAATCAAAAAATAAAGAACTGCCAGGTAATATTCAGAGTATGTTTTTTTTGAAAGAAGGAAGTTATAATTTAAGGGGTTTTTGTAACTTCAAAACAATGAAGCTACGTACTACAAGAAAAGGCTTTTGTGTTTCTGTTCATGGAGTGAAACTATGGAACAAACTGAATATGGAATTAAAGCAATGTCCAAACATAAAACTGTTCAAAAAGAGTTATAAAAATATGATCTTCTCGATCTATAAAGAAAAGGAAAATATTTAAATTAAGTGAATGTCTCTATTTAAAAACAAACAAACAAAAAATTCATGATGTGATATTATAGTATATAGTATATCAGAAATCTGTTCACTATTTTTATTACAAATTATATCAGTAAGGAAGCTGACTAAATATTCACTGATAATTTATGGCAAAGGGGTGGGATTAAATAAGTGTATACTTCTTCCCACTCCCTTTCAACATGTAAATTAATCAGAATGTTTTTTTGTATGTAATTTGTATAGTATTTTTTTTCTCTCTTATTTCTTTTCTAAATGTACTTGTATATTGTTCACATGTTGAAATAAATTACCAATCAATCAATCAATCAATGATGTGGGTGGATGATAATGTTTGGATGGATGATGAAGGATGGATGGATGATGATTTTGGGTGGATGATGATGGTTGGATGGATGATGAAGGATGGATGGATGGATGGATGGATGATGATTTTGGGTGGATGATGATGGTTGGATGGATGATGAAGGATGGATGGATGGATGGATGGATGGATGGATGATGATTTTGGGTGGATGATGATGGTTGGATGGATGATGAAGGATGGATGATGGATGGATGGATGATGATTTTGGGTGGATGATGATGGTGGGATGGATGATGAAGGATGGATGGATGGATGATGATGTGGGAGGATGATTATGGTTGGATGGATGGATGATATGAATGGACGATGGATGGATGATGGATGGATGATGATGATGGATGGATGATGATGTGGGTGGATGATGGATGGATCGATGATGATGTGGATGGATGGATGATGATGATGATGGATGGATGATGGATGGATGATGATGTGGGTGGATGATGGATGGATGGATGGATGATGATGTGGATGGATGGATGATGATGATGATGATCTGGACAGATGATGGATGGATGATGATATCGGTGGATGGATGATGGATGATGTGGATGGATGATGATGTGGACGGATGATGGATGGATGGATGGATGATGATATCGGTGGATGGATGATGGATGATGTGGATGGATGATGATGTGGACGGATGACGGTGGATGATGATGGTTGGATGGATGATGGTGGATGGATGGATGGTGGATGGATGGTGGATGGATGATGGATGGATGATGATGATGGATGGATGATGATGTGGGTGGATGATGGATGGATCGATGATGATGTGGATGGATGGATGATGATGATGATGGATGGATGATGGATGGATGGATGATGATGTGGGTGGATGATGGATGGATGGATGGATGATGATGTGGATGGATGGATGATGATGATGATGATCTGGACAGATGATGGATGGATGATGATATCGGTGGATGGATGATGGATGATGTGGATGGATGATGATGTGGACGGATGATGGATGGATGGATGGATGATGATATCGGTGGATGGATGATGGATGATGTGGATGGATGATGATGTGGACGGATGACGGTGGATGATGATGGTTGGATGGATGATGGTGGATGGATGGATGGTGGATGGATGGTGGATGGATGGATGATGATGTGGATGATGATGATTATGATGATGATGGATGGATGATGATGGATGGATGGATGGATGATGGATGGATGATGATGTGGGTGGATGAAAGATGATGTGGACGGATGATGATGGATGGATGGATGGATGGATGATAATGTGGACGGATGACGGTGGATGATGATGGTTGGATGGATGGATTGATGGATGGATGGTGGATGGATGGTGGATGGATGGATTGATGGACCTTTTTGCTTACATTCTCAGATGGTCAGCTATGGTTGTCTTAAGCCGGATTCCTTTTATTCACCTTCAGAATACCAACGGGCCCCCTGACCTTATGTTGGATCCCCGGACAGTTTGTCTTTGTATGGATGAGGTGGTCAACAAGCGGCTGGCTGGCAGCCAGCAGACGCCACTGCTGCAGGGACACCTGAAGAAGGTGGACAACAACCTGATGGAGGCCCAGAGGTTCTCCTCATTACCTCGCAGACCCGCGGTCAACATTGAGTTCAAAGACGTCTCCTTCGTGGTCAGAGAGGGACCCTGGTGGAGGAAGAAAGGTAGAGTCATACACAAAACAAAGATGGCAGAGGTTCAGAAAATAAACACACTGTCACTGTAAATTCAATGCCAGCTAATGCCTGAAGGGTGGAAAATAATCCAGAGCACGATTCAGCCTTGTGTTGTAGCTGGTTTATTCATTACAGATCCTGAGTCACGCTCCTATAACAGCAAAAAGTATCAGGACAGCAGGAGGAGCTGGTCTGAATGCTTCTATTTTAAAAGGCTTCCACAGAGATGTGGATCAGGCCAACCTAAGACTGACTAAAGACAGTCACAGTGACCATTGACCTTTGAACACCAACATCAGAGCCGCCCTGAACCTCACAGAGATGCTGAGTCTGCAGAACGCAAGAGAAGATCTGACATAAACGCTTCTGACCGACTCATAAACCCACAAATTTAATCTCAGACGGCTTCACATTTTATAGCCCTGAACAGAAAAAGTATATTCACATATATATGTGTGTGTGTGCATAGATCTATCCATCTAGGGGCTTTATTTGTCCAGTTGGAGAGGTCAAAGGTGATGGCCGACCTCACAGGGTTCATGTCATTCTTTTGACTTTTTATTGTTAATGATGGGCTGTGCGTCAGCAGGCAGCCGTTGGGTGCTCTCGGTTTGGCTGCTGTGTGTTTGTGCGCTCGCTGGATTAGCGGCTGTAATCTGTTAATCTCAGCTGGGTCTTCTGCTGTAAATAGCTGCAGGTCAGATTGGAGGACGCGCCGTCGCTCGCTGCCTGAAAATAAAGACGCAAGAACAAGAAAACAAGCGATGATGTCACCGCTCGTGAACCCGCCCACATCTGAGCTCTGCTCAGGCTTGAGAATGGGTCGGATTGTTATTTTAGGGAATCCCTTCCCATGATGCACAGGGTGTTTCTTCTTCACTCACTATGTGTTAATATTCAATTTTCAATTCAATTCTATTCTATTTACACAGCTCCAAATCACAACAACCGTTGCCTAAATCCACTTTAACTTTAAATCCTACTGTAAGGTCGACCCTACAATAACACATACAGAGAAAAACCCAACAATCATATGACCAATGTGAGCAAGCACTTTGGCGACAGTGGGAAGGAAAAACTCCCTTTTAACAGGAAGAAACCTCCGACAGAACCAGGCTCAGGGAGGGGCGGGGCCATATGCTGTGATTGGTTGGGGCGAGAGAAGGAAGACAGGATGCCAGAGGTTTCTTCCTGTTAAAAGGGAGTTTTTCCTTCCCACTGTCACATAGTACTTGCTCATAGAGGGTCATTTGATTGTTGGGGTTTTCTGTTTTCCTTCTATCATTGTACGGTCTTTACCTCATCTTACCTCTGATTGGTCCTGAGCAAGAAAATGAACATAGTGCTTGTGTAAAGCTGTGCCGGGAACCTCTAGCTGAAACTAGATCTGTTAGAGACTCTGATAGCCTCAGGTTACAGACCATTATTATGGAGCTCAGCCAAACTCTTTGTTCATATTAGAAAAGATGAGTTTCACTGAGAACATTTCACACCTGCTCAGGTGCACAAAAACAGCGTGCAGGTGTGAGTTTGAAAACATTTACAGGTTTTCTATTGTAATTTTCACACAAAACCTTTGATTGGTTCTTTGATGCTTTTCAGGCCAACAGAATCTGTTAACATGCGATCACATGTTATTAAAAGGCCAGAAAGATAGATCCATGAAGCAGAGTAGCAGATGAAGACGTGAGGGTTGATGTAATGGGGCATGTACGAGGCGCTAACAGGCTAGAATAGTTGTAATAGCTGTCTTTCTGCTCTCGGTCGTGGCCCCCGAGTACCACCCGTTCTCCATCATGGACTTCAGGGAGAAGTCCATGTGTTCTCTGGTTTGAAGGATGTTCAGCTTCAGGTTATTTTCTGAGCACCAGCAGGACAAGTTCTCTACCTCCACCCTGTACGCCGTCTCATCTCCATCAGAGATGAGCCCAACCACAGCAGTGTCATCAGCATACATGACGATGATGTTGGCTGGTGGGTTGGTGTACAGTCATGGGTGTACTGAGTTGAGGACGTTCATCTGGGTGTACAGTGTGCGGAGGGTACTGTTGGTCAGATTAAATCTAATAATCTCATTAAAGCGCGTTTAGCCTCTGTGTGTAACGTGTAACACACTCCTCAGTTTTAATAACGACAACCTCAGAAACCTGGTCTCTGAGACAGGATTTCAGGTGTCAGCACATTCTTCATGGTTTCTCAGCCCGGCACACACGTTCTTACATGTGTGCTTCACTGTGTTTCAGTCATGAGTGACTGTTTGCTTTGAGACTGTGAAACTTGTGGATAAGTCTGATGCTGAGCTCACTGTGAGGACAAAACACTAACAGCAGATTACTGAAGATGTTTTCATGATTGCTGCAGGGTTTTTGGACTCACGCTGATGTAAATGTTCTGGTTGGTCACACTATGATCAGGGTAGCTGCTCGGAGTAAGTGAGGGACAGCTGAAGGGTTGGGAGGGTCTCTGATGGACCTGTAGATGTCTGAAGCACATCTGCAGGTCCAGGAGAAACGTGGTCTGTTTCGGGACGATGCACGAGCCTCACCGAGTTCTGTAACTGACCTGAGTCCAGACCGTCAGCACTGAAACATCAGCAGTGAGCCTTTAGGATGAGCGGGAGTGTTTGTTTTTCGCACAGAAGCCGAGCGGAGCGGCTAAAGTGTGAGAGCAGCTGCTGGTCTGCATGAATGAGAGAAAAACTCCAAACTGATGGGAAACCTGAGCCGAGAGTTCGAGCACAAAGAGCGGCTCTGTGAGCGGCTGGGAAACCTGCACATTGATTGTTTCTGTTCGCCTCAGGTTACAAAACTCTGCTCAAAGCCATCTCTGGGAAATTCACCAGTGGGGACCTGGTGGCTATCATGGGGCCCTCAGGAGCCGGAAAGTCCACGCTCATGAATATCCTGGCCGGGTACAGGTGGGTGCATCCATCAGGGCGGAGATGATGACTGAGTGTGAGGTTGAGGTCATAGCGCTCTCAGCTGCAGATGTTTTAAAAATGTTTTCAGATTATGTTACATCTCAGTCTGAGAGCTTTACCGCATCCTCACATCGGCCTGCTGTACCTCTGTGTGTGTCAGTAAATGCTAGTGAAGAATCTGATTACTGATTGCAGGTCAGTGGATCTGTCCAGAGCGCGCTCAGTGCACGTCTGTCTTTGCGTACAGGGAGACGGGGATGAAGGGCGAGATCTTGATCAACGGGCAGCCCAGAGACCTGCGCTCTTTCCGGAAGGTTTCCTGTTACATCATGCAGGACGACATGCTGCTGCCTCACCTCAGTGTCCAGGAGGCCATGATGGTAGGTGCTGCTGAGCCTCAGCGTTCAGCCTACTGCAGACCGCAGTAATCGCAGACCCTGCTCTCTGTTTCTGCAGGTGTCGGCCAGCCTGAAGCTGCAGGAGAAGGAGGAGGCGCGCAGAGACATGGTGAGCCAATCGCTCCTGGCCTCCCTGATCTCAGACTCTACCCTCAGGCTGAACTCGGATCTCTGCTCCTTCAGGTCCGGGACATCCTGATGGCTCTGGGTCTGCTGGAATGTGCTCAAACCAGGACGTCTCACCTGTCGGGGGGGCAGAGGAAGCGGCTGGCCATCGCTCTGGAGCTTGTCAACAATCCGCCGGTCATGTTCTTCGATGAACCCACGAGGTAAGAAATCAGGTTGACCTCCAGGTCCTCTCCGTGGTTCATCCCAAGCTGGCAGAAGGTCACAGAAGGTCGGATATCAGTCCTGACCACGGTGCTCTGTCCTCAGCCAATGAAAAGCAGCTGAACCATTCCACTCAGTCAGCTCAGTCTTCCTAACCAACTTTAAATCTTTGCACTAAAGCAATTTTTGAATCGCGCAGGCTGAACGCTTTTAGAGCCTTTCAGACTGTGCAGACTCATTTTAAACGTTATGCCTGACACATAGGATCATGCAGGGAGATCTGTGGTTCGACTCCTGGTCCCGCCACTCACCTGTGTGAAATGGTTTCGCTGCCTCAGAGATCAGTCGTGCCAAAGCACAGCTGTTTTATTTTTACTTGACTTATTTCAGACGTTTGATCAGAACAAGCTGTACTTCAAATTCTACATGTGAGTGATGTTTGGTCATGTTTCTGCTTCATGCTGAGCTTCTATGAAGGTGTGTGTGTGTGTGTGTGTGTGTGTGTGTGTGTGTGTGTGTGTGTGTGTGTGTGTGTGTGTGTGTGTGTGTGTGTGTGTGTCAGTGGCCTGGACAGCTCGTCATGTTTCCAAGTGGTGTCTCTGCTCAAAGCTCTGGCTCGAGGAGGACGGACGGTTATCTGCACCATCCACCAGCCGAGCGCAAAACTGTTCGAGCTCTTCGACAAGGTGACCCTCCTCCACGTTACACTGACTCACTGCACCATCTAGTGGTGTAAACCGGTATCACATGAACGTGTGGCTGGACAATGCACAGAAGTGTTAGCAGCGGTTCTTTTTCTGAAGATCTGAAACAGTTTGAAACATTTATAGAAGCAGCTCTAATGTCAGAAGCAATAAATAAATGATTACATTTCCTTCAGTGGGTTAGAGGGTCATCTGCTAATCAGAGTGTGAGGGGGGCAAAGAGCTTTTAAAGGGGATAAAATCAAGTTTGTGTAGAGGAGTAAATGTGGTGTAAAGAAGCTTCGAGTGAGCACTTGTAACAGTTTGTATGATGGGGTGAAATCCGTTTCCTCCTGCTCAGGTTTTAAGGATGAGAGAAGAACAGGAAGTGCTCTACAAAGGTGTTTGGAGCTGAAAACCTTGGTGTGGGTCCACAGAATGATAAGAAACATGATTCAGTGCGGGTTTCACTTGTGTCTGTCTCTCTGTGCATGTTTCAGCTGTACGTGCTGAGTCAGGGTCAGTGTATCTACAGGGGACAGGTGTCCAGTCTGGTCCCGTACCTGAGAGACCTCGGGCTGAACTGCCCCACGTACCACAACCCCGCTGACTTCGGTAAGGCTCGCCCGGCGAGCTGTTCCCACTCGGCCGTCGCGGCGTCAGACTCACTGATGGGTTCTGTGCGCAGTGATGGAGGTGGCGTCCGGAGAGTACGGGGACCAGATGATCAGGCTGGTGATGGCAGCTCAGGAGAGGAAGTGTGAGAAAGACCACCAGCCCGAGCTCAACGGAGACAGCACCCTCCACCCCTTCCTGTGGCAGCGCACCGAGGAGGTAAAAAAACAGCACGCCCTCTGCTGTGATTGGTTGATGAGAGGGAGGTTTTCGCTTTACCTCCTTTGAATGTTTCATGACGAATGAGTCCTTTGAAAATCAACATGTACCTGTGATGATCTCCCGTCAGGAGAGCTCATCGTCTGAAGGCTGTCACAGCTTCTCTGCTAGCTGCATGACGCAGTTCTCCATCCTGTTCAGGAGGACCTTTCTCAGCATCCTCAGAGACTCGGTGACAAACACCTCCGTACACGTCACCTCAGATTCACACAGATGACACCATTTTCCATCACTCTGACATAACAATTATCATTACCATTTATACTGGTGTGATAAAGTGTTTGCCTCCTTCCCAATTTTCTATTTTTTGTATTTTTGTTATGTTTTAGATCAAACAAATTTAAATGTTAGACAAAGATAACACAAGTAAACACAAAATGCAGTTACTAAATGAAGGTGTTTATTTTTAGGGGAAAAATATCCAAACCAAGTGATGGCCCCCTAAACTTAAAAACTGGTTTGGGCCACCCTCAGCAGCAACAACTTCAGTTCAATTCAGTTTTATTTATACAGCTCCAAATCACAACAACAGTTGCCTAAATCCGCTTTATACTGTAAGGTCGACCCTACAATAATACACGCAGAGAAAAACCCAACAATCATATGACCCCCTATGAGCAGCACTTTGGCGACAGTGGGAAGGAAAAACTCCCTTTTTCCAGACTGAGAGATCTCAACTACTTTGTTTCCTCATTTGTTCCTGAACATCATTGGATTACTCTCAAAGAGTGACCTTTGACCTTTAGATGCATGTGAACAACTGAGTGTTGTCCTGTCAAGGTGGCTGTTTGGTGTCTCCAGTGGGGCGATCGTGGCTCAAGAGTGGGTGTTCGTCTTGTAATCGGTCGTTGTGTCCTTGGGCAAGACACTTCACCTACCACCTACTGGTGTTGGCCAGAAGGGCCGATGGCGCGAAATGGCAGCCTCGCTTCTGTCAGTCTGCCCCAGCTGTGGCTACAACCGTAGCTGCCTCCATCCTGATACAGGGCGCTGGGCGTAAAAATCTGTGACTCTTCACCAGCTGCTCATAGAATTTAAGAAGCTTCTCAGATGAAATGTCTTCAAGAAACTTAAAGAAGTCCAGATGCTTTTCTTTCTAAGCTCCTTAGACGGGTTTACAAATAATTTCTTGCCAATTTTCTTCCTAATTTCCTAAAACTCTGGTCTGAGTCTGGTCATATATAATGACATCATTTTACTGATTACTTTTCAATCACAAAAACATTGTTTTCACTGTAACTTAAACACGTGGTGACGGTTTCCAGCACAGATTTGTGAAATAAAACATTGTCAGTGTGGTAATATTACTGTGCAGTATTGCAGTTTGAAGTAAGGCATTGTCATTGGCAGGTGCTGACTCACCTGAGGATCTCGTCTCACATTGGGATCGGCGTTCTTATTGGTCTGTTGTATCTGGGTATCGGGAACGAAGCCAAGAAGGTTCTGAGTAACTCGGGGTTCCTCTTCTTCTCCATGCTGTTCCTCATGTTCGCCGCTCTGATGCCCACGGTGCTCACCTGTGAGTCCGCCTCAAGCTGCTGTGTCACTTTACCTGCACACAGGTGACGTTTGAGTAAGATCAGGGTGTCATCTGCGTAACAAATACATCACAGAGTCGAGCTGGAGAGCAGCTGTTCTCTGTCCTTCATCGGCTTGTGTAACACGAGGTCTGCTGTTACAAAGGTGGACAGAACAACAGACCTCCATTTATCCTACCTGCAATACAACCTGTTTTAGCCCCTCCCCCTTAAAGACAACTTTGTTCTGATTGGCTTCCTCTTGTAAACAGAGGTTCTGAAGTGTTAGCCTCTCTGACATCACAGAGGTTCAAGCATAGAGCTGAGTGTTCAGAGGTGAGCTCAGCAACAGGTGCGTCACTTTTACCTGAACAGCACCAAAGGTGCCGGCTCTGACTCAGGAACTCTCTGTCTCATACACAATAAAAGCTTTATTGATGTTCTCAGGGCCAAACCCATCCAGGCTGCAGTGGGAAAATCCTTAAACTGACACCCACAATTGCCAGGATTAATGACGGTAAAATTGTGTCTTTAAATTTGAGCTTTTCTGGGCTTTTATGAGCGAGCAGTCGCTCTGGGAGCTGCTGTCAGAGAACATCAGACTAAGTCTCTGTAATAAGGACGAGTTTTATTCGTCGCAACCTTTGAAAACCTGCTGCCATGTTTTTGTGCTTCAGTTCCTCTGGAGATGGGCGTCTTTCTGAGAGAACACCTCAACTACTGGTACAGCCTGAAAGCGTACTACCTGGCCAAAACCATGGCTGATGTCCCCTTCCAGGTAACAAAGACACAGCTTTATCGATCTCTAAGCTGCACTTAGAGTGGCAGCTCCTGGTTCCAGCTCCTGAATCTCTTTCTTTAATGACACATTTGAAGATGAAAGATGATGAAAGATCTTGTTTTATTGTCATTTTTCTGACGGCACAGTTTATCATTTTGTTAGAAACTTTGGGGGCTCACCCTTGATGGATAGTCAGTTAATACAGTAACTTCACCCCGGCCATATTTCTGGTAACTGCTAATGATATTGATAATGTCATTAGAAATGTTCTAAAAAAAACAGCAATGGTCCAGTTCAGGGATGCCTCACCTCAGGCTAGCAGACAGCGAACACCCACAGCTGTCTGTATCACTATCCACTGGTCAGTCTAAGAGGCCACACCCCTAATAATGAAAGCCTTAAACCTTATTAGATTTAAGTAGGGGTGGGTTTAAAAAATAGTTTTTGATTTTAATAATCCCATATCGACTCACGAAATCCTGAATTTGATGTATTTTGCCAGAAATGTCAGAATCTCAGCTACAGCCTCACAAAACCATTTCAACAATAACCAAACATTGAAAACAGCTTGAACAGATTCTGCAAAAGGATGTAAGCCCGACAGCACGCACACGGACATGCTGTACATATCCAAGATAATTGATCAGAATTATAATATTTCTGAGTCAAAATCCAACCTTGTGAATCAGAATTGAATCGTTGTAGAAATCAGTGGCAATACGCACACCTAGATTTAAGAGCTTCAGCTTAACGTTGCACACGGAGACCTGGCAGTATCAACCCGCTGACCTGCAGTGTCGCTGTTGTACAGGTAGTGTTCCCGGTGGTGTACTGCAGTATCGTGTACTGGATGACGGCTCAGCCTCCGGACGCTGGCCGGTTCTTCCTCTTCCTGTCTCTGGGGATTCTGACATCTCTGGTGGCTCAGAGTCTGGGTCTGCTTATCGGAGCCGCCTCCACCTCTCTGCAGGTCCGCTCGCTGTTTCCTCCATCACCTCTTGTCCGCTCACAGGTGTGCTCCTGTGCTGACATCAGTCGTGTGTGTTTGCTTCCTGTAGGTGGCCACGTTTGTGGGTCCGGTCACGGCGATCCCGGTTCTGCTGTTCTCCGGGTTCTTCGTCAGCTTCGATACCATCCCCTGGTACCTGCAGTGGATGTCCTACATCTCTTACGTCAGGTGGGGGCGCTGTTAGCTGGCGGGCCTGCGGCTGTATCCACACAGCAGGGGGCGCTGCTGCACTCTCTGAACGTGTTTGTGTGTTTCAGGTACGGGTTTGAAGGCGTCATCCTGTCCATCTACAGCCTGGGTCGTGATGATCTTCACTGCGGTGAAGGTGAGGCGTGTCACTTCCAGAAGTCTGAGGCAATCCTCAAGGAGCTGGACATGCTGGACGCCAAACTCTACCTGGACTTCATTGTCCTCACCATCTTCTTTTTGTCTCTGAGACTCATTGCTTATTTTGTCCTCCGGTACAAAATCAGCTCTGAGAGGTAGAGCGAGGCCGGGAGGAAGAGGAGGAGTCGCAGAGCAAGAGCCCGGAGGCCGAAGAGCAGCTGTCCAGTTTGTCTCCACTTTGACTCGCTCTTAAACAACACATGAAGAAGAGATGGCATGTGAGGACACCGCAGGCCTACAGGGGGAGATCTCATGGTCTCATGGAGGTCCTGTGGGACCAGGAGCTGGTCTTCTGGATCCTGGAGGTTTCACCATGCCACATCCTGACTGATTTCTACTTTTTAGAATAAAAGCCTCTGCAGTTGCAGGATGATGACATCTCTGCCTCTTTAGTTTATTGCTGAGGTCAAAGGTGAGAGCAGCACAGAGGCCCTGATTTCCTGAGTTCTGTCCTTCATGTTTAAGCATCCTGCCTCTGCAGATCCACTGAAGGCAGTGATGCAGGAATGTTTCAGATTTTGCAAATCCTGGAAAACTGTTGGATGAAGTTTTCGGCAGTGCATTTAAAAGTGTTTTTAATCTTCCATCCACCCGACCGACATTCACACACAAAGACACATGATTTCAAACAAAAATCTTCTAGATCCTGGAAGCTTTTCTTTTGAGGCTAAAACAAAACTCAGTGCTGGTGAAAACTAACTGGGGATAAAAATGATGAAAAATCAAACTTTTGAGCGGAAAGTGTTTGGGAGTAAATCCACATGATTCAGATATAAAAGTTTTACAATAAATATGAATAAAAATCATTGGCTGGAACCTGTTTAAGCACAAATATTACATCTGTTTACTTTGATAAAATTCACATTAAATAAATTTTAGAAAACTTTCCTGTGAAAAAACAGAAAAACTGATATTTCAATAAAACAATAAAACAATAAAACAATAATTACCCACACCGTGTTCTGAAAGGTAGGATGAACAAAACAATGAAAATATCAAAAGTATTTGTCATGTTGAGATGCTGTTTATTCCTGATCATTTCACTGGCTGTGACAGAACTAATTAAACTGAATTATGGGAACATTACACTGTCTGTTTTTAATATTCAGGTTAACTGTGTATGTACCTGCGACAGCAGGCAAACAGCTTTGTCTGAAAAACTCAGCAGATGTTTTTCCTCACATAAAGCAACTGAGCAGCTCGCTTAGCTGCACTGTGTCTCTGCAACCAGCAGGTGGAGCTGTTTACTGGGAAATGACGTTCATCCTACTGGACGTCTGCTCTAATCACTGTGTCACATCTGATTTCACAGCAGAAATTTAAAACACAAAAGTGGAAATGTTCATCTTTGAAACGTGGTTAAATAAAAATCAGATTTAAACTCAGAGAGTGAGAAAAGGAAAATAAAATCAGAGTTTAGATGTGAATCAGAGACGCAGAGCACACAGAGGGATTCAGACACGATTAAACAGGGGCCCTTCCATACGAGCGAGGCGACACCCATGTATCACAAGCCATTTTTGGAATCCGGGGATCAGAATACCAAGACCTCTGCCCCTGACTGCCACCCAATCCACCAAGCACTCAACCTCTAGTGCCTCCTGCGTCCTCCCCACCACCCACAAGAGGACAACACCACAAACGTTGTAATGAGATGTTCTTAATTTGCCAGCTGATAAGTGCTGGCAAACCTAGGCTCAGCTCGTTTGTCCACAACAGCAGCTGCATTTTGAGAGAAGACACACATGTACATCACCTTCACAGTGTCAAGTTCAGTTTTATCATCATTACCACAGCCGAGGAAGGCTTTGCCCGTCTTAATTCAAGACGAGCAAAAACATTTAAAGCAGAGTTTATAAGACCTGAGCGGTCATTCTGTACTCAGACACATCCTAACCATGACCACAATCAGGGAGACGCATCCATCAGCCATAATCACAGTCAGGGAGGGGCATCCATCCACCATGACTGTGATGAGGGAGGGGCATCCATCCACCATGACTGTGATGAGGGAGGGGCATCCATCCACCATGACCAGGATGAGGGAGGGGCATTACAAGTAATGAGTAAAATAAGGGATTACTATTACAAAAATTAATCAAATTAAAGTTACTTTCCAGTAAGCACGCTGCGTTACTGCGTTATTAAACCATGATTTTATGTGTGAGAGTGTCTCATGACAATGACATGAGTGCGTGTGACTTTAGTGGTAACAGATGGGTGTACCTCAACAATGGATAATATGGAGAGAGTACAACTGTGCAGCATTTAAAGCTTGTAAGTACTCACATTACTTTGAGTTTGATTCTGTAAAAAGTGAGACAAACATAAGCGTCTGCTGTACACTCTGCATGGGAAGAAAACTTCTAATCTGAGTGAGCAGCGAGCACGCTGCCACGGGAATGCGACATTCACAGAGAAACACTGGTCAGAGTGATGCCTGGGTGGTAGCGTTGTTTACCTCATTGTATTTGTGGAGTACTGCTCTCACTGGATAGAGGGATGAGGTTCTGACCCAGCTCTCAGAACAAACACAGTAGTGGGACCAACATCTTCTCGACTTTTGTGTTGTGCTGAATTCTTCCCTGTAGGAGCCCACAGGTGGGCCACCAGCAAAACCAAGTCCGGGCCTCTGCGATCAGTCTTAGTCTAAGTTGCTCTGTTCAGGTTCCAGTCTCCCCTGGAGGTGTGGGTTTAAATCCCACTTCTGACAGGAAGTGTTTTGTAGCACAGAGGGATTGTGGGAACTTGTCTCTCAGGTCTGGGCTCAGTAAATGCTGGACGTGGCCAGGAAAAGGCCAGCTGCAGCGTTGTGTGCTCCACCAGTGATAAACAGTTTGTCCCTCCAGCTGAAAGCCGGTACAGCACCACAAACACCAGCTCCTCCCCTATAATGCCCGCCTTACATCACATAAACCTGCCTGTTGTGTATATTTATGTGTTGTGTGTCCATGTTGAAAGCTCATAACGATCACACAGTTTCATTGTGTAACTAAATTACGATGTAAGAGACGATAGTGACTGCAAACATCTTTGGCTTTGCTCTGAGTGCAGGATAAAGTCTCGCTCTGGATTCACAGTGTTCTGGGATCCCTGGAAAGGATGAGGCTTTTCTTTTGGTGTACTTTTTATCTTTCAGGTGTCAGGCCTCCACCTATTGGCCAGTTCAAAGTTGATTGGCATGTGTCTATTGGCTGGTCTGGGCACAGGTGGCCAATCACTCTCCGAGGATCACTACAAATGAGCAGCTCCCTGGCCAGCTGGTGGCTGCTGGCTTCTGCTTTATGACAAACACATGAACAGGCTTCTTTGTATTGTGTGTGGTGGGAGGCTGGACAGGTAAGCTGGGGTACCCTGTACACTGATTGCAGGTTTTAAACTGTTCGTCACACTAGGTTATGCGGTTGATGCCACTCTTGTTTTCACTGACCTTTTGTAGTAGCTAGGTAGGCCTTTTGTTTTGCCTATCGAGGCAAGCAACCAATAAATCCTGCCTGTTGTCTTCCTCCTTCATTGATTGTGGTTGTCCAGTGTTGCTGTCTCCTTCGGACCTTTGCCTCCACCATGGTGGGGGGGACGTAACACCCCCCCCCCCCCCCCTCTCTCTCTCTCTCTCTCTCTCTCTCTCTCTAACCCTAACTTTAAGAGTAAAGAGAGAAACTGTCTGTATTTCTTGTAAATGGCACCAAATTGTATTCAAACTGAGCCACACTTATAGAGCTCCACAGTTCTGTTCCTGGTGTTTTGTTGACATCTCCTGATGTTCCCATGTCACAGAAACAGGCTCTGTGTTTTGCCTTATATGCATCCACAGCTGTGCCACCAATTTACTCACATGGACTCTACGAACCAATCAGAAGCTTCTTCAGCTCAGAATGGAATCGTCTGCAGTTTCTTATTAATTTACAATAAACTTAGTGTACATGTACTCCTACATTTGATGAAAGTGATTAAAATAGAAGCTCTGTCTCTCTTTATTCTGACATTTAACTAATTCAAAAGATGTTTCAATATTTATTTATCCAAAACAAAACAAGTTGACTCTAAATTGATGTTGTACAGTAAAACAATGTTCTTGAGTTTTCCATAAAGTGTAAATATCTGGTTCAACTGTGAATATCCTGCTGTGTGTTGAAGTTCCTCTTGTTTTCATAGAAATATACTGAACAACATACAAAGCTTAATATATAAAATAACATCTGAGTTTTTTCTGTGAAAGAAGCTCCTTATGTCCATTGTTGTGTTCATCAATGGACATGAGGTGTTCATCATTCCTGACGTTTCTGAACAGGCAGAAACTGAGATTCTGGTTCATCCGATTCTCAGGAGCAGCAGCAGCAGGGAGGGTTTCCTGGTTTGATGGCCGAAGCTTTGGTCCATGTTTCAGGATGTCAGTGGGCTCGAGTTCTGTGTGCAGAGTTGGGACCACATCTGAGGAGGCAGAAGGATGATTTCAGACAGTCAACCGACCCGGAGCAGTAGCCAGCTGTGTCTGAGGGAAACAGGAGTATTTCAATGTTTCCATCTCACTAAATATTCAGTACATGTGCATGTTAACAGACTTGTACCAAATGCAGCGTTCTGATTGGTCAGATCTTTTTATTCGCATGTAAAAATGCAGAAATATTGAGCTAGTTTTGAAAACAAATGTCACAAATTCGTCCAAGGACGCCGTCAATGTGAACGTTTTAAAGTGGACTACAGTGGTTTAAAAAGTGAGTTTTCGAACCCCCAGACAGCCTGAAAGTGGTCTTCACACTCAGATTGTTCACACGATGAAACGTGGTCCATTCATGCTCTGATCAGCTTTAATGGAACTGAAAACTCAGGGTTAGTCAAAGATGCAGGAGGCCTTCAAACTATCTTTGGTTGATCTTTTAACTTCATTTAATCAGGTGTGTGGCTTAAATCCTACAGTTGTGTATTAAAGTATTTGGGTTCCTGGAGGAGTGAAAATCCGAATCCATTTTCTATCAGAGGGACTGATCCGGAAAAGCTAGTTTAACTTCAGTCCGATTTCCCTCGAGACTAACTGGAAAACGCTGAACCTGTATAATTGTCTTTAGATGTGAGGGTGCGTGACTTCAGCAGGCGTTAGATGAATGTGAAGTCTTAGTTTAATACATTTATTACTGATGGTTAAAAAGTTCTAATTCAAACTGGTTTCACTGAAAATCAGGAACCTGAGAAATTTGTGATTAATGTAAACCCCTCAGAGACTAAACTGTTTCTCTATCACTGTGGCTCGTTAATGAAGTCCCTGAGGTCAAAGGTCATTTCAGTGTGTCATCATGTTTGTCCCTGAGGCATTTTCACATTAGCTACAGTTTCCTCTAATTCCCTCTGGAGCAAATCAGAGCTGGAAACCTGAGAGACCAGAGAGGTCCCGAGCCGACCAATCAGAGTGAGCGGACCTGAGCGCTGGCCTCAGTGGTCCGCTGAGGGCTCAGGATGATAACGACATCCCCTCAGACCGCTCTGTAATGACCCCCCCAGGATGGATTTTAGTTGCTTTGGTCAATAAACTAATATGAACTTTAACTCTGAGGTTCAATCTTTTGTAAAACTTCTGAAAATCAAAGTGGAGCGCATGAACAGTCCAGGAAAAACGTAACACAAGAATAGTTTGGTCCTTACCCTCTTCCTCTCTGTACCGTTACCATCCACTGCATTCTACAACATATAAATATATAAAACTATAAAAACTGCTTTCTACTTTTGTTCCGTTTTTAAAAAATGTAATCTATACTCATATCACTTTCTATCGTGAGCTGACATGTAGCAGGTGGTCTCTGTCACATTTTAAGATTATAATACTTTAGGAAATACAAAAAACACAATATGTGGCGCAGTCAGACACCTCAGGTAGATAAAGGTGTGCTGTACTGGTGACTCATAAATCTAAAACAATTTTTAATGATTAGTTTCAGTTTAATTTCAGCTCAGCGGAACAATAAGATCGAAAGCTTCTGAGTTTATTCTTGGTTAAAAACAGGGAGCGTTCACGTGCACCAGACTGGGGCGTTCATCAGTCTGGTAACCACCTGACATGTTTTCAGAAGCGCCGCCATGAAGACTGTGAGCATGACTGTCAGCAGGCTTGGGATGACCGACCTTTTCACAAGTGCTTCATATTGCAAGGTAGAGACCCTACCGCAATAATAAAATCAAACGACCCACTTTGATCAAAGTCAGGCCAAACTGTGGTACCAAACACACTGCTAAAAAAGTACAAGAACACTTTAATCAGACTACAGCGTTGAGTCTGAACTATTCAGGTAAGTATTGGAAGGAGATGTTAGTCAGTTTCAGGCCATACCTGGACCCTGCAGAGCTAGGTAGCCCAACTACCTGATGACAGGGATGGCATCTACGTATCGTTGCTAGAAGGTTTGATGTGTCTCCCAGCACGGTCTCAGGACCATGCAGAGAGATGGGCAGTTATGGGTGGACAGGGCCGTAGAAGGCCCTTAACCCATCAGCAGGACCGGTAAATGCTCCTCTTTGTAAGGAGGAACAGCGTCCTCAGAGCTACAGACCTCCAGCAGGACACTGGTGTGAATGTCTCTGACCAAACAATCAGAAACAGACTAACGAGGGGGGTCTGAGGCCCCGACGTCCTCTAGTGGACCCTGTGCTCACTGCCCGGCACCGTGGAGCCCGACAGGCATTAGCCATAGAATACCATAATTGGCAGGTCCACCAATGGTGCCCAAACTTTCCACAGACGAGAGCAGGTTCACTCTGAGCACATGTGACAGATGTGAAGGTGAAGTTGTGGAGAACGTTGTAACATCGTTTGTGGGGGGTCACTGATGGTCTGGGGAGGCATATCCACAGAGGGCTGCACAGACCTTTACAGGCAGCGGCACACTGACTGTCACTGGGTATCAGGATGAAATCTATTGACCAGGTCATAGGTGACCCATCTGAGGTTAGGGTTTGGGCTCAGCTAACCTACCACTCATTATTCACCTGCTTGAAACACCCAGATTTAGATCTATCAGACTAGATCAGGATGAGTCGTCCTTTGTCCACAGTAGGACACCCACAGCAGAATAAAAGTGGTTTTCTTCTTCTGAACCTCTGAACTGTGATGTTCTGCTCAAATTGCGCAGGAAGTGGTCGGTGTGAAGCCGGCTGAATTTGCCTGTGATAGCTTATTTAAAACAAGAAAACGTTCATGTGCAACTGAAAAGTGCAGAAATTTCGACTCATGCTGAGCCTGGCCTGTTGTTTTAGTGGGCCCATCTTCATCAGCACGTCAGTGACGTGTTGCCACAGCTGCATGTTTGCAAAATTAGTGGTGCAGTTTGAGCCAAGGCCAGAATCTGTAGGTCTGAGCAGGTTTAGCGTGAGACACATGACTGCTTACTGACAGCTCTTTGTTGACGTCACGTCAACTCCAAGCTGCCCAGCCGTGATGCAGCGAGGCAACAACTAACCAGGCTTCACATGAGGACTGCTGCGTCTGTGAGGTTGTCCTCTGAAGCTGGACAGATACACAAAGGGCCTCGGGTAGAGTCAAACCCGGGGCTTCTGGTCACCTGCTCACCCTGTGCTATTAAAGCAACGAGATGGCTCACTCTGAAAACTGAAACAATTCCAGACGGTAAGTGCTCAGGAGACAGAGGCTGTTACACTGAACCACACAGACGCAAAACAAAACAAATCCGAACCTTCCCGTCAATCACTGAACTCGTTAGTCCGTCACATGGAGCGACGAAGGCGGATTTGTGCTGAGAAGGTATAAAAAGGCTGCAGAGGTGACTGTGTTGTCACAGGTGAACAGGTGAGCTGCAGTGTTTGTTAGATCAGACACAACAACTGTGCACATGACATATTTGGGACATTTGTACTTTGTGAGCTATGTTAAATGTAACCACGCCTCCTCTGTCTTATTTCATTCTTGGAGGTTTTATGAATGTTGGAAGTTTAAAATTCTTCTATTTCTCATTAACTGTAATATTATACATCCTGATCATTGCTGCCAACACGTCTCTGATTGTGGTTATCTGTGTGAACAGAAGCTTACATGAACCTATGTACATGTTTCTGTGCAGCCTGTTTGTGAATGAGCTGTATGGTAGTGCAGGGCTGTTTCCGTTCCTCCTGCTTCAGATCCTCTCTGATGTTCACACTGTTTCTGCTCCTCTCTGCTTCCTGCAGATCTTCTGCATTCACACTTATGGAAGCATTGAAGTTTCAAACTTAGCCGTCATGTCTTATGACAGATACCTCGCTATTTGTTGTCCTCTACAATATAACACCCAAATGACATCTAACAATACAGCTGTTCTGATTATGGTGATGTGGGCGTACTCTTTAGCGAAATTTCTTATTGCTTTGTCCTTAAACCTGCGTCTCAGGCTGTGTGGAAACGTCTTAAACAGTTTGTATTGTCAGAATTACCTGGTGGTTAGGCTGGCTTGTTCTAGCACAAAGGTGAATAATGTTTATGGGATTTTTGACATTATTATGACCATCATAGTCCCCACACTTATCATCTTGTTTTCTTACATGAAAATCCTCAAAGTGTGTTTTTATGGATCCAAACAGACGAGACAAAAAAGCCTGACCACCTGCACGCCTCAGCTGGTGTCTCTCTTGAATTTTTCTTGTGGTTGTTGCTTTGAATTATTTCAGAGTAGGTTCGATACGACGGGTTTACCTGCCGCTCTGAGAATCTTCCTGTCTCTGTATTTTCTCATGATGCAGCCGCTCATGAATCCGATCTTGTATGGAACGCAGATGTCAAAGATCAGAGGCGTTTATGAACGTGTGCTGTCCTCTATAATGTCATGTGGGTGTAGTAAAGTTTCACAGAGTGATTGACAGCAGCTGACCTTGAAATGTGTTTGTTAAATTATGAGAAAGTGTCTTCCTGTGGAGATGAATTAATGTTTAGCTGATTTGTATTTAACAAAACAGAAGAGAAGCACCAGAGAGAACCTGTGTGCCACAGATATATACGCTGTAATATAATATAGCTTTCAGGCAATAAACACACACACACACACACACACAGGGGCGGATCTAGAAGGGTGGCATGGGGTGGCAAGTGCCACCCCAGTTTTGCATATGACAGTGTTGTTTATTAAAATAAGATTAACAGTTTGAGCGTAGTTACAGTCAACAGTGAACATAAATGCTAAAACTGAATATATTGCATAGTGTCCCCCCCCTGCAACATTAACAAATGGTTCAGCCCATAGCAGGACCGCTTTTGTATTGTTTTCAGTAGCCAGCGATGTTTATGTTCGTGCCAGAGCACATTTTGAACACCATGGGAATTACGGATTTTACACAGGTGGGTGGATGTTACACTCTGGAAATGGAAGGAAGGTGAGTGTTACTAACCCTCTGTGGTCCACGGACACGCTGCACCTCCAGATCACATGACTGATGTGAGCTGACACAGCAACAAGCTGCAGCCGCTGAGTCTCTGTTTCAGCCACATTGAAAGTTCGGACTTTAAAGTTTTTAAATTTTAATTACAGGCCAGTAAATCCAGAGTTATGATCATACACACACACACACACACACACACACACACACACACACACACACACACACACACACACACACACACACAGAGAGAGATTATATAGTATAATAGGGATAAGTTTGGTTACTCTACGTGACTTCAGACCGTCTCAGATTCCCCTGGAAATGTGGCGGGGAGAGGTCAATCGGGTGGGTTTTCCAGCTTTGTGTTCTGGCTGTTTGCTTTTGTTTTGTGCGTGTTTATTATATCTGAGAACGGGAAAAACATAAATGTCAAAAATCTGCTTTTCATAATATAAATATCATTAAATAACTTTAGAAAAACTTCCATTTGACTCTTTACACTTAATGTTATAAAAAGATACATTTTATGTTTTAAATAATCTTAAAATGTTAGTCTGCAAAATGTGCAGAAATTTAATGTATTTATTCTCTTTAGCTGATAGTTTGTGTGGTAGACTGTATAACTGCATCTCTACCAGTTTCTCTGCACTCCAGCCTCCTCTGTGCCATGTGAAGGGATTTTCCTTAATGCAGAAGAAATTATCTAAATATAAAAGGAACAGGTTCGGCCATCGCACAATACAAATGGAAAAGGGCTACCTTTTAAATGCATCATGTTTTTAATTCGCAAGTTCATAAGCATTTTCCATTTCACAATCAGTTCTACCCCCAGGTCAGAAATATGTCTGGGAAAATTTCCCTAATATAATATTATTGATAAATACACCCATCTTGCGATTAATTTCATAAGTGCATGGAGGCAGGACCTCACAGCAGAAGCATACTCCATAATGTGTTGTACATTATTACATGTATATTATATGTAACGTGGTATTTTTCAATTATCGTATTTACCAACATCAAGAAGTGAAAAGCAAAGAAAGACTACGCCATGGTGCATGTTTAAACAAGGAGAGTTTACTGGTCATAATTATTTATTAAACAAATAAACCACATTTTTTAACCCCCCAAAATAGACGTTCAAAGCAACACAGCGGCGGCCCAATATCAGACAGAACTCCACTCTGTCGAGTGAGCAATCATAATGAAGCAGTTGGTTTTATTTTGTGGATTCAAGCTGCGCTTCATATTTTTGGCCACCAGATGTCACCAGAGAGGACTGTGTTGAAAAGCTTCGTTTTTCAATCTCATCTCGGAAAACTCAGTCACATGGTACGAAGGGGCCCAAATGCACAGCTCACTGGAAACAGGAAGTAGGAGGGGGCTGCCGGCCCAGTTAGGTCCCAATTTGTAGCCGGCCTCATTCCATCTTCCACCAATGGTCAGCCTCCACCTGGAAACTTACATAACACAAACATCACAGAGTACAAACAATGCCCCCGCCTGGTGTGGCGAGTAACAGCACCACACGGCAACAGGCAGTCTGCAGAGAAGGGTAGATTGGAGGCCAATATAGAGGGAGTTACAGTAGTCTAATCTAAAGGCAATAAAGGCATGGATAAGTTTCTCAAGGTCCTTACAGGGTATGTAAGGCTTGGCCTTGGCAATTTGGTGTAATTGGTAAAAGCTAGATTTAACTACAGTGGAGACTTGTTTGTCAAGTTTAAAAAAAAAAATGTCCAAGAGAACATCCAGGTCGCTTACAGTGTCAGAAAGAAAGGTGCAAACTGCCCAAGGGAACCTGTCAGTTGGTCCCTAGGAATATGGCTGTCGAAAACAAGAATTTCTGTTTTCTTTTCATTTAAAATGAGTGAGTTACTCAATAACCAATCCTTAACTTCTCTCTTACAATCAAAAAGGCAGCGTCCCACACGCCATCAGACTGTTTAACTCCTCTCTGGAGGGGAGAGGGAGGGGAAACAGGAAACAGGAGGACAAAGGAGGGGGGAACAACTAAGCTGTAGTGCCTCTTCACCTCACTGTACAATACCTTGTGCAATACTTTTTGTAAATAGTCAACAGTGCAATAGACTCAATACTTGAAATGTGCAATTCACTTGTATTTTTATTTTTTATTCCTATTTATTCTATTTATCCCCTTCGTATATTTTATTTATATTTGTCTCTGTATTTATATATATGTGTGTGTGTGTGTGTGTGTGTGTGTGTGTATATATATATATATATATATATATATATATATATATATATATATATAAAAAAACACCCAGCACGCCCCTGCGGGCGGTTTATCCTTCAAGCTCGGGTCCTCTACCAGAGGCCTGGGAGCTTGAGGGTCCTGCGCAGTATCTTAGCTGTTCCCAGGACTGCGCTCTTCTGGACAGAGATCTCCGATGTTATTCCCGGGATCTGCTGGAGCCACTCGCCTAGCTTGGGAGTCACCGCACCTAGTGCTCCGATTACCACGGGGACCATATATATATATATATATATATATATATATATATATATATAACAATTCTGTAACTGTAACTTCGGTCGTTGCTGTGCTTTTTTTTTTTGGAAGTCGAATTTCCCAGAGGAACCCACCCGAGGGATTAATAAAGTTCTATCTTATCTTATCTTATCTTATCTTAGCGACAGTAAGACATCCTCAGTCAGATGAAAGTAAATTTGAATATCATCTGCGTAACAATGGAAGGAAATTTTATATTTTTCAAAGATGCGACCTAGAGGTAACAAATAAAAGAAAACAACATAGGGCCCAACACAGCCCCTTGGGGCACACCACAGGAAAAGGGGGCAACAGAGGAAGAGTAATTTCCCATCGTAACAGCGAAGGACCTTTCAGAAAGGTACGATTTAGACCAACTAAGAGCAGTACCCTTAATGCCTACCATGTGTTCTAGCCTCGTTAAAAGGATATTGGAGTCCACTAAATCAAACGCTGAGGACAAATCCAATAAAACTAAAACCGCTGAGTGCCCTGAATCAGTGATTAAAAGGAGATCACTGAAAACTCTCAACAATGCCGTTTCTGTACTATGACATGTTTGAACCCAGACTGGAATTTATCAGTGATGCTATTTGCATCTAGATGGGCCCGTAGTTGCAAAAGGACTGTTTTCTTGTTTTACCCAAGAAAGGAAGTTGGGTAGGAAGGAAATCGGCCTATAGTTTGCAGGGTCATTTTGGTCAGTGCTACTTTTTTTAAGAACAGGTTGTGAGCAAACACATGGCAACAGTTGGAAGGAAAAACAGCAAGAAACCTTTGGATGGGCGCTGATGTTCACTGCTGAATGGCACATCGGGTCCTGTTATTTGTGGCTGCTTGCATCAATGTGTCCAGAAATGAAGACGGCTTTTCAGCAGCAAAGAGACAATATATGGAAATGTGACTGGTTCCAGTGCTGTGTTGCTGAAAAACAGTAGTCTCTTCGCAACACACGATTACTGACATTATCAAGATAACAAAAAACAAACGAACCCCAAAACAAAGCACCAAATGGGAGGAGCTGTGAGCCGCTGCCATCTTGGATCATCTTGGTTTTCTTTTTTTTTCTTTCCGCCTGTCCCATTTGGTTCTTTAGCCATCAGAATTGTTGTCTGAAGACCAACAAGGATACCCAATGGATTTACTTTGCCAAATGGATCATCGTGGCATTGCCGTATTGGTCCATTTGGTCGATCTTTGTTTTTATTATTTATTATATTTTATTTTCAGATGTTACAGACGGGACAGACATGAGTGAGGGATAGGAAAGGGAGAAAGAAAGAGGAAGGAAAGGAAAAGCAGAAGGGGAGAGGGACAGTGAGAAAGGGGGGGAGAAAAAAAATAAAAATCTCCTGGATCACCTGTTGAGAGAAGAATAGAAAACAAGCAAAAAAACCAAAAAACAAAACAAAGCAACATACTAAACACAACACCATCGCATTAATCTAGCTAAGTGTAAACAGCAGTAAATACTAAATATTCAATGTTGTTGTGCAGCACGCAGGACAGATGTGCTTCGAAGTAGCAGCCAAGAAAGGTGTAATTTGGGTCTACGAGCAGTGAACACCCGTGTGCATACCTGTGTGGATCAGCGCGCTTGTATTCCAAAGGTTTCTCCATGTAACGATCTGCTAGGGAGTGTGGGGGGGCCTCATCTAGGTTTTCATCAGGGTTAAACTAGAATTTGGTGAGTGGGAACCTTAAAATCAGGTGTGACAGTGAAGTGTGAAGAAAAGCATCACTTAGTTATGCGATGATGATTATGTCATCAAATCAGGGGAAATTAATCAACTTTGTCTGATGGCAGCTGTATGATTGCTTCTCGATTTAGCTGATTTTTAACAGAGCGGAGAACAAAAAAGGTTCATGAGCAAATAAGCAGTTCAGTCTTTATTTTTAAAAAGTGCCAAATATGATGGCTCCAGTTTGGCCTTATTTCATGGACGCAGAAAATTTTTTTAACATCTTTTTGTTAAATTATCAGATACAACAAGGTATCAAAGCTGCAAAAACCAAATACATGACTTATTAATCACAAAGTGTTGTTTGTGTGCACCTTTGCATATATTTCTTTTTTTTTTTTGTATACATGTCGGAAAACTTCTGTTGCAGTAAATTACTCATCATAGCATCCATAAGATAGATAAGATAAGATTAGATAACCTCTATTAGTTCCACGTGTGGGAAATTTCTTTTGTTACAGCAGTGGACAGTGCAAAGTTGCATAGAAAAATTAGAGAAAAAACACTGGAATAATATATCTATGAGATACTGTACACAATAGAATAAAATAAAATAAAAATAAAATACTATAGACAAATACAATTGAGTATAATACAACGATGCCAGGAAGAGTATTGCACTTAGTGTTATTGTACATGTGTGGATGTGTTTGATCAGCTGGAGTCTTTGTTGTGGAGTCTGACAGCAGTGGGGAGGCCTGTGAAATCTCTCCGTCCCACACCGTGGGTGCTGCAGCCACTGAAGGAGCTGCTCAGTGCTGTCAGAGTCTCCTGCATGGGGTGGGACATGTTGTCCAACAGGGGTGACAGCTTAGCCACCGTTCTACTGTCACTCACCACCTCCACTGGGTCCAGAGGGCATCCTAGCTCAGTCTCTTCCTGTGCCCAGCAGAGATGTTGCCACCCCAGCAGACCACACCATAGAAGATGACTGAGACCACTGGCTTTCGTAAAGTTCATTCCACTGAAACAGCCCTTCTTAGAGTTTCTAATGACATTTTGTTACAAAGCGATGCAGGTAAATGATCTGTTCTCTTAATGTTGGATCTTACGTCGGCCTTTGATACTGTTGACCACCATATTTCACTTAACAGGCTGAAACACTGGGTCGGTGTCTCTGGGACTGCATTGAAATGGTTCTCCTCGTATCTCTCTGAATGATATTCTTCTGTGGCAGTTTCTAAGTATAGATCATCTTCTGCATCTCTGTCTTTTGGTGTGCCACAAGGCTCTGTGCTGGGGCCATTACTGTTTCTAGTTTATTTACTCCCTCTCCAGCACATTCTGAGCCCTTTTGAGGATATTTGTTATCATTGTTATGCAGACGATATCCAACTCTATATATCTTTTAAACCGGAAGAGGCCTCGAAGCTGCAGCTTTTAAATGTGTGCTTGGAAACCATTAAAGGCTGGATGGCTGAAAACTTCCTCCAACTAAATGAAAATAAAACCGAAGTCCTCTTATGTGCCCCAGATAGACATAGACCCAGTATAATAAATGCTCTTGGTCCTCTTTCAACGTTTGTAAAACCATCTGTCAGGAACTTAGGGATTATCCTTGATCCTGCTCTTACGTTAGATAGTCATGTTAAATCTCTTGTTCGGTCCTGCTTTTATCATTTAAGAAATATCTCTAAATTGAGCTCTATAATATCCTATACCGAACTGGAGATTGTTATTCATGCTTTTATCTCATCACGACTGGACTATTGCAATTCCCTGTTTACTTGTCTAAACAAAGGTTCTTTGGAGCGTCTGCAGATCGTTCAGAATGCTGCAGCAAGACTTTTGACGAAAGTTTCTAAATATTCACATATAACACCGTTGCTTATGCAGTTACATTGGCTTCCTGTTGAATTTAGAGTCCAGTTTAAGATTTTGGTTTTAACTTTTAAGGCTCTTCAACAACAAGCACCACCATATATTCTTGAACTTTTACAGCCCTATGCCCCTAGTAGGTCTCTGAGGTCGAGTAGTCAGGGCCTACTTGTCACTCAGTATACGAGACTGAAAACTAGGGGTGATAGAGCTTTTGCTACTGTGGCCGCCAGACTGTGGAATTCCCTTCCTCAGGACTTACGATCCGCTGATTCATTGATTACTTTTAAAAAACAGCTAAAAACACATCTTTTTAAAACTGCCTTTTGCTAACTTTGTTTGTATTTTGTCTTTTTAATCTGTTATATCTTGTAAAGCACTTTGTGATCTCTATCTAGAAATGTGCTATATAAATGAAATTTTACTTTACTTACTTTACTTACTTACCACAGAGTCATAGAAGGTCTTCAGGAGTGGGCCCTTCACTCCGAAAGACCTGAGTCTCCGCAGCAGGTACAGCCTGCTCTGCCCTTTCCTGTAGAGGGCGTCTGAGTTATGAGTCCAGTCCAGTCTGTTGTTCAGATGAACACCAAGCTACCTGTAGCTGTCCACAGCCTCAATGTCCATACCTTGGATGTTCAGTGGTTGCAGTGGAGAATGCTTGTGCCTGCGGAAGTCTACCACCAGTTCCTTGGTTTTACTGGCGTTGATCTGGAGGTAGTTCAGCTGGCACCAGTCCACAAAGTCTTGAGTCAGTCCTCTGTACTCCTTGTCGTCCCCATCAGTGATGAGGCCGACTATTGCAGAGTCATCAGAGAACTTCTGCAGGAAGCACTGGGTGGAGTTGTGGGAGAAGTCTGCAGTGTAGATGGTGAAGAGGAACGGAGCCAGAACCGTTCCCTGTGGGGCCCCCGTACTGCAGACAACCCTGTCCGACACACAGCCCTGAGTCCTCACATACTGTGGTCGGTCAGTGAGGTAGTCCAGGATCCAGGTAGTGAGGTGATGGTCCACTCCAGAGTTCACCAGCTTGTCCTTCAGAACCGAGGGAAGAATAGTGTTGAAGGCACTGGAGAAATCAAAGAACATGATTGTCACAGTGCTCCCAGCAGTCTCCAGGTGAGCGAGGGAACGATGTAGGAGGTGAATGAACTGAAATGATTCAGTTCATTTGCCCACCTCACATCCCCCCCAGGCAGAGAGTTCTGATGTTTGTGGCCCGAGATGGTTCTGAGGCCTCTCCAGACTTCGCCAACGTTTTTTGTTGAAGCTGGTTCTCCATCTTCTGCCTGTAGCTCTCCTTCCCATTCCTTATCAGTCCCCTCAGCAGGTCACATTTATAAAATCATTTGCTGCAGACTTACACCACAGCAGGTAACAAGTACACAGCTGGACGTTTAATGTTCCTTCCTGCTGCTTGTCCCTACTTTTACCTGAGAGTCCAAAACCAGCGTGAAGTTTAGGAAATAATGACACTTTTAAAAGAATATTTTTAATCATTATTGTCTCTTTTATGAAATGATGTTGAATTCTAGTTTATCAGTTTTCACGTATTTCATTCTTGAAGCCTATATGAAGGTAGGAGCTCTGAAATATTTGTATTTTATGATAACAGTGACGTTCTACATCACAGTCATTGCTACCAACACGTCTCTGATTGTGGTTATCTGTGTGAACAGAAGCTTACATGAACCTATGTACATGTTTCTGTGCAGCCTGTTTGTGTATTTTCAGATATATATAATTGTTTATAGAAATTTTCCATTAATTTAACCAGTTTATTATTTTCATATTGATTCTGACCTCTTTCATCTTTTAGTGACGTGAGATTCTAGTTTCCCAGCAGCCAAACGTGCCGATAACCGTCCAGGTTTATCTGCCAGCTCAAACAGCCTTAGCATAGAATATACTGGCCTCTGCTTTTTCAGTCACAAATTGATTCAGAGCTGATCTAGTGGCTTCTATTTTTTTCAGTACGTCAGGTGAAAAATGTATTTTGAGGGAGTGCTCTAGATCTGCTCATTTTTTTTCCAGGTCCATTTGATGTTTTAAAGATTCTTTCTTTTTCGCTATACTGTATGAAATTATAGCGCCACGTAAGTATGCCTTCATTGTCTCCCAAAGGACAAAAGGATTTGTGTTTATTATCATTTGTCCGTAAAAAAAGATCCACTTGTTCTTTTATATAACTCCGAAACATAGAATTATTTAAAAGTGATGGATTTAATCGCCAACTACGTAGAGTTGGGTGAGCTTCAGGAGGTGAAATATTTAAATGAACATCTGCAGAGAGTATACGCGTACCAGTATCACAAATACTAACTCTGTTGACCTCCCTCGAGACAAGGAAATAATCAATACGGGAAAAACTCTTATGTGGATTAGAATAAAAAGTATAATCTTTTTCACCTGGATGAAGAGTTCTCCAAACGTCTATCAGCTGCAAGTCAGAACACAGTCCCTTGATAGCTTCTTGCTTTTTGGATACTGAGCTGTTGGGTGGTGGATTTTGATCCATTTCTGGGTCTATGCTACAATTAAAATCTTCTGCCAGAACAGTAAATGTTGTCAAATTGACAGATATTTCTTTTATAAGTTCTGAGTAAAAATTTTCCAGATATACATTCGGAGCATAAATACAGCCTATCAGAACAGATTCCCCATATAAACGTCCTCTTCAACCTGAGCCTGAGGTTGGGAAGAGTCCCACAGCTCTGGAAAACCTCCTGTGTTGTACCAGTGCCAAAGACTTCACGCCCCAAGGACCTCAACAGCTACAGGCCGGTGGCTCTGACATCCCACCTGATGAAGACCCTGGAGCGGTTGGTCCTGGCTCAGCTTCGGCGCCTAACAAGCTCATCACTGGACCCACTTCAGTTTGCCTACCAGCCTGGCATTGGCGCGGATGATGCCGTCATTCACCTCCTACATCGTTCCCTCGCTCACCTGGAGACCGCTGGAAGCACTGTGAGAATCATGTTCTTTGATTTCTCCAGTGCCTTCAACACTATTCTTCCCTCGGTTCTGAAGGACAAGCTGGAGAACTCTGGAGTGGACCATCACCTCACTACCTGGATCCTGGACTACCTCACCGACCGACCACAGTATGTGAGGACTCAGGGCTGTGTGTCGGACAGGGTCGTCTGCAGTACGGGGGCCCCACAGGGAACGGTTCTGGCTCCGTTCCTCTTCACCATCTACACTGCAGACTTCTCCCACAATTCCACCCAGTGCTTCCTGCAGAAGTTCTCTGATGACTCTGCAATAGTCGGCCTCATCACTGATGGGGACGACAAGGAGTACAGAGGTCTGACCCAAGACTTTGTGGACTGGTGCCAGCTGAACTACCTCCAGATCAACGCCAGTAAAACCAAGGAGCTGGTGGTAGACTTCCGCAGGCACAAGCATTCTCCACTGCAACCACTGAACATCCAAGGTATGGACATTGAGGCTGTGGACAGCTACAGGTACCTTGGTGTTCATCTGAACAACAGACTGGACTGGACTCATAACTCAGACGCCCTCTACAGGAAAGGGCAGAGCAGGCTGTACCTGCTGCAGAGACTCAGGTCGTTTGGAGTGGAGGGCCCACTCCTGAAGACCTTCTATGACTCTGTGGTGGCTTCTGCTATCTTTTATGGTGTGGTCTGCTGGGGCGGCAGCATCTCTGCTGGGGACAGGAAGAGACTGAACAGGGTGATCCGAAGGGCCAGCTCTGTTCTAGGATGCCCTCTGGACCCAGTGGAGGTGGTGAGTGACAGGAGAACGGCGGCTAAGCTGTCATCCCTGATGGACAACATCTCCCACCCCATGCAGCAGACTGTGACAGCACTGAGCAGCTCCTTCAGTGGGAGACTGCGGCACCCACGGTGTGGGACGGAGAGATTTCGCAGGTCTTTCCTCCCCACTGCTGTCAGACTCCATAATAAAGACTTTAACTGAACAAACACACACATCCACACATGTGCAATAATACTAAGTGCAATAATCTTTTCTGGCATCGTTGTATTTTTACTCAGTTGTATATAGCATTCGTATTCTATTTTTATCTTATTGTATATTTATTTTATTTTATTCTACTGTATATTTTATTTTATTCTATTCTGTACAGCTGTGTACTGTATTTATTCTTATTGTATTCTAATTTTTGCGTCATAACTTTTGCACTGTCCACTTCCTGCTGTGACAAAACAAATTTCCCACGTGTGGGACTAATAAAGGTTATCTTATCTTATCTTATCTTATGACAAATCTACCCTGATCAACTTTAATACACTTTGTAAGAACAAATGGGGTATTTTTATGAATTAAAATTGCAACCCCTCTCTTACTTGATGAAAAAGAAGAAAAGCACACCTGCCCCACCCATTCTCTCTTTAGTTTTAGGTGTTCCACATCTGAGAGGTGAGTTTCTTGCAGGAGAGCAATGTTAGTTTTCTCCTTCTTAAACCAGGTCAAAATCTTCTTACGTTTAATAACATTGTTTATCCCTTTAACATTCAGGGAAACATACTTTAGATCACTCATTGCAGGATCAGTTTACTTAGATTATGTATTGTGGTAGCGACAACAGAAGTATCAACCTTGTAGTTCAACTTATGAAACAGATTATGCTCAGATCTGCTCAAACACCAACAAATTATAGACAAAAATCTGGGTACTGAAAAATAATATTCCTGCAATAACCATTTATATCCCACATAACATTTCAAAAGGTGATTGTCTTTATTGTTATGATATGGTTGTACTCATCTACTATTACTATATGTTTAAGCCTCCATCTGACTCTGTGGGAGCATCATAAACAGTTTGTACTGTGATAACTACCCTACTGTACAGGTAGCTTGTTCTGGCACTGAAGTCATCTATCTATCTATCTACCTACCTACATACACACATACATACATGTACACATCGCATGATTTTGTGTCTTTATGTCTTTAAGACATTCCTGCAGTTTAACTCATTGGTGTGTGTTATCTGGCTTCATGGACAGATAGAGCTGGGTGTCATCTGCATAGCAGTGTAAATGTATGCTATGTCTTCTAATGATGCTGCCTAAGGGAAGCATGTATAATGTAAACAGAATTGGTCCTAGCACTGAGCCCTGTGGAACTCCATAATTAACCTCAGTGTGTGAAGAGGACTCTCCATTTACATGCACAAACTGGAGTCTATTAGATAGATATGATACAAACCACTGCAGCACAGTCCCTGTAATACCTACAGCATGTTCTAATCGCTCTAATAGGATATTATGGTCGACAGTATCGAACGCTGCACTGAGGTCTAGCAGGACAAGCACAGAGATGAGTCCACTGTCAGAGGCCATAAGAAGATCATTTGTAACCTTCACTAAAGCTGTTTCTGTGCTGTGATGAGCTCTGAAACCTGACTGAAACTCTTCAAATAAACCTCTGCAGATGATCTGTTAGCTGTTTGACAACTACTCTTTCAAGGATGTTTGATATAAAGGAAGGTTGGAGATTGGCCTATAATTAGCTAAGACTGCTGGGTCTAGAGATGCTTTTTGAGTGTAGGAGCCATAATTGAATGTATTGAATTTTGATGATCACTGGGCTTTTATTTGTTTGGTTGTTATGGGAGTCACGTGGGTGCTAGCGGTGACATAAATGGGCGTTGTCAGTCTGTCATTCACGAAATGTCTGAATCGGGATCCGATGACATTACTCTGTAAACTCTCAAAGCACTTTAATTAAACGAGCAAACAATTCCATCTCTCGCATTATTGCGTAACTTTGACAGTGCGTCAGGCAAATAGGCAGGCTTCATCCCCGGCCTCTAGCGACTGTGGAAGTCGCTACATTGAGTAAAGGTTTAACTACAGCCAGCTTGAAGGCCTGTGGTACATAGCTGATTATTAGAGATAGGTTGATCATATTTAAGATTGAAGCATTAATTAATGGCAGGACTTCTTTGAGCAGTTTTGTAGGAATGGGGTCTAAAAGACACGTTGATGGTTTGGAGGAAGTAATTATTGAAGTTAACTCAGAAAGATCAATTGGAGAAAAAGAGTCTAAATGAACATCGATGGTACTAAGAGTAGCTTTTTTCTCTAATGGTTTGCACTTCTTACACTGTACGGTAATACTTTTAATAACGATGCTTTTTTTAATCCTTGAAGAAATCCTATATTTGTATGTGTGTTTTTTTTCTGACAGAAAATTTTAATGTAGAAACAAATAGGCACACACGGTCCTTTTATTTTATCATTTAAATATCAAAATTCATCTTTTGGTTCAAACACTGTATTTTTAAAACTCCACACAGGATTATCGCAGTTTTCTAGTTTACCTTCACATCATATTTTAATATCAGAATAGTAACAGACATCTATTACAGTAAAGTGTGTGCTGTACTGATGGCTTGGCCTGACATGCGTTAATGATGCTCTTATGGGAACTATTATGGGAAATATAAAGCAGCAGATGTTGCTGAAGCCTCAGTGCAGAAATCGGCTGCAGAAACAAGTTCAGAGTACTGGAGGCAGAAATGAGAGTAAATGTTGGACTATTTCTGCTCGTGAGTGTTTCACTTTAACCTGAACATTTTAAACCCAGCAAAGCAGCATTTGTCAGAAGAATGAGTGTGTGATGAGACATGAGAAGCAAACCTGTTTCTAGTTTTCAAACATTTGCTTTTTCACTTAAAGCAAGAACAATGGTGAACTCAACTGTGCCTTACTTTATCCTCAGCACATATATAAATGTAGGAAGTTTGAAATACTTGTTCTTTGTGTTAATTGCGCTGTTATACTTTAGTATAGTTTTTGTGAACACGTCTCTGATTGTGGTTATCTGTGTGAACAGAAGCTTACATGAACCTATGTACATGTTTCTGTGCAGCCTGTTTGTGAATGAGCTGTATGGTAGTGCAGGGCTGTTTCCATTCCTCCTGCTTCAGATCCTCTCTGATGTTCACACTGTTTCTGCTCCTCTCTGCTTCCTGCAGATCTTCTGTCTCTACACGTATGGACACGTAGAGTTTTGTAATTTAGCCGTCATGTCTTATGACCGATATCTCGCTGTCTGTTATCCCCTGCACTACAAATCACATATGACGGATAACAAAGTAGTTATCTTCATTGTTGTCATATGGTTGTACTCTTTTGTGAAATTCACGATCACGTTGTGTTTAACCCTCCGTCTGACGTGGTGTGGGAAAATCATAAATGGGCTGTATTGCCATAACTACCTAGTTGTAAAGTTGGCATGTTCAGACACCAACCTGAATAATCTTTTTGGGCTTTTTGGTATTGTCATCACTGTTTTAGTTCCTCTGCTTCCAATCTTCTACTCCTACATGAAAATACTCAAAGTGTGTTTTTCTGGGTCCAGACAGATGAGACGTAAAGCCGTCAGTACCTGTGCGCCTCACCTGGCCTCCCTCCTAAACTTTTCTTTTGGGTGTTTATTTGAAATACTCCAGAGCAGGTTTGATACGACCAGTGTACCCAGTGCTCTGCGAATCTTTCTGTCTCTGTATTTCCTCATCATTCAACCGCTTTTAAATCCGATCATGTATGGGACACAAATGTCTAAAATAAGACATGTGCTGTGCTATAAAATGTCGCTGTGATTCTTACACATGTAGGATGTTTAAATTCAAGTTTGAAGTCCTAAACTTTTCTTTTGGATGTTTGGAAAAACTTCTGAGCAGACTTCACACGACAAGTGCATCCAGTGTGTTTTGAATCACTCTGTACTTCTGATCATGTATACAAATGCCCAGCATCTAAAAACAATATGATCAAGTCTCCTTCCTCTAAAATATAAGCCATCCGTCTAGCTGTGATTTTTCATATATGTGTAAGATGTTCAGTATAATACATAACCACGCCACTGTCATATCAGTTTCATGTTAATAAAGTTTTTTTTTATCTTGATGTTAAAGAGTTGTTTTTATGAAGTGAACTGATATAAACCTCACAAAAAGACAAGCATTAGGTAAAAACGTAAGCCAGAGAGAAATCCTTTCTGTTGTAGTTGCTGTCACTGAATTATGGTAAAACAAAAATAGATAAATCAGAACAACAGAAATAAACACTGTTTGAAAAAGATTACTTTGCTGTGGTTATCTTAATTAAACACTTTGCTAAAATATCACACGTGGCTTCCTTTTTTGTCCTTCCCACGAGCTGGGACTTTGTTGAAGTGGTCATTTCTGGTTTCATTTGTTAGGCTATCCCCTCTCTGTGCCTTCTCCAATTTTGGTGATTAAACACTGTCAGGTGCAGGTGTAGCTCATTTGGATGAGCTTGTAGTCATAAATCACATGACTGGCAGCGGCTGTTCGGGGTTTGAGTACGACCCATGGCTCGTTTTTAGAAAAAGATTTTTGAACTCAATTTCCATCTGGGATTAATAAAGTTTCTCTGATTCTGATTGCTGGACACCCAAACAAAACATGCAATAAGAGGCTCTAATGTCAGCGTCCTGTTAATGTTGGTGGCGTCAGTTACACAATGGACCCAGAGCCAGCAGTGCACGGGCAGGAATGCATTTCTTACTTGGAAAATCCGACAACAATTCATAATAAAAATGGGAAACTTCATTATCTTCAATGTACTATTGCTGTGTCATCTTTATTACTATTAATGAAGGATATTCAGCACCGAGCTAACAATGTTAGCTGGCATTAGCTGAGGTTAGTTCATTCAATTCAATTCAATTTTATTAATACAGCGCCAAATCCCAAACACCGCCGCCTCAAGGTCCTTTATATTGGTAAAAGGTAAATGGCCTGTATTTGTATAGCGCTTTACACTACATCCAGTCACACACACATGCACACACTGGTGATGGCAGCTACATTGTAGCCACAGCCACCCTGGGGCGCACTGACAGAGGCGAGGCTGCCGGACACTGGCGCCACCGGGCCCTCTGACCACCACCAGTAGGCAACGGGTGAAGTGTCTTGCCCAAGGACACATTGACCGCGACTTGCAGAACCAGGATTCAAACCAGCAACCTTCCGATTACAAGACAAACTGCCAACTCTTAAGCCACGATCACCAATATTGTACAATAATACATACAGAGAAAAACCCAAAATTCATATGACCCCCTATGAGCAAGCACTCTGGCTGGGTTCATCTGCATAGCAGTGAAAATGTATATTATGGCTTCTGATGATACTGCCTAAGGGACGCATCCATCCATCCATTCATTTTCTTCCGCTTATCCGGGGCCGGGTCGTGGGGGCAGCAGCCCAAGCAGAGAAGCCCAGATCTCCACTCAGACACACTCAGCTCCCTCTTCACCACAGCAGACCAGTACAGCATCTGCATCACTGCAGCTGCAGCCCCAATCTGTCTGTCGATCTCCCGCTCCCTTCTCCCTTCACTCGTGAACAAGACCACAAGATACTTAAACTCCTCCACTCCAGGGCAGGGTCTCGTCCCTGACCCAGAGTGGGCACTCCACCCTTTTTCCGGCTGAGGACCATGGCCTCAGATTTGGAGATGCTGATTCTCATTCCCACCATTTCACACTCGGCTGTGAACCGTCCCAAGACGAGCTGCAGGCCATCACCTGATGAAGCCAACAGAACCACATCATCTGTGAAAAGCAGAGATGAGATCCTGAGAAAGCCCTCCACATCTTAGCTGCGCCTAGAAATTCTGTCCATAAAAATTATGAACAGAATCGGTGACAAAGGGCAGCCCTGGCAGACCCCATCAACACCAGGAACGAGTCTGAATAATTGCCGGCTATGCGGACCAAGCTCTTGCAACGGTTGTATAAGGACTGAATGGCCTATAGCAATGGGCAGACACCCCATACTCCTGGAGCACCACCCACAGGACCCCCCGAGGGACACGGTCGAATGCCTTCTCCAAGTCCAAAAAACACATGTTGTTCTGTTTGGGCAAACTCCAATGCACCCTGGAGTATCTTTGAGAGGATAAAGAGCTGGTCCAGTGTTCCATGACCAGGACGAAAACCGCATTGTTCCTCCTCTTCAGCACCCTGGCATAGACTGAGGAGTGTGATTCCCCTGTAGTTGGAACACACCCTCCGGTCCCCTTTTTTTAAAGATGGGAACAGGTCCAGGGGTAATGTCCCTGATCTCCACGCAACATTGCAGAGACATGTCAACCAAGACAGCCCTACAACGTCCAGAGCCTTTAGGAACTCGGGTCAGACCTCATCCACCCCAGGGGCTCTGCCACCAAAGAGTTGTTTAACTGCCTCAGTGGCCTCGCCCCCAGAGATTGGCTGGTCATCCCCTCATCCCCAGACTCTGCTTCTGCCATGGAAAACGTGCCAGTGGGATTGAGGAGGTCCTTGAAGTATTCCTTCCACCGCCTGACAATTTTCTCAGTCCAAGTCAGCAGCGCTCCGCCAGCACTATACACAGTGCAGGTAGAGCACCTCTTTCCCCTTCTGAGTCGCCTGACGGTCTGCCAGAATCTCTTCAAGACAGTCTGAAAGTCTTTTTCCATGGCCTCTCTGAAGTCCTCCCACAACTGAGTTTTTGGTTTCGCCACAGCCCGCACCGCATTTTGCTTGGCCTGTCGGTACCTATCAGCTGCCTCCAGAGTCCCACAGGCTAACCAAGCCCGGTAGGACTCCTTCTTCAGCTTGGTGGCTCTCCTCACCTCTGGTGTCCACCATTTGGTTTCGGGATTACCACCACGACAGGCACCAACCACCTTGTGGCTGCAGCTCTGTGCAGCAGCTTCGGCAATGGAGACGCTGAACATGGTCCATTCGGACTCAATGTCCCCAGTCTCCCTCGGAATGCTGTTGAAGCTCTGCTGGAGGTGTGCGTTGAAGATCTCGCGGACTGGGGCCTCTGCTAGACGTTCCCAGTACACCCTCACTGTATGTTTGGGTGTGCCAGGTCTGTCCCGCGTCCTCTAGGGAAAGCATGTATAATGTAAACAGAATTGGTCCTAGCACTGAACCCTGTGGAACTCCATAATTAACCTCAGTGTGTGAAGAGGACTCTCCATTTACATGCACAAACTGGAGTCTATTAGATAGATATGATACAAACCACTGCAGTGCAAAGCTGTTTCTGTGCTGTGCTGAGCTCTGAAACCTGACTGAAACTCTTCAAATAAACCATTCCTCTGCAGATGATCTGTTAGCTGTTTGACAACTACTCTTTCAAGGATGTTTGATATAAAGGAAGGTTGGAGATTGGCCTATAATTAGCTAAGACTGCTGGGTCTAGAGATGCTTTTTGAGTAAAGGTTTAACTACAGCTAGCTTGAAGGCCTGTGGTACATAGCTGATCATTAGAGATAGGTTGATCATATTTAAGATCGAAGCATTAATTAATGGCAGGACTTCTTTGAGCAGTTTTGTAGGAATGGGGTCTAAAAGACACGTTGATGGTTTGGAGGAAGTAATTATTGAAGTTAACTCAGAAAGATCAATTGGAGAAAAAGAGTCTAACTTAACATCAATGGTACTAAGAGTAGCTGTAGATAATATTACATCTGTGGGATGATTACTGGTAATTTTTTCTCTAATGATAAAAATTTTATTTGTGAAGAAGTTCATGAAGTCATTACTAGTTAACGTTAAAGGGATGGTTGGCTCAACAGAGCTCTGACTGTTTGTCAGCCTGGCTACAGAGCTGAAGAGAAACCTGGGGTTGTTCTTATTTTCTTCAATCAGTGATGAATAGTAAGATGTTCTGGCTTTGTGGAGGGCTTTCTTATAAAGCAGCAAACTATTTCTCCAGGCTAAATGATGATCCTCTAGATTTGTGACACGCCATTTCCTCTCCAGCTTACGAGTCATCTGATTTAGGCTACGTGTTTGAGAATTATACCACGGAGTCAGGTACTTCTGATTAGAGACCTTAGTTTTCACAGGAGCTACAGTATCCAGAGTCGTACGTAGTGAGGAGGTGAAATTATTAACAAGATAATCGACCTCTGTTGGAGTAGCGTTCAGATAGCTGCTCTGCTCTGTGTTGGTACAGGGCATTGGACATGATAACAGTGAGTGGATTATATTCTTAAACTTAGTTACAGCGTTTTCAGAAAGGTTCAAGGTTCTTTATTCGTCACATGCGTAGTTATACAGGTATAACACACAGTGAAATGTAACCTGACACACTCCTCGACTTGTGTAAAAAGGGGGCGGGAGAGAGGAAGAACATGAAGAACAATATATAATATATACATTAGGTGAATGTGCAGTAGTAGCATGTATGCAGCAAGCAGGTGAAGTCTGTACATTAAGTGAATTAAATAAGAATAGACAATCTGACTATTTTACAGGATAGACAATATAAACATATTTAAAATTAAAGGAATTTGAAATGTACATTGTGCCTTGGTTTAGTGTCTGGAAGAGTCCTGACTCAGTCAGTTATAGATGATGTGAGAGGGCGGGTGTGTGTGTTTAGGGCACGGATGGCTTGGGGATAGAAGCTCCTCTTGAGTCTCTCTGTCCTTGCCCGGAAGATGCGGAACCTTCTACCAGATTGCAGAAGTTGGAACAGGTTGTTGCCAGGATGGGACGGGTCCTTCAGTATCTGCGCTGCTCTAGTCCGGCATCTCCTGGTGTAGGTGTCCTGAAGCGGGGGGAGAGCAATCCTGCAGCAGCGTTCTGCTGTACAGATCACTCTCTGGAGAGCTTTTTGGTCCTTCACACAGCTGTTCCCAAACCACGATGTCATGTTCTGTGTGAGGATGCTCTCCACAGCGCCTGTATGGAAAATCCTGACAGAGTTAACTGGAAATTTCTATTTGCAACTTTACACAAATTCGGTTTTGGATCCTCTTTCATAAACTGGTTAAAAATATTATACACTGAACAAAAATATAAACGCAACACTTTTGTTTTTGCTCCCATTCCCCATGGGATGGACGTAGAGACCTAAAATTCATTCCAGATACACAATATAACCATCCCTCCCAAACAGTGGTCACAAATCAGTCCAAATGTGTGGTAGTGGGCACATCTGCTATATTGAGATAATCCATCCCACCTCACAGGTGTGCCACATCAGGATGCTGATCTGACATCATGAGTAGTGCACAGGTGTACCTCAGACTGCCCACAACAAAAGGCCACCCTGGAATGTGCAGTTTTTTGCGCTATTGGGGGTCTGGGGACCCAGAACCGGTCAGTATCTGGTGTGACCACCATTTGCCTCATGCAGTGCAACACATCGTCGCATGGAGTCTATCAGATTGTCAGTTGTGGCCTGTGTAATGTTGGTCCACTCCACTTCAATGGCTGTGCGAGGTTGTTGGATATTCGTGGGAACTGGTACACGCTGTCGTATACGCCGGTCAAGCACATCCCGAACATGCTCAATGGGTGACATGTCCGGTGAGTATGCTGGCCATGCAAGAACTGGGACATTCTCAGCTGCCATCTGCCCTGAACAATGTGAACCATGATTCATCCGTGAAGCGCACACCTCTCCAACGTGCCAGACGCCATCGAATGTGAGCATTTGCCCACACAAGTCTGTTACGGCGACGAGCTGGAGTCAGGTCAAGACCCCGATGAGGACGACGGGCATGCAGTTGAGCGTCCCTGAGACGGTTTCTGACAGTTTGTGCAGAAATTGTTTGGTTGTGCAAACCAATTGTTCCAGCAGCTGTCTGGGTGGCTGGTCTCAGACGATCTTGGAGGTGAACCTGCTGGATGTGGAGGTCCTGGGCTGGTGTGGTTACACGAGGTCTGCGGTTGTGAGGCCGGTTGGATGTGCTGCCATATTCTCTGAAACGCCTGTGGAGACGGCTTATGGTTGAGAAATGAACATTCAATGCACGGGCGACAGATCTGGTTGACATTCCTGCTGTCAGCATGCCAATTGCACGCTCCCTCATTGCTTGTGGCATCTGTGGCATTTTGCTGTGAGACAAAACTGCACATTCCAGGGTGGCCTTTTGTTGTGGGCAGTCTGAGGTACACCTGTGCACTACTCATGATGTCAGATCAGCATCCTGATGTGGCACACCTGTGAGGTGGGATGGATTATCTCAATATAGCAGATGTGCCCACTACCACACATTTGGACTGATTTGTGACCACTGTTTGGGAGGGATGGTTATATTGTGTATCTGGAATGAATTTTAGGTCTCTATGTCCATCCCATGGGGAATGGGAGCAAAAACAAAAGTGTTGCGTTTATATTTTTGTTCAGTGTATAATCCCCCAACAGCTTGTGTTAGAACAAATGACCAGACATCCTCCAGCTTCTGTCTCTTGAGGGGCACCAGGCAGGGATGCCCACTCTCCCCTTCACTGTTTGCAATTTTTATTGAACCACTAGCAGCAGCAATTAGACAGAATTCAGTAATTAAGGGCATAAAATGCAAGAACGTGGAACATAAAATCAGCCTTTATGCGGATGATGTGTTACTCTTTCTCCAAAATTCACAAACCAATATCTGTGGGGTGATTGAATTGATAAACTCTTTTGCAAGAATATCAGATTACTCAATTAACTGGTCAAAATCTACAGTTCTACCGATTAATTGCTCCCTCCATAATTCCTCTTCTACACCACTGCAATCGGGAAATATAAAATATTTAGGTATTAATGTTTCTCCCAAGCTTGCAGATCTAACTAAATTAAACCATATCCCACTTTTAAAGAAGGTAGAAGATGATCTGGCTAGATGGAAATGTCTACCCATATCACTCATGGGAAGGGTTGCCGCTATAAAAAATGATGGTCTTACCAAAAATAAATTATTTATTCTCAATGATCCCAACTAAACCGCCACAAGATTGGTTCAGATCTCTAGATTCATGTATGTCCAAATTCCTTTGGAAAAATAAACCCCCACGTATAAGCTTAAAAACACTACAAAAGACCAAGGATAAAGGAGGACTAGAACTGCCTAACTTTCAGCACTACTTCTTAGCCAACAGGCTTCAGTTTATCTCAGGATGGCTAAAACACACCCTCTTAGATGAACCTTGGCTAGATGTAGAACAAGCACTCTGCAATAATCTAGAGATCTCAGACCTACCATTTATCAGCTCAAACATCCAACGACATGAATGCTTTAAAAGCATCAACATCAGCTCTTCTCTGACAGCATGGTGGGAGTTTCTAAAATTGACGGCGTCTTCATTAATCCCATGCAAACGTACACCTATCTGGAACAACCCTGACATATTACAAAACAATAATATGATAAACTTTTCAGATTGGAGTGATAAAGGAATCAAATATTTAGAACATATACTAGAAGGAACAGAATTTATTTCATTTGACGGACTAGTTACACAATATGGGATCAACAAGAAAAGATTTTTAGAATATCAACAAATTAAATCCATAGTAAAAAAGAAATTTAAACCGGGTCAAGTTGAACTACAAACACCACCAAGTGTGGTTCAATTTCTTACTCTTAAACCCCCCAAATTACTATCCAAAATATACAGAATGCTTTCTAAAACAGATGAATCAATATCACTTCCTATTGCAAAATGGGAAGCGGATTTATCAGTTAACTTAGACCTAAACTTCTGGTCTCAGACTTGCTTAAAAACCTTTCATCTAATCAGAAATCCCAGTCTTCAATTAATTCAATACAAAATATTACATAGAGTGCACTATACAGGTCATCGGATGTTCAAGATGGGCTTTACGTCTACCAACAACTGCTCACACTGCCAAACCAATTCACCGGACAATTATATCCACGCTCTTTGGTTCTGTCCACCAGTTCAGAAGTTTTGGCGCGAGATATGTGAAGACTTATCGAAGTGTCTGAAATGTAACATTCCAACTTCCCCCTTAGTGTGTCTACTGGGCAGCTTAGATAATGTCACTTCAGAAAAGAATATAGCCCATATGGTTTTCACTGCCCTATGCATAGCCAAGAAAACTGTCCTCATGAACTGGAAAAATAAAAATAATCTTAATTCTAACCAATATAGAAATTATCTATTAGATTACATTAGTCTTGATACAGCCTCTGCCACCACATCAGATCAATTGCTCTGGGCTCCTTTGATCAGCTCCATCACCTAGTGGGGGTGGGGTGGGGGGGTCATAGTTTGGTCCCGCCTTCACTGTTGTGATTGGTGTGGGGGTAGGGACAGGCTTAGGGCGTCGGGGGGTTCCCCGGAGGCATCTTCCTTGCGGGGCTCAACCCGGGGTAGCGGTCATGTCCGGTTAGGGGCTCTGTTGGCTCTCAGGTGACTGTTTCCTCGCGGCTGCATGCAGCGGGGCTAGGGGAGGGTCTGTGCTGACGGACGTGGGTTACTGACCTGGCAACCTGGCTGCCCCTGGGTGGGTCCGGGATGGGCGTGAGGTTCTGGGGGCGCTCCGTCTCTGGGCTGGGGCCCTGGCTGGGCCTCGGGGCCTTGGGTCCTGGTTTGTGTGTTGCTGGGGTTGTGGGCGGGTGGGTGCATGGGGGCCCAGCCCTGGAGCAGGATGCCGCCGGTGCATCGAGCCACCTGGGGGGCTCTTCAACTGGTGGGGAAGATTGTCACATCTTGCAGGAGCTTTCCTCTCCTCAGGGGCTCCCTCTGCAGGAGGGGGAGATACAGGAGAGGTGGAGGAAGATCTCAGCATGGGTGTTTATTGTCTTATGTAGTCTGGAAGATGAGTGGATGGTGGGGTGGGTGCAGTTTTCTCTGTGGTGGGGTCGGGTGGACTGTCCCGGGCTCTGTGGGGCCGGGAGGCGCTGCTGCACTGGGCCCCGGTCTGGATGGGCCTGGGCCCCCTTTCCCTGGCGGGTAACTCAGACACGGTAACTTCGGTCACTCAGACACAGCTGGCTGCTGGCGGAGCTCACGGGCGCGTCACTGCAACTCCCCCTGGCTTCTGCTCCGCGGCTGCTGAGTGAGCCCTCATCTGGGACTCTCCTCAGCTCTTTCTGGGACAGTGGCGCGGCTGCCCCTCTGTTGGTCTTCCTTGGTCTCTTGTGTTCTGGGGGCCTCTGGATGTCTGGAGTTTTGATCTCCTCCATACCTGCTTCATACCCTGGAGGACGGGGCTGTGGCCCCCCCACACCCTCTAGCAGATTATTACATGAAGGAACCTTTTAAAAAAACAAAAAACAAGCGCGTCCATGCTCACAGGTGTACACACGGGTGATCACACCCACAAACTACACCCTTTTTGGCTCCTACCTCAAAGCACACTGTGTTCTGTTGATCTTATGTGCTGCACAATAATGTTTAATATTTAGTATTTACTGTCATATTCCCATATATCATTGTGATGTTGTTTATTCTATTACTCTTGTTCTCTTCTGCTTGTTTTCTTTTTTCTTTCTCAGCAGGTGATCCAGGTGATCGATATATGCATTTTTTTCTTTTTTTTTCTTTTTCTGCTCATTCTGTTGGTTTTTGGTTTTTGCCCTTCTCCCCCGTCCCTCTTCTCAGCTGTTTCTCTTTTCCCCAGTCAAGTCTGTCCCGTATTCAGTAAGTGAAAATAAAATAAACAATAAAAGGTGAATCAAATGGACCATTACGGCAAGGCTGGGATGGTCAATTTGGTAAAGTAAATCCGTTGGGCATCTTTCTTTGCCTTTAGACAATAATTCTGATGGCAAAAGAGCCAAATGGGACAGGCAAAAAAAAAAGAAAAAAAAAAAGAATGTTTTCATTAATCAAGTTCGTGATTAAAGGTGAGCCTTTGTTAAGGTTGTTTAGGTCCTAAAAATAAATCTAAAGACAGAGGCAAGCAAAGCCCACAATCCAAAAGAAACAGAGAAGACTAAGAATTCCAGGAATAATGAAGGTAGTCACAATCAAGTTAATTACAAATCGGGAACACAAGAGAGGCAGGAATAATATAATGAATATAAATCAGAATCCAGAGAACCAGAATTGGAGATAAAATATCTGAATTTCAGGAGTGAGACCATGCCTCCAAACAAGTGCCTTCCGGTTCTTATCTATATGATCCCCCTAGGAAGCTGTTCGTTCTCCCACGTACACCTTTTGAGAAGGTTTTTAACACAGCTTATCTCACAAGAGTAACATTATTTGGTAAATGGTAAATGGCCTGTATTTATATAGCGCTTTTCTAGTCCCTAAGGACCCCAAAGCGCTTTACATATCCAGTCATCCACCCTTCCATTTGCTTTGCTCAGCTCTGCTTCATCGCATCCCTTTCAGGCAGTCCAAGAATATCGAACACAATGAATGTCATTGCGGTGCTTCAGGGAGTGCTGAATGCTGCAGACCATCGAGGGAAACTTTCGAGCAGTTTTCTCGCCGCACAACAATCCAGTCTGCTTCGTTGATCCATCTAGTCATCTCCTTTCTGCTAAATCCATTTATGAAGTAACTCCAGCTGCTCACCACCTCCACGAAGTTCAGCAAGATCAACCACCAGCAAAGCTCACAGCTCCACTCACATTGCTCGGAAACAGGCCCACTGGCCGGGCCAGTTAGCCGAAAAGCCAACGGATGCCAACACAGGACCCAGAAGCCACGCTGTACCCACGCTTACGTAAGGTCTCCAGAGTAGCTCGGTTTCAACTGCTTCTTAACCTACTTAACCAAATGTAAATCCAAAGTCTTCTTCATGCAGAAGCAAATGAAAGCTCCAATTGAAAAAGCTACTGCGTACTTTTTAGCTCCACCCACTCGTCAGTGCCAGGTAGCAGGGACAAGCTCAGTTCTGTGCACCTGCCTCCTAGCTTTTCCACCACCATCCAATGCTTGAAGATGATCCTGATATCACAAATGGTAAAAATGATTCCTTTGAGATGCTCTAATGTCTTCTGAGTGTTTTGCACAACTTCATTCAAAACACTGAAGTTATAGTGAAACAGAATCAGCGGAGAAGTCAGGTGACTAGTTAAATGGCGTGTTGAGACCAAATGTAAAGGCAAGTTTTCTTTCACGGCGCCATCCATCTTCATCCGCTTTATCCGAGGCCGGGTCGCGGGGACAGCAGCCTAAGCAAAGAGGCCCAGACCTCTCTCTCCCCAGCCACCTCCTCCAGCTTATCCGGGGGAATACCAAGGCGTTTCCAGGCCAGCCGAGAGATATAATCTCTCCAGCGTGTCCTGGGTCTGCCCCGGGGCCTCCTCCCGGTGGGACATGCCTGGAACACCTCACCCAGGAGGCGCCCAGGGGGCATCCTTGTCAGATGCCCCAACCACCTCAGCTGGCTCCTTTCGATGTGGAGCAGCAACGGCTCTACTCTGAGCCCCTCCCGGATGGCCGACCTTCTCACCCTATCTCTAAGGGAGAGGCCAGCCACCCTTCGGAGGAAGCTCATTTCTGCCGCTTGTATCCGCGATCTCGTTCTTTCGGTCACTACCCACAGCTCGTGGCCATAGGTGAGGGTAGGGACGTAGATCGACCGGTAAATTGAGAGCTTCGCTTTTACACTCAGCTCCCTCTTCACCACGATGGACCGGTGCAGCATCCACATTACTGCAGCTGCAGCCCCAATCCGTCTGTCGATCTCCGGCTCCCTTTCATGGCGCCATTTCGAATAAAGCCTATACAATAAATATTCAAATGTCGTGATGTAAACACCTTCAGTGACTTGTGTGAATTCATTTTTGTTCCTTCATAAATGAGTACAGCTGATTGTTTGACTTTTCCTAGTCTCACATGTGTTTGATCTAATTATTTATTGAATTGTAGTTTACACATTGATTTCTTGTGATCATATGAAGTCTCTGAGGAGGTGAATTGAGCACTCATAGCTTAAAAGATTGGGCGACCTGATAATTTTTCCACCTGTGTTTTCATGAAGGATTTTTTTTCTGACCCTTGGGGCATTCTTTCAGTCATGAGGTCAGTGTGCCACAGTGGGCGTGTTTTCAGAACAGAGTTTGTGAAGAAGCAGTAGCAGAACTTTAGCTCAGTGGGGAGTGATTCAGGGGTCTGAGTACAATGTCATAACCCACGTTGCCTAAGCACTCTGTTGAATGGTAAGCGCTGGACATTTACCATGATGGATTATCATCAGTGAAATTCTTCCCCAACTGTTTCATGTCTGTTGCTTTGTTGGAGTTTCACTGTTTTGAAAACCTGTGGTTATATGATGTGATGATAAATAATATGGATCCTGCAAACAGTATTACCTTTGTTTTTTGAATGGAGAGGAGGATGACGGTAAACTCATCTCAGAGTTCATTCTTGGTGTTCAGTGCCTATTTTGACAGCGGGCATTTGAAATATTTATTTTTTGTGATCGTTATGTCTTTATATTTTTTAATCATTACTGCCAATGTCCTGCTGATTGTGGTTATCTGTGTGAACAGAAGCTTACATGAACCTATGTACATGTTTCTGTGCAGCCTGTTTGTGAATGAGCTGTATGGTAGTACAGGGCTGTTTCCGTCCCTCCTGGTTCAGATCCTCTCTGATGTTCACACTGTTTCTGCTCCTCTCTGCTTCCTGCAGATCTTCTGTGTGCACACATATGGAACTGCAGAGCTTGCTAACTTAGCCGTCATGTCTTATGACAGATATCTTGCAATATGTTTTCCTCTTCAATATCACACACGTATGAGTCCATGCAAGGTATCCATGCTCATTGTTCTAACGTGGTTTTCCTCATTTCTTGTAATCACTGTTTTGATTTCTCTGAGTGCTCCTCTGCAGCTGTGTGGGAACATCATTAACAAAGTGTACTGTGGCAACTACTCCATTGTTAAACTGGCCTGTTCTGACACCACAGTCAATAACATCTATGGACTCATTTCCACTCCTCTCACGATCCTATGCCCTGTATCTCTGATTCTCTACACCTACATGAGGATCCTTAAAATCTGTTTTTCTGGATCCAAACAGACCCGACAGAAAGCCGTCAGCACCTGCACGCCTCACCTCGCTTCTCTGCTCAACTTCTCTTTCGGCTGCTTTTTTGAAATTCTGCAGAGCAGGTTTAACATGAACAGTGTACCCAGCATGCTGAGGATATTTTTATCATTATACTTTCTAACATGTCAACCTGTATTCAACCCTTTAATGTATGGACTGACCCTGTCCAAAATCTCTCTCACCTGCAAAAAACTACTCTGTGCTGACATGTAACACCCTGTTATTATATCCGTGCTAATAGTAAAACTAACTGCAGCAAATCTTGATGTATGAACAGATTTCATGAACTGAACACAGTAAAACCTTTGATGTCTTCATAGTTAAAAAATGAAACAAAACAAAAACAGGCAAAATTCTGCAGGTGCGCTACAAATAAGTAAGTAAGTAAGTAAGTAAAATTTTATTTATATAGCACATTTCTAGATAGAGATCACAAAGTGCTTTACAAGATATAACAGATTAAAAAGACAAAATACAAACAAAGTTAGCAAAAAGCAGTTTTAAAAAGATGTGTTTTTAGCTGTTTTTTAAAAGTAATCAATGAATCAGCGGATCGTAAGTCCTGAGGAAGGGAATTCCACAGTCTGGCGGCCACAGTAGCAAAAGCTCTATCACCCCTAGTTTTCAGTCTCGTATACTGAGTGACAAGTAGGCCCTGACTACTCGACCTCAGAGACCTACTAGGGGCATAGGGCTGTAAAAGTTCAATAATATATGGTGGTGCTTGTTGTTGAAGAGCCTTGAAAGTTAAAACCAAAATCTTAAACTGGACTCTAAATTCAACAGGAAGCCAATGTAACTGCATAAGCAACGGTGTTATATGTGAAAATTTAGAAGCTTTCGTCAAAAGTCTTGCTGCAGCATTCTGAACGATCTGCAGACGCTCCAAAGAACCTTTATTTAAACAAGTAAACAGGGAATTGCAATAGTCCAGTCGTGAAGAGATAAAAGCATGAATAACAATCTCCAGTTCGGTATAGGATATTATAGAGCTCAATTTAGAGATATTTCTTAAATGATAAAAGCAGGACCGAACAAGAGATTTAACATGACTATCTAACGTAAGAGCAGGATCAAGGATAATCCCTAAGTTCCTGACAGATGGTTTTACAAACGTTGAAAGAGGACCAAGACCATTTATTATACTGGGTATATGTCTATCTGGGGCACATAAGAGGACTTCGGTTTTACTTTCATTTAGTTGGAGGAAGTTTTCAGCCATCCAGCCTTTAATGGTTTCCAAGCACACATTTAAAAGCCGCAGCTTAGAAGCCTCTTCCGTTTTAAAAGATATATAGAGTTGGATATCGTATAAGGGTTTTAATATGTGGTACAGTAACTCTGGTAATCTGTTTCATTTTGAACTGTTACAGTGAGTGATGTTTAGTGGTGCAAAGGATCAAAAGTCTCATAGTTTGGATTGGATCACGTTTTTTTCGTCACTGATCGGATCAATTTTCAGATCAGCAGAAAAAAAAAGAAGACAAAAATGTAATTCGCCATTTTCTTATTTAAGTATTTTTTGCCTATTAAAAAACATTCAACTCAAGACTCATTTCACGCAATTATATAAAAACAAATTAAGATGCAATATAGGGCAGTACAGGGCTTTGTATCTACCACTCCGCTGTGATATAATGAGTGGACGCGCGACGGGATGCCATAGCGTGGCTCAAGCACGTTCATCATAGTTTAAACTAGTGCTGTCAGCGTAAATCTTGTTAAAATGACATTAATGCCATAACTGCATTAACATGGCAGATCTGCGTTAACTAGTTACCGCGGATCGCCCCGTGCGTGGGGCTGCACGGCGTCAATGCATCAACTAACACGTTGACTAGTTTAAACCCCTTCTTTTGCAAAACAGAATACGGTCTCCCGTCTGCAACTAAACACCCCAATAGCTTTTGTAATAGCTGTAGCCGAGTCGGATTTGGCAACGAAGGGCTGCTTAAATACCGCAAACTCCTCTGCTCCTCCACTTGGACCGCTAGCGCTGGCCATAGCTATCGCTTGACAGACTGACCACGTGCACCATACACATATTTTATCCTTCTTTTTCGAATATTCGGATCACGTGCGTGCCGAACCGCGGAGTGAGATCGGTTTGGATTACGGATCAACCGTGATCCATTGCACCACTATTGATTTTACATTACTGGTTTGTTTCAGGTTGATCATGTTGGAAAGGCAGGAAAAGTCACTGGAACAACTACACACCTCCCTTTGCCAAAGATACAGTTAGGTCCATATATATCCGGAGAATGATAGAACTTTTGTTTATTTACCTGTTTATTGAAACATATTCCAATTCAGTAATATCCATGTCCATCATATTACTGAATATAATAAACATGGACATTATCTGTAGACTCTGAGCTTTCATTTGAGGGTATCCACATTAAAACTGGATGAAAGGTTTAAGAGTTTCAGCTCCTTAACATGTGCCACCTTATGTTATTGGACAATTGGACAATTTCATGAACAGGCAGTTCTTGTCCTTATCAATTAAGCAGATAAAAGACCTGGAGTTAATTTGTGCTGTGGTGCTTGAATTTGAAAGATTTTGCTGTGAACAGACAACATGGGGTCAAAAGGAGCTCTCCATGCAGGTGAAACAAGAAAACATCTTTTTTATCACTTCTACAATAGTAGAAGTGATAAAATCTACAGTTTGATACATCCTGAAAAAGAAAGAGAGCACTGGTACACTGTACCATCAGCAATGCAAAAAGACCAGGACGTCCACAGAAGACACCAGTGGTGTATGTTCGCAGAAACATTTCCATGGTGAAGAGAAACCCCATCACAGCTCCACTCACATTGCTCGGAAACAGGCCCACTGGCCGGGCCAGTTAGCCGAAAAGCCAACGGATGCCAACACAGGACCCAGAAGCCACGCTGTACCCACGCTTACGTAAGGTCTCCAGAGTAGCCCGGTTTCAACTGCTTCTTAACCTACTTAACCAAATGTTAATCCAAAGTCTTCTTCATGCAGAAGCGAATGAAAGCTCCAATTGAAAAAGCTACTGCGTACTTTTTAGCTCCACCCACTCGTCAGTGCCAGGTAGCAGGGACAAGCTCAGTTCTGTGCACCTGCCTCCTAACACCATTTAATGTGCAGCTTGGACATCAGTCACCAGTTCCATCCTCTGCTGCTCCTCCATTCCAGTTTATCTCTGCTAGCCACGGGATGCCAGTTTCGATGTTTTCTATCCCTCCTTCTCTATCCGTCATGCCAGTTTCTCTGCAAAGATTTAAAAAAAAAAAAACAAGCTCATCTTCTACAAATGCAGCAGCATGCTTTTGGCACTGAGTTGCCAGTCTCTCTGCACCTATCGTTGGAAAAAGCAGATGTGAACCCTTCTGGCACTGTGATGTCCGGTTCTTTCTCTATCCCTCCTTTGCATATGCAGCAGCAAATTTCGTGCCACTGGTATGCATGTTTTTCCACATTGGTCCTTCATAGTGAACCCTTTCGGCGCAGGGATGCCACATTCTTTCTCTATCCCTTATTTGAAAATGCAGCAACAAGCTTTTCTGCATCTATCATTACAAAAAGCAGCAGGGAACTCTTCTGCCTTTAGGATGTCATGTTTGCAATATGCAGACTTCCTGACACCGGAATGCCAGTTTCTCATTTGCAAAATGCAGAAGCAAGTTTTTCTACCACTGGGTTGCCAGTTTCTCCACATCTAGCCCACATATTCTAAGCAGCAGACATTCCTTTTGGCACTAGGATGTCATAAAGAATGTCAAAACGAATGTCAGGCTCTCTTTCTCTATTCCTCATTTGCAAATGCAAAACAAAACTTTTTTCACTGCGATACCAGGTTCTTTCTTCCCTGATCTTCCTTTGCAAAGTACAGCAGTTTACTCTTTTGGCACTGGATTGGCAGCTTCTGCCATCAACCATTTTCTCCAAAAATACAAAAACTTATTGTCACCGGGTTGCCACTTTATTTTTCTACTATCTCTCCTTTGCAATTTGTAGAAGCAAAATTTTCTGGCACCGGGATGCCAGTTTCTCTTCCTTCTATCCCTCTTTCACAAATGTAGCAGCAAGTTTTCCCTACTGAGATGCCAGTTTCCCTGCATCTAACCATCTTTCACAAGATATAACAGTGCACATTCCTGGCACCATGTTGCCAGTCTTCATATCCATATCAGTCATTTGCAAACATAGGAATAATGATTCCTCACACCAGTTTCTTCTTTTTGTCCCCTCCTCCACAAGATGGAGCAGCAAACCCTTCCGGCACCAGGATGACAGTTTTTCTGCCATCTTTCCTGCCTTTGCAAAGCACCAGCTTTTCCACCACCATCCAATGCTTGAAGATGATCCTGATATCACAAATGGTAAAAATGATTCCTTTGAGATGCTCTAATGTCTTCTGAGTGTTTTGCACAACTTCATTCAAAACACTGAAGTTATAGTGAAACAGAATCAGCGGAGAGGTCAGGTGACTAGTTAAATGGCGTGTTGAGACCAAATGTAAAGGCAAGTTTTCTTTCACGGCGCCATCCATCTTCATCCGCTTTATCCGAGACCAGGTCGCGGGGACAGCAGCCTAAGCAAAGAGGCCCAGACCTCCCTCTCCCCAGCCACCTCCTCCAGCTTATCCGGGGGAACACCAAGGCGTTCCCAGGCCAGCCGACAGATATAATCTCTCCAGCGTGTCCTGGGTCTGCCCCGGGGCCTCCTCCCGGTGGGACATGCCTGGAACACCTCACCCAGGAGGCGCCCAGGGGCCATCCTTGTCAGATGCCCGAACCACCTCAGCTGGCTCCTTTCGATGTGGAGCAGCAGCTGCTCTACTCTGAGCCCCTCCCGGATGGCCGAACTTCTCACCCTATCTCTAAGGGAGAGGCCAGCCACCCTTCGGAGGAAGCTCATTTCTGCCGCTTGTATCCGCAATCTCGTTCTTTCGGTCACTACCCACAGCTCGTGGCCATAGGTGAGGGTAGGGACGTAGATCGACCGGTAAATTGAGAGCTTCGCTTTTACACTCAGCTCCCTCTTCACCACGATGGACCGGTGCAGCATCCACATTACTGCAGCTGCAGCCCCAATCCGTCTGTCGATCTCCGGCTCCCTTTCATGGCGCCATTTCGAATAAAGTCTATACAATAAATATTCAAATGTCGTGATGTAAACACCTTCAGTGACTTGTGTGAATTCATTTTTGTTCCTTCATAAATGAGTACAGCTGATTGTTTGACTTTTCCTAGTCTCACATGTGTTTGATCTAATTATTTATTGAATTGTAGTTTACACATTGATTTCTTGTGATCATATGAAGTCTCTGAGGAGGTGAATTGAGCACTCATAGCTTAAAAGATTGGGCGACCTGATAATTTTTCCACCTGTGTTTTCATGAAGGATTTTTTTTCTGACCCTTGGGGCATTCTTTCAGTCATGAGGTCAGTGTGCCACAGTGGGCGTGTTTTCAGAACAGAGTTTGTGAAGAAGCAGTAGCAGAACTTTAGCTCAGTGGGGAGTGATTCAGGGGTCTGAGTACAATGTCATAACCCACGTTGCCTAAGCACTCTGTTGAATGGTAAGCGCTGGACATTTACCATGATGGATTATCATCAGTGAAATTCTTCCCCAACTGTTTCATGTCTGTTGCTTTGTTGGAGTTTCACTGTTTTGAAAACCTGTGGTTATATGATGTGATGATAAATAATATGGATCCTGCAAACAGTATTACCTTTGTTTTTTGAATGGAGAGGAGGATGACGGTAAACTCATCTCAGAGTTCATTCTTGGTGTTCAGTGCCTATTTTGACAGCGGGCATTTGAAATATTTATTTTTTGTGATCGTTATGTCTTTATATTTTTTAATCATTACTGCCAATGTCCTGCTGATTGTGGTTATCTGTGTGAACAGAAGCTTACATGAACCTATGTACATGTTTCTGTGCAGCCTGTTTGTGAATGAGCTGTATGGTAGTACAGGGCTGTTTCCGTCCCTCCTGGTTCAGATCCTCTCTGATGTTCACACTGTTTCTGCTCCTCTCTGCTTCCTGCAGATCTTCTGTGTGCACACATATGGAACTGCAGAGCTTGCTAACTTAGCCGTCATGTCTTATGACAGATATCTTGCAATATGTTTTCCTCTTCAATATCACACACGTATGAGTCCATGCAAGGTATCCATGCTCATTGTTCTAACGTGGTTTTCCTCATTTCTTGTAATCACTGTTTTGATTTCTCTGAGTGCTCCTCTGCAGCTGTGTGGGAACATCATTAACAAAGTGTACTGTGACAACTACTCCATTGTTAAACTGGCCTGTTCTGACACCACAGTCAATAACATCTATGGACTCATTTCCACTCCTCTCGTTATCCTATGCCCTGTATCTCTGATTCTCTACACCTACATGAGGATCCTTAAAATCTGTTTTTCTGGATCCAAACAGACCCGACAGAAAGCCGTCAGCACCTGCACGCCTCACCTCGCTTCTCTGCTCAACTTTTCCTTCGGCTGCTTTTTTGAAATTCTGCAGAGCAGGTTTAACATGAACAGTGTACCCAGCATGCTGAGGATATTTTTATCATTATACTTTCTAACATGTCAACCTGTATTCAACCCTTTAATGTATGGACTGACCCTGTCCAAAATCTCTCTCACCTGCAAAAAACTACTCTGTGCTGACATGTAACACCCTGTTATTATATCCGTGCTAATAGTAAAACTAACTGCAGCAAATCTTGATGTATGAACAGATTTCATGAACTGAACACAGTAAAACCTTTGATGTCTTCATAGTTAAAAAATGAAACAAAACAAAAACAGGCAAAATTCTGCAGGTGCGCTACAAATAAGGGTTTTAATATGTGGTACAGTAACTCTGGTAATCTGTTTCATTTTGAACTGTTACAGTGAGTGATGTTTAGTGGTGCAAAGGATCAAAAGTCTCATAGTTTGGATTGGATCACGGTTTTTTTCGTCACTGATCGGATCAATTTTCAGATCAGCAGAAAAAAAAAGAAGACAAAAATGTAATTCGCCATTTTCTTATTTAAGTATTTTTTGCCTATTAAAAAACATTCAACTCAAGACTCATTTCACGCAATTATATAAAAACAAATTAAGATGCAATATAGGGCAGTACAGTGCTGCTGAGGTCCTTGGGATGGGAGGTCTTTGGTACCGGTACCACACAGGAGGTCTTCCACAGCTGTGGTACTTTCCCCAGTGACAGGCTCAGGTTGAAGGGATAACCTAGGATGCCACACAGTTCATCTGCGCAGCACCTCAGGAGCCTGGAGCTGACGCCATCTGGACCTGCAGCCTTCCTCACCTTGATCTTGCGAAGCTCGTTCCTCGCTTGAAGTGCTGAGATAGTAAGAGTGGATTTTGGGGGAGTGGTGTGTATGTTGGAGTCCACAGAAGCCGGGGGTGGGTGTAATGACTGGGAGCTGGGAGGTGTGAAGTCCTGAGATGAAGGACAGGACGTCCCTGAAGATGGAGGAGATTGCAGCAGGGGGGGACGATGCTGTGGGAGGGGTGGGTGTTTGATCAAACCTTTTAAAATATTTATTTAGGTCATTCACCCACCCCAAGTCTCCTGCAGCCTGGGGGGTTGGTTTTTGTCCTGAGATTGTCTTCAGGCTGTTCCAAACCCCTCTGATGTTGTCCTGTTGCAGCTGCTCTTCCATCTTCCTCCTGTAGTTTTCCTTTCCTTGCCTTATCTTCCATTTCAGCTTCTTCTGAACAACTCTCAGCTCCTGTTTGTCTCCAGATCTAAAGACTCTTATTCTCCTTGAGGAGAGCCTTAATTTCAGGATTTATCCATGGCTTGTTGTTAGAAAAACACCGTACCTTTTTGATGGGTACGGTGTTGTCCACACAGAAGTTCATGTAATCTGTAATGCAGTCTGTGATGCTGCTGAGGTCATCCTCCAGGGGGCTGCAGAGGTCGTCCCACACAGTAGAGCGGAAACAGTCCCTCAGGGCCTCTTCAGTCTCTGCCGACCATTTCCTTACTGTGCGTTTCACAACTGGTTCTCTGTGTACTAGAGGTTTATACACAGGCTGGAGATGAACCAGATTGTGATCAGAGCCCCCCAGGGGAGGAAGAGGTGATGAGCTGTATGCCTCCTTGGTGTTGGCAATGTTTTATTGTCTCTGGTGTGGCAGGTAACATACTGGGTGAAGGTGGGGAGAGTGGAGGACAGGGAGATGTGATTAAAGTCCCCAGAGATCAGGAAAAGGGCCTGAGGATGCTGTGTTTGGAGTCTGCTGGTTACAGTGTGCAGGACCTCACAGGCTGCTGCAGCGCTAGCAGAGGGCGGGACATACACAGCTATTAGCTATGAAAACTCTCGCGGTACGGTCTCATGCTAACCGCTAGCAGCTCAATGTCCTTACAGCATAGCGTCTCTTTGATAGATAAATGACCAGAGTTACAGCATCTATCGTTCACAAACACAGCCAGACCCCCTCCTCTCTTCTTACCACTCTCCGTTGTTCTGTCGGCCTGGATCAGATGAAAACCATCCATGTTTACGTGTGAGTCCGGAGTTAGCACAGTTAGCCACGACTCTGTGAAGCACATCAGGCTGCACTCCCTGTAGCTCCTCTGATGTCGGGTAAGGGCTGCCAGTTCATCTACTTTATTGGGGAGAGATCTCACATTCCCCATAATAACAGATGGAATCGCTGGCCGGTACCTCCTAACTTTACTGCGACGCCCGATCCCGGCCCGAGTACCGCGTCTTTTCCTCCTCACCTCACGGGGGATGTTAGCTTGCTCGGCGGTAGGCAGGGCAGCGGAGGCTCCGAGGGCTAACAGCTGCTGTAAACAATGGGAGGTCGGACCTCCACGCGCTCTCCGGACAAAGACGCTGTAAAAAATGTAATAACGAACACCATTGTCCATAGAATTCTGAGCTCCATTGTGGGGGACAGCAGTCCACAATAGAAAAACAAAAACAATAAACACAAACAACAAAGAAACATATATTAAAGAGAAAAAGAAGGATTTGTTCAGGTCGGAGCTGCTGATACTGGCTGCCAGCTCGGAGCAGCACCGGAAGTGTCTTTAAGGTCATTAACATAAGATGGGGCCTGATTATTTAAATCCTGTGAGGAGCAGGATTTTGAATTCAATTCTGGATTTAACAGGAAGCCAGCAGAGACAAACTGATACAGACCAGAAAGGATACAAAAAAGTATCACTAGTTGTCAAAACCCGGGGCATAGGAGTCCAAAACAAAACACAATGGCAGGCTCCATGCCACGATGGCGATGGAGACAAAGCATCCTCAGGCAGCTTGGCAGGTGGTCAGCGGCAGCATGGGCAAAGATCCTTGAATGACTTGGCAGGTGGTTGGCCGCGGCCTGGGTGAAGACAGTTTGGCAGGCGCAAATGGTGCAGGATGTGGCTTGGCAAGTGCAGGCAGTGCAGGATGTGGCATGGCAGGCACAAGACGTGCAGGACTCGGTGTGGCAGGCTTGGCAAGTACAGAACCAGATGACCTCTCGCTGAGACATGGCTGGGCCAGATGACATGAAAACCTCTGGCTCGCAAAAGGCTCTGATTGCTCTGGCTGGGGCTTTGCAGCGCTTGCAGGCACAGAAACTAGTTGGACAATAACCTCCCCAAAACCCAACAGTTACAGGTGCAGAAGGGGACTGGGTCTCAGCTACCCTCGCCCTGGGACCTGACACAGGTGCAGGCACCCGGCACAGGTGCAGAAACCCACTGAACCCAAGCCACCCCCACCCGTGGAACTAGTCCGGGTGCTAAGGCGGACTGGGTCTTGGCTAACCTCACCCTGGAAGCTGGCACAGGAAAAAGAGATGGCTTAGTATTGGCCTCATGTTTGACCCATACAAACATCAGTCTTTGAAGAGGTTAGTTCAGCGAGAGAAAACACAGACTACAGAAAAATTTGCTGTAGGTAGCTAGACATAGTGCTTGGAGCAGCCGGCACAACACTTTTACAGGCAGGTTCAAAACACAGCACACAAAGAGCAGATTCAAAGTCTTTAGACTGACAAACATAAGGATCAGTCTCTGATTGACAGCCAGTCTAATCCTAAGGGAAATCCCAGAATGTGGCAGACAAGTCATGATTCTGAGTCCTGCTTGACAAACTCAGGAGCAGAGAGTTCAGTACTGTCACTTGCCGGTTTGTCTGGGAACTTAGCCTATATCTGTCATGGCACAGGCCGTCAGAAACAGGATGGACCCATGGGGCACGTTAAAAACACAGACACTGGAATTGATCGATGGTCAAAGAGACCGTAACAGAGGAGAGTGGTATCAGCGTGGGGTTTAAACGGTCTGCAAGATTATCCAATGACACTGATTCCCAGTAGCTTACTTGTCTGCCGGCACATGTAGTAAATTTGGAGAAGGTCTGGTTGAGTTTGAGGTATTCCTATCCGTGAAGAAGTCCAATTGCAAGTGCAGAGACGCAAGCAGGTGAGAAGAATGGAGTCTATACCGGAGTGAGGGTGGAGAATACAGCAGTAAAAGTCCAGTGACCGAGTGGAAGGAGAAATGTAGATGGTGAAGTGAGTAATCCATGGACACAACTAAGCACAAGAGAAACAAGGTAAGTACAAGCATGAGATTCAATGAAGTACATGAGTTGGCTGAACTAACGCTGGGTAGCTGATGATATGGCAAAGAGTTGCTGTGTGTGCTGGTCTTAAATACTGTAGCTCCTAATCAGCCCCAGATGCAGCTCCCAGGAAAAAAACTAGGTCGACTCTGCCCAGAGGAGCAGAAACATGACACCAATATTTGGTGAGGAATGCAGCACATTTGCCGACCAATGAGCACCTCTAGAGTGGGGAGAGCTCATTCAAAAGAAAGCAGTCCTACATATTTATTTGATATGTGCATTGAAGGACATATCCTGGTCAAAAATGACTCCAAGATTCACAGTGTTACTGGAGACCAAGGTCATGCCATCCAGAGTAAGATTTCTTTAGATACCATATTTCTAAGATGTTTAGGGCTGCTTCTAAATTCAGTTTGATCTGAATTAAGAAACAGAAAGTTAGCGGCAATCCAGGTCTTTATGTCTTTAAGACATTCCTACAGTTTAACTAATTGGTATGTGTCATCTGGCTTCATGGATAAATAAAGTTGATCCACTGGTGACTAATCTTGTTAAACTCTCACTCCCGTCTCTTACCCCACTGATTGCTAATATCGTACACTCCTCTCTTATATCGGGTTCTGTTCCTTCTTCTCTTAAAACTGCAATAATAACCCCAATACTGAAAAAGAATGGTTCAAATCCCTCCAATCTAAATAATTTCAGGCCAATTTCAAATTTGCCTTTCTTAGCCAAAATTCTGGAAAAGATAGTGGCTGCACAGGTTCATCGTCATCCCACTGGAAATTACTCGTACGAGCAGTTTCAGTCCGGCTTCCGTTCATGTCACAGTACAGAAACATCTCTAGTAAAAATCACTAATGATCTTCTGCTTGCAGCTGACTCTGGACTCATCTCCATCCTCATTCTCCTTGACCTTACAGCAGCTTTTGACACTATCTTCCACTGCATCCTTTTTCACAGGTTGGCATCTATTGGCATCAATGGTACAGCACTCACCTGGTTTACCTCTTATCTCTCTGGCCGCTCACAGTTTGTTCAGTTACTCCCTCACAGATCAGTATCTACTCCAGTTAATTCTGGTGTACCCCAAGGCTCTGTCCTGGGTCCTTTACTTTTTATCATCTATCTCCTACCCCTTGGTAATATTTTTAGGAAGCATAACATCCAGTTTCACTGCTACGCAGATGACACCCAGCTCTACCTATCCTCCAAACCCACAGCTACTCTCCCACCCACATCCATTTCTGACTGTTTAAGTGAAATCAAGGTCTGGTTTACTCACAACTTTCTTAAACTTAATGGCAATAAAACAGAGTTAATTTTAATAGGCACCAAATCAAAACTGACCACAGTCCCAACCAGAAATTTTTCGTTATCCATTGATAACTCTGATGTCACACCCTCCCCTCAGGTTAAGAGTCTTGGATTCATCCTCGACAACACTCTGTCCTTCACAGCACATATAAATGATATCACTCAGTCTTCCTACTTTCATCTCCGTAATATTAATCGTCTTCATCCCTCACTCACTGCAAGCAGTACCGCCATACTCGTCAATGCTCTTGTCATCTCGTTTAGATTACTGTAATTCTCTTCTCTATGGTTTACCTCATAAATCCCTCCATAAATTGCAGTTAGTTCAAAATAAAGATGCTCGTATTATTTCCAGAATTAGATCCACTGAATATATAACAGCTGTTCTTAAACAGCTCCATTGGCTTCCGATTCACCTCCGTGTCAATTTCAACATCCCGCTTCTCACTTTCAAAGCGCTTCATAACCTCGCTCCTCCATATTTATCTGATCTTCTACATACATTCTCGTTTGGCTCTCGGCGAAGGCAGTCGCACTTTTCTCCTCTTCTCCTTCCCCTTATCTTCCCTGCTTAGCCTCTTGTGTCTTTGTCTTGTCTCATGTGTATTTCACTTCCCTGGAACAGTCTCTCACAGTCTGTTTCTAAAACCTAAAAGAGAATTATGGATTTGATCAACTGGTCTCTGAATGCTATTGACACCCTTTTCTCAACGAGAAGTCTGGGCTCGGGAGAGCCTGAGTGCCCTGGAGGGACTTTCCCTGCCGGATACACGATGGACGGGTGGCAGAACTGGAGGGTCGTGTGCCTGGCGGGACTGTCGATCGAGGACGCTGAAGATATCTATCTATTCGGAACCATGATAACAGGGTTCTTGCTGATCGGAGCTGGCTTGGCCCTGGCTTATCGGAGAATTAAGAGAGCAGAACCGGCTGTTCAAATCCCCACAAGGCTGCCCGCTGGGATTGGAACGATGGGACGAGGTGCGGCTTCTCAGAAAGGACGCACTGAATGCAGCATGGTTAAGAGCTTGGAGGCGCTAACGGCTGCAGTGAATACTCAGAATAACACCTCTGAGCGTATATTGGATTACATCAGGGAAGAATCCACTCGGAACAACACCTCTGGGTGGAAGCTGGATTACATCGCGGATCAGTTGGCTGCGGTTGTGAGGTCTCAGAATCTGCTCTCTGAGCAAAAGAATGACAACACCACGGAATTGAAGGTAAATAACATCATGGAGAAACTCGCAAGGCAAGGCAAGTTTATTTGTATAGCACAATTCAACAAGGTGAGTCAAAGTGCTTTACAGAGACATTAGAAACAAAAACAAATAAAAAGCATGATTTAAAATTGATTAAAACAAGCAAACAAACTAACTAATTAACAAACAAACAAACAAACAAAAAAGTATATAAAATCAAAACAGATAAAATCAGAACAGTAGATAAAATCAGTAGTTAAAATGTAAGTTCTGAAATTTAAGCTTAAATTTCAAAACTTCAAAGCAGCTATCCAACGGGAGATTGAGAGACCAGTGTCGGTGTCGGAGTGTTAAAAACAGCTTGAAATTCTCCTGAGTTGTCACAAAAGAAAAATCACCATCATAATGCAGATACCCCTTCGGCGCCAGCTGCGGTCTCAAGGCTGGAGCTGAACAAAACTCCCTGATAACGACTGTGTTGATTCTGTTCCTTCCCAATCCATGCAAGGCCACCTGGGTTGGCTGGTAGACTGTTTACTTAGCCTGATAGGGCGGAGGACACTGTCTCAGCTGAACTCTGGACACACACACACATACATTTACACTGATAAGCACTCACACGTCCCCCCTCCCCTTCCAACGCCTTCGACGCTTGTTGCCTCCTGGGAACACGAGGCGGGTCTGGGCCCGCGCTGGAGAGTCGGCGCAGTGGCAGGATGGCTGCTGTGTTGCCTGGGATTACTCCTTATCCCCTACCCAACCCTGTTGCTGGTCACGTGCTCTATAATGTTGTGCTGTGGACATTTATGTGCTTTCTGTGCAGAAGAGTTTTTTTGTTTCCTGTTCTCATGCTGTCCTCTATAGCCCAGCATGAGCAGAGGGCTCTTTTTTTCCTCTTGTACTTTCCCATTGCAGTGTACATTTCAGTGGTTTTCTGTAATGCAACCGTTCTCTGACTTATATCCTCATGTGATGTCTGTGTTGTGTGTGTAAGGTCGGGGGGCGGGTTCATTCCACTGCAGGGAAACCTGCCACTGCATGTGGCGAATAAAATTTGAACTTGAACTTGAACTACATACTCACCTGCTCGTGCACTTCACTCTTCTTCAGCTTCTCTTCTGTCTGTTCCACCTGCTTGCCTGACTACCACGGGACTCAAAGCCTTTACACTCTCTCACCTCTTTTAAATCACATCTCAAAACCCATGTATTCAGAATTGTGCTTATTTTTTTTTTGGTTGCCATGTTTGTTATATTGCATTGCTGCTATTGTTCTTGTGCTATGGTAAGGTGACCTTCAGGGTCTTAAAGGCACCTATAAATAAAATGTATTATTATCATTATTAATATTATTATTATTTTTATTATGCTATTCCTTCTTATGATACTGCCTTAGGGAAAAATGCATAATGTAAACAGAATTGGTCCTAGCGTGAAATGCATGGCACTCCAACCCTCTGTTCCCCTCCTCAATTGGATATGTTTAGCCTGTCTACTCTAGCTTGTTAATAGCTTGCTCCCATAAAACAACTGTTCAGGGTCATTTTAACATTCATATAGATACTAAAAATGACACCCTCAACAAGGCATTTAATCTATTATTAGACTTAACTGGCTTCCATCAAAATGTAAAAGAATCCACCCAATCCACACCCTGCCACGTACCTGACCTAGGGCAGGGAGCCATCCTGCCAGAGGTTCTGTTGCTCAGCCAGCCGGCACCCTCTTCCCAGAGGAAACGGCGCTCCCACCATTGGCACCCTATGCCTCATACTGTGATTTAACTCTGACACAGTCCTTTTACTGGTTTTTCGAGATTACTATCACCTTGGCAACTGTTAAGATTCGTTCGATTTGGGTAAGAGAAGAAAGCAGGCAGGAAAGTGAACCCCTTGTTCACTTTAGTTTTTAAGGGGTGCCCGAAGTCCCCCGGGTACCACCCGAACTTTAACCTGGCCGTGCGTCCACGATCAGGGGTCGCCGTCACACGCTGAGCAACTGCGCCCTTAGGGGCCACGCCCCCGTCCTAAGAAAATTTACTCAAGTGTATTATAAGCGTCACTGCGGGGTCTTCGCCCCCAGTTATTTCGACGCCCGAAACCGCGTTTCTGCTGGTCAAACAAACCAAATACCCTGAACTACTGTTTGTCTGGCTGGCCTCAACCCACATCAAAATAAACACGCTTATTTACTTAAAACATAACCTCTTAACTCAATATTCGCCCCCAAAATAAACAGCAATACATTTAATCAATCCAATATTCCCCAAAGTTTTAACACTAATTACCCCAAAATCACTATGAACAGACATAAGAAGCCTATACTGAGTGAATATTATTTAATTAAATTTAGCTTTAACTTCCAATTTTAGCGCCTTTGGATAAACATCAACAGGTGGCACTCTCACCTTTTATTTCGCCTGGCTTGTCACTCAGATAAGCTGCTGATCTCCGTTCGTTTTGGCACCTTCCAGGCCACAGTCGCACGCTCCTCTCCTCCCCAACCGGTTTCGGCACCAAGAATTGTTAAGATTCGTTCGATTTGGGTAAGAGAAGAAAGCAGGCTGAGTCCAGGGAGGCGTCAAAATAGTGATCTTTAATTACACACTCTGCGCAGAAGTGTGGGAAGAAAACTTGCAACAGATTCTCCAAAGAGTGGACAGCTCCCCATCCTTATATAACCCATGATGACATCACACAGTTAGACCTTACTGGAAATGATAACAGTCTCCCCATAGTCCAAAGTTCTCCTTATACAAACATCAGATGATACTTTAGAGAAAAACAAGTGTGTGACATGTCATGTTGTGCAGTTCTGTGAGTCCAACTAGAGAACGTCCTGACACGACCTCCCTGTGTAAATAAGTGTGTATGCGAACGTGCGTGTTTACATAACACTCTATGTGCATGTTCTGATGTAGGCCTGCAAATGAATTAGAACAAGGTCCTGCTGGACCTTCCAGTTATGGACGGTGAATACAATGCTGTGAATACCATTTGAGACTGATTAAAATGATGATAATATGCATACATTAATCTTTACTCAGATTACCATAGATATAAAACAAAGATTATACTGTCATCAGATTCAACAATGATGAATGTCTGATCAATGATAGTTATGATTATAAAATGTCACCATAAGAATACAAAATAAAATATATCTTGTCCACACAACCAATTCATCCTACTCAACTGTGCTACCTCTGTCGCTTTGTGCAGCCGCAGCCAAAGCTACATATGTCAGCTGGGGGATCATTTGAGCCTGTGCAGCCACGACCTGTCTCTACTGAGGGCTCAGGCAAGCCTTCTAATGATACTGCCTAACGGAAGTATGGATAATTTAAACAGAATTGGTCCTATTATGGAACCCTTTTCTCTCCAGCCAGAGGCGCCGATGGCGCGATATGGCAGCCTCGCTTCTGTCAGTCTGCCCCAGGGCAGCTCTGGCTACAACTGTAGCTGCCTCCACCAGTGTATGAATGTGAGAGTGAATGAATAGTGGAGTTGTAAAGCGCTTTGAGGGTCTCAAAAAGCGCTATATTAATGCAATCCATTATTATTCTCTCTTCCCCAATTGGACCAGGAGTGATATGCTTAGTCTGTCCACTCCAGCTTGTTAATTAACCAAAGGCCAAGACAGTTTTAATTCATCTGAAAGCCTGACACTTGGCCTTGTCTACCCTAGCTGGAAAACTCAAAAACCAGATTTATTTGTTGTTATATTTTTTCACCGTGGGCCTTAATAATGACCTCCTCCAACCATCAACATGTCTTTTATACCCCATTCCTACAAAACTGCTTAAAGAAGTCCTGCCATTAATTAATGATAATAAATGAACATGGTGTTCAAAATGGTCAAAGTGGTTTAGCACAAAGGTCCAGCTACGAAACACTCTTTGCGTCCAGCGTTTTAATTTATTTGCAAACAACTTGTTTGAATATACATTGTGTATATGAAATTAAATAATTATGGTTTGTATTTATTGGCATCGTGTCATGATGGCTTTTTAAGATTCTATATAATTTTAAAAAAAGTCAGTGTCATCCCGTCTTTCCCCTGATGATGACGTCATACTGCTGCAGTGAAAAGGATAAAACAAGAAGTGATTCAGTGCAGTTGGGAGGGACTTACAATCAGGCCACTGATGGGTGATTCTCATCCTTAAATGTAGCTCCGTTTGTGCACAGTTTAAGTGATGTATGGTAAAAACAAAAAGAGGATCATGATGAACTCTTCACAGGTTTCATATTTCACACTCACTGCCTACCTCGACAGCGGGGCTTTGAAATATTTATATTTCACAGTTGTTGCATTTTTATATATTGTTATTGTTACTGTCAATGTCCTGCTGATTGTGGTTATCTGTGTGAACAGAAGCTTACATGAACCTATGTACATGTTTCTGTGCAGCCTGTTTGTGAATGAGCTGTATGGTAGTACAGGGCTGTTTCCGTTCCTCCTGCTTCAGATCCTCTCTGATGTTCACACTGTTTCTGCTCCTCTCTGCTTCCTGCAGATCTTCTGTGTGCACACATATGGAACTGCAGAGCTTGCTAACTTAGTCGTCATGTCTTATGACAGATATCTTGCAATATGTTTTCCTCTTCAATATCACACACGAATGAGTCCATGCAAGGTATCCATGCTCATTGTTCTAACGTGGTTTTCCTCATTTCTTGGAATCACTCTTTTGATTTCTCTGAGTGCTCCTCTGCAGCTGTGTGGGAACATCATTAACAAAGTGTACTGTGACAACTATTCTGTTGTTAAACTGGCCTGTTCTGACACCACAGTCAATAACATCTGTGGACTTATTTCCACTTCTCTCACCACAATATCCTCTGTCTCTCTGATTCTCTACACCTACATGAGGATCCTGAAAGTCTGTTTTTCTGGATCCAAACAGACCCGACAGAAAGCCATCAGCACCTGCACGCCTCACCTCGCTTCTCTGCTCAACTATTCATGCAGTGCCTTTTTTGAAATTGCACAAAGCAGACTTAACATGAAACATGTCCCAAATATGGTGCGTATTTTTTTTATCATTATATTGGCTCATATGCCCACCGCTCTGTAATCCTTTACTTTATGGACTGAGTCTGACCAAAATCCGGATCATATATAAAGGTCTAATCTTAAGTAAAGTCTAAATGCTTGATGTTAGAACTTGGACCAGTCAGTGCAACAGCAGAGAGGAAATGTGGAGAGGATCCAGGCTCCTTCTGTCTTCTGTATATGCTCATGCTCTGTGTTTGAAAACAGTTTACTGTTAGCCTATAAAATAATTTTAGAACGTAAAACTATGTTTCAAATACTTTCATTTTTGCTTTGTTTATTCTCTTTTTCTCATTTTTCTCAAAAATTTAAGTTAAAAATAAAATAACTGTACAACAAAATACACAAATACACAATATAGAACATATATAAGAATATATGAGGAAATATAGAACAGTAACAGCAGCTGTACAAATACTAAATGCTAATGAAGAAATATAATGTCCAGGGTTGTGCAATCCACATGTGTAAGTGTCTTGTGCAGTGCAAATATGCTTAAAGTGATTTATTTAAGTAACTTGTGATAAAGTGATTCGATTAGATGACCACACAGTGTAGTTGTGCAGTGGCCACAAGTGTAAATAAATGTCCAGAAAGTCCAGTGTGTGTGTAAGAACTGTATGTGTGGGTCAGTACTGTGTGGTGGTGTGATTGAGAGACCGTATCGCCTGCGGGAAGAAGCTCCTCCTCAGTCTCTCTGTGTTGGTCTTCAGGGAGCGGAATCGCTTTCCTGACCTCAGCAGAGAGAACAGTCTGTTGTTGGGATGGCTGAGGTCCTTCACCATCTTCCTGGCCTTGGTCCAGCACCGCCTGCTGTAGATTGAGTGCAGGTCAGGGAGCTCGGAGCGGATGGTGCGCTCAGCTGACCGCACAACCCTCTGTAGAGCTCGTCTGTCCTGCATGGTGCTGTTCCCGAACCAGGTTAAGATGTTTCCCGTCAGGATGCTCTCTATGGTGCACGAGTAAAAGTTCCTGAGCACCTTGGAGGGCAGTTGGAAGTCTCTCAAGCGTCTGAGGTGGTAGAGACGCTGTCGGGCCTTTTTCACCACGGTGTTGATGTGACAGGACCATGACAGGTCCTGCGTGATGTGAACTCCGAGGTATTTGAAGCTGTCCACTCTCTCCACTGGGCACTCGTTGATGACGGGGGTCTGGTAGTTCCTCTCCTGCTTAGTGCTGAAGTCCACTATCAGCTCCTTTGTCTTACTGACGTTTAGAAGGAGGTTGTTCCTCTGGCACCAGTTCTCCAGATTCCTAATCTCCTTCAGGTAGGCCGTCTCGTTGTTATCAGAGATCAGGCCCACCATGACGGTGTCGTCAGCAAACTTGATGATGGTGGTGGAGCTGGTAGTGGCCACACAGTCATATGTGTACAAAGAGTACAGCAGGGGGCTCAGAACACACCCCTGGGGGGCTCCAGTGCTGAGAGTGGTGGAGGCTGAGACATGTCCGCCCATCCTTACTGCCTGTGGTCTGCCAGTTAGGAAGTTGGAGATCCACAGACACATAGATGAGCTGAGTCCCAGATGCTCCAGCTTGGTGGTGAGTGTGGAGGGAATTATGGTGTTAAATGCAGAGCTGTAGTCTATGAAGAGCATTTTAACATAATTCCCCCTTCTAGTGTCCAAGTGAGTGAGTGATGTGTGGAGGAGATGAGAGATGGCATCGTCTGTGGAACGATTTGGACGGTAAGCGAACTGTAGTGGGTCCAGTGTGTCTGGTAGTGAAGAAATGATGAAGTCTCTGACCAGGCGTTCAAAGCACTTCATCACTACTGAGGTGAGGGCTACAGGGCGATAGTCATTGAGAGAAGCAGGGTGGGGTTTCTTCGGGACAGGAACAATGATGGACTCTTTGAAGCATGTGGGGATCACCGACTGAGATAAAGAGATGTTGAATATCTCAGTGAACACAGGAGCTAGCTGGTATGCGCAGTCTCTTAGGATACGACCTGGGATGCCGTCTGGTCCTGCTGCTTTCCTGGTGTTCACTCTCTTGAAGGCTCTCCTTACTTCATGCTCGGAGATGACGAGCACGTTTCCGGTGCTGGCAGTATCTTCCTGTCTGCAGCCGTTAGCGCCGCTAACACTAGCATTGTTGGAGTCCTTAGCTGCAGCCTCGAAGCGAGCATAGAAGGTGTTCAGCTCGTCTGCCAGAGTCACGGCCGCGTTCGTCATACCGGTCGTTGGTGCTTTATAGTCCGTTATTGTCCTTAGTCCCCGCCACAGGCTCCTAGAGTCACTCTGTTGGAGTTGTGACTCTAGTTTCCTCCCGTAGCGCTGCTTCGCCTCTTTCACCGCCCTCCGCACGTTATATGACGCGGCTTTGTACGGGTCCATGTCCCCCGTCATGAGTCCCGTGTTGTAGGCAGCGGTGCGGGATCTCAGAGCGTCGCGGATGGTTTTATCCACCCACGGCTTCTGGTTGGGAAACGTTGTGATAGTCTTTGTCTCCACGGTATCATCCGCTAGTTTCCCGATGAATCCCACAACCGCTTCCGTAAACACGTTGACGTCATCGTCGGAGCTGTTTCTGAACATGCCCCAGTCTGCGTCATCGAGTGCGTCCTGTAACGCGGCCACCGATTGATCCGTCCAGCGCGCGACCTTCCTCTGAACCGGAACTTCCTGTTTCAGCCTTTGTTTGTATTTTGGCATGAGGAAGATGGCGGCGTGATCAGATTTGCCAAACGGGGGGCGGGATTGTGCCTTGTAGCCGTCCTTGACCGTAGTGTAGCAGTGGTCCAGTGTCCTTTCACCTCTGGTGGGGCAGGTGATGTGTTGATAAAAGTTCGGCGCTGCGCGTTTGAGGTTGGCGCTATTAAAGTCCCCCGTCACAATAAGCGCAGCGTCCCGGTGTTGTGTCTGGTGCTGTGTGAGTGCCTCATGCAGCTCGCATAAGGCGGTGACCGTGTCCGCTTGTGGTGGAATATAAACGGCACTTACAATGACCGATGTAAATTCCCGAGGTAGATAAAAAGGACGACACATGATGGACAGTAGTTCCAGATTTGGTGTGCAGGAGCGTGTGAGAGGAACAACGTTCGCACTGTTGCACCAGTTGTTGTTCACCATTAAACACACGCCGCCTCCCCTTGACTTCCCCGAGTCCCGTGTCCTGTCCATGCGGTGAACCGAGAAGAACTCGGCCGGCTGGATGGCGTGGTCCGGCACCGCTGGGTTCAGCCATGTCTCGGTGAAGCAGAGGAGATTGCAGTCCCGATGTCTCTCTGGAACTTTATCCTGGCCCTGAGGTCGTCAAGCTTGTTCTCCAGTGACTGGACGTTGGCGAGCAGGATGCTAGGCAGAGGTGTGCGGTGTGCACGAGCTCTCAGCCTGTTCCTGACGCCGGCTCGTTTCCCTCGAGGCTGCCGCTTCGCGTCGCGTCCTTTGTTCTCCCTCAAGATCTCACTCGGCCAGCTCGGATCCGGAGTTAAAAACTTTAAATTGTGAGTACATTGTATACCAATAGAAACAAGAGTGTCTCTGTCATACCTAATGTACCCAATGGTGATGATTTTGCTCATTTAAAAACGCTGAAAACTAACTTAAAAAACAAAAACAAAGAAAAGGTGGTCGGAGCAGTCGTGACGGCAGCCGACCGCACGGGCGCCATCTTCACACTCTGCACTCTAATTACAGCGGCATCACACTCCTCAGTCTCCTCAGTCTCCTGGGAATTTTGATGGCAGGGTACTGGGAAGAAAGACAAACAATGGAGTTTTCATCCTGGTCATGGAACAATGGACAAGCTCTTTGTTCTGTAAAGGATATTTCAGGGTGTGTGGGAGTTTGCCGAACCAGTCTACATGTTTTATGGAGTTGGTGAAAAGATACAATCTCATTCAGCTTTGGTGTCCATCAATCCCTGTGTTTAACTGTTGTGATAGCTTAGTCCATATTGCTGGCAAAGGGCAGAGCAGGCTGTTCCTGGAGAGGAGGCTTAGGTCTTTTGGAGTGAAGGGCCCACTCCTGAAGAGCTTCTATGACTCTGTGGTGGCCTCAGCCATCTTTTAAGGTGTGGTCTGCTGGTGTGGCAGTATCTCTGCTGTGGACAGGAAGAGACTGAAAATGTCATGGCTGCAGAGGCGAGCCGTGTGGAGTTGGAAGAAGGACCCAAGATGCAGGCAGTGGATGAAATGCTAGTGAGGTTTATTTACAAAGGTGTAGTGGCAAACAAGCAGTGGGGCATGACAAATAACTGAAGACACCTAAACTGGGGGAACTAAAAATAACAGACCTGCGAGCATACGATAAAGGGATGAGAAGCAGAGAGACGCAGACGAGGAACAGGACACCGGGTAACACAGACTGACACGAAGTAACACAGACGAACGGGCAACAGGCAGGAGAACACACAGGGCTTAAATACACACTCCAGTAATCAGGGGATGAGAGACAGGAGGGCAACACAGCTGGGAGGAATCGGAGCTGACGGGACAGGGGAAACGTAAACTGAACACACTCACATCAGACAGAGACCTTCACAATAAAACAGGAAACTCAAACACGGGGAACCAAACAAGACACAGAACTAAACAGACAGCTTCACAAACAGACGGGTTGACACCATAGACAGACAGAGATACAGACTCAGACTCAAAGGCAGACCGAATATAACACATAGAACTCAAACAATAATCATCATCATCATCATAATAAACTAGAAAATGATAACAAACTAAAAGCACTGGGTCACCGACCCAGGACCATGACAGTACCCCCCCCCCCCCCCCCCCCCCTCAAGGGCTGGCTCCAGACAGCCCAGCAGAAACACAAAAACGGACCAAAACAAAACAGAAAATGACCCGACCAGGGCGGGCGGAGAGGGTCCAGGACGGAGGGACAGAGTCCAAAAAAGGCCCAGATGGCCAAGTTCAGGGAGCCGACAGTGCAGGAGGCCAAAACAGTTCAGTTCCGGAGGCCGACCATGCGAATGGCAGCGGCAGTGGGGCAGGTCCGGAGGCCGGCCACGCAGTAGGCAGTGGCGTGGAAACAGTTCTGGGGGCCGACCGTGCGGACGGCAACGGCGGCGGGAATGCAAGTCTGGAGGCCGGCCATGCGGAAGGCAGTGGCGGCGTGTAGGAGGTCGTCCACGCAGAAGGCGGGGGCGGCAACAGAAGTCCGGAGGGCGGCCACGGTGGTGATGATGCCCAACAAGCGGCCTGACAAATGCTCGATGATGTTGAGGCGGCAGTTTGGGACCTGAAGGTGGCGTGATCCCTGCGGCACCAGGCGAGGCGGAGGCTGGACCAGACAAGGCAGAAGCTGAGGTGGAGGCTGAAGCCGGACCAGGCGAGGCGGGCGAGGATGAAGCTGCTGAGGCCGGACCAGGCGAGGATGAAGCTGCTGAAGCTGGACCAGGCGACGCTGATGAGGATGCTGAAGCTGGACCAGGCGGCGCTGATGAGGCTGCAGCTGGCGGCGGCGTGGAAGCTGGAGACGGAGGCACTGCAAGCGTGGATGAGGCTGCTGGTGGAGCAGCTGGTGGCTGGACGGGCTCCTCGGGCCCTCCAGCTGACGAGGCAAAAGGCTGGACGGGCTCCTCGGGCCCTCCAGCGAGAACAGTCTCAGGACCAGTGGGTACAGGGGCCCCTGGAACACACAGGACAAAACCAGCAGGCGCACGGGCCTCTGGCAAACACATAGCAGACTGCAGCTGCGCAGAGCATTGACTCTGCTCAGGCAGTGACAGACGGGTGCAGTCCTCAGCTGGGTTCCTAGCCTCCAGGGGTCCAGAGTGGGCTGAGGGCTGAAACTCAGCCTCTGGGGAGGCCCTGGAGCGCATCACAGTCTCTGAACTAGCCAGCTTTTTAGGAATGATTACGTTATTATTAGGTTCGTCTCTCTGCTTAGAACAAACGGACGAAACACAGTTCCTTTCAGATTGATTTGACTGAGCTTGTCGTACCGGAGTAGCAAGTGACACAGGATGCAGGGCTAGTGGCTGCTGAACAGGAGGCTGAACTGAGGGTGACTGAAATAATGGTTGGGATGACGACGGTGGTGGAATTGGAGACTGAGCTGGAGGCCGGGCGGCTAACTGAGTTTGAGGCCGGGCGGCTAACTGAGCTTGAGGCCGGGCGGCTAACTGAGCTTGAGGCCGGGCGGCTAACTGAGCTTGAGGCCGGGCGGCTAACTGAGCTTGAGGCCGGGCGGCTAACTGAGCTTGAGGCCGGGCGGCTAACTGAGCTTGAGGCCGGGCGGCTAACTGAATAAACACAGCCCCAGAATTAACAGTCCCAAAGTCTGGAGAAACAGAAAGAGTGTCTTTTTCACTCACCACAGCTGGCAGTTCTGAAGTCCCACCACCCGGCTGTGGGGTGAGGCGCCTACAACGCGAACGTTGCTTCCTCCTCGGAGAACGCTCCGACAGGCCGGGTAACTCCACATCCGGCAGTTCAGACTGCTTATCCTCCGGTGGGCTGAGCAGACGAGCGGTAGGGGGGTGAAGGTGCAGCTCGTTCAGAAAGAAATTCTGAACAAGTGGGTGGAGTGAGCTGAGCAGCCTGGGGAGACCGGAAACCAGTCGCTCCAATCGATTAGTTATGGCTTGGCGGAATCCCTTCTCCTCATGCCCCAGCCATAAATTAATTAGACGGTCCACAGAATAAATAATATCCTCCCGGAGCTCCTCGGGCGGGTTGAATGCTGCTGGGTCCATTGTGGCCGGTTCGTACTGTCACGGCTGCCGAGGCGAGCCGTGTGGAGTTGGAAGAAGGACCCAAGATGCAGGCAGTGGATGAAATGCTAGTGAGGTTTATTTACAAAGGTGTAGTGGCAAACAAGCAGTGGGGCATGACAAATAACTGAAGACACCTAAACTGGGGGAACTAAAAATAACAGACCTGCGAGCATACGATAAAGGGATGAGAAGTAGAGAGACGCAGACGAGGAACAGGACACCGTGGAACACAGGGTGACACAGGGGGACACAGGGGGACACTGTGGAACACAGGTGCCCTCTGGACCCAGTGGAGGTGGTGAGTGACAGGAGAATGGTGGCTCAGCTGTCATCCCTGTTGGACAACATCTCCCAGCCCATGCAGCAGACTCTGACAGCACTGAGCAGCTCCTTCAGTGGCTGCGGCACCCACCTGGCATGTGGGACGCAGGTCTCCTTCCAGCTACTGTCAGACTCCACATGTGCAATAGCAATAACACTAAGTGCAATATTCTTTTTCTGACAATGTTGTATTATACTCAGTTGTATATAGTATTTTATTTTATTTTATTCTAATGTATTGTGTACAGTATCTTATTCTTATCCTATTCCAGTGTTTTACTTATTTTTGCGATCTAACTATGCACTGTCCACTGTCTGCTGTAACAAAACAAATTTCCCATGTGTGGGACTAAACAACCTTTAGTACAGCCTTAATAACAGTCTTGCCAAAGTCTGGTAAGGCAAGGATCCCCTGGAGTGCAATAACTATCGACCTATTTCCGACTAAGGCCATATTACTGATGAATCTAGTAGGTCCCGATCTCTGATTGGTCTTTTCTTTATGAACGTCCAGAATGCATTTGACCAAGTGGAGTGGAGGTTTTTGTAGAAAGTATTAGAAAATTTAACTTTGGCCCAAAAGTTATTAAGATGATAAAAATTTTATACACCGAGCCTTCAGCCAATGTCTGTATTGGTGAAAGTCCCTCATCTACATTTAGTATATTTCACAGGACAAGACAGGGATGTTGATGGTTCTGTCCCACCGCTGGAACGAGACAATTCTACTACAACAGCAAAAGCAGGACGCAAGTCACCAAAGTTCTTTGTGTTACTCGTGCACGAGGGAGGGCTGACGAGCGCTGTTCCTTCGCTTGACCCCAGTTGCTCTCGTCTGCTCCCTCGTAGCACTGCTCTGTATTGCAGTTTCATGACTATGCATAAGTTCATTAACATATGACGTCTTACATAGGCATACATGTGAAGAGAGAGTACCTTGTCCGTATGTCGTGTAGGGATGCGTGTGTGTTTGTGTGTGTGTGTGTGTGTCAAGATATGACGCTGGACTCCCTAAAGCTGGTGCCAGGAGTCCATCCGTCCACCTAAACAAAGGGCTCTTATACTTAACCAGACACAGAGTAGGTGGCCTCCAATACCATAAATCAGTAAGACGGGGTGTCCAAACTTTTTGCAAAGAGGGCCAAATTTTATAAAGTGAAGATGCCTGGGGGCCAATGGTTCCTTTTGACTTTCTTTTTCATAACAAAGTTACATGAAAATATAATGAAGAACAGTTTTAATAGTCACAATTACCTTTATTTTTAAAATAGAAATGTACCTAAATAAAAGACACTCAAGCATTTACAACTCTAAAGACACAATTCCGCCTTTCATTTATATCTGGAGAGTCAGACAACAGTGAACAAACTGTATAGAATACCCTAAATTTCCATGAGTTTGCCATATCTTTGCCTAATGAACATTTAAACAGGAGTTATAAGTAATGCAAAGTGTTCTGTTATCAATAACGTTTTTTTAAAGTGAATTTCGCCCTTGACTTTTGCAAGACTATTCAGGAAGCCAAAGTTTTTCACATCTACTGGAAGATTGCACAACTGGAAGTTCACTTGCCGCAAGAAATAACCACATTTGTAAATTTACACAATATGTACACAACACACTCAACTATGAATTAAGAGCATAACATCAACAGTTAAAACCAAATCTTAAGAGTTTAACAAAATACGTTTCCTTTTGTGGATTGCATTAGCATGCTTTATGCTTTTTACTGTTCAGGAACACATGACTAATGCAGGGATGTCACTCCTGGAGGCCTGCTCTTCATTTGATTCAACTGTGCTAAACCAGAAGGAACTAAAACATGCATAGCAGCTCTCCAGCACAGAATTTGGGCATCCCTGGACTAATGAGAGGGGTGATACTGAGATCTAGATTTTAGTAAAGCAATTAGGTCTGGTTTGAGGGCAGTGGTTGAGATGCGTAAAATATCACGCAAGTGGGAGTCACTCATCCTTGATCTCAATCGGTTCTTGTTTAAGTTCATGACAGAGAAAGTTTGCTCACACAAATATGTGGAACCAAATAAGCTCAGCATTTTCTTGGCAAGAGATCGCACTTCAGGAAACCTGTCTTTGTCTAGCTGCCGATAAAAGTCAACAAGAGAAGACTGCCGGTGTTTTCCACTCATCGTCACACTGCAGTTCAATGAGCTCCAGCTGCAGCTGGAGCATCATCAGGGTCCACGGAGAAGGGAGATGAGAAAAGCAGCATGTCTTTTTCAATAGCTGCAAAGTCCTGAAAGCGTTTGTTAAATTCTCCAGAAAGAGACGCGATAGCTGTTGCGTACCTCTTCATTTGAACATTAATGTCCTCTGGGAAACTGTCAATAACCTCTTTCAAAGCTGGGAAGTGGCTCTGTTAGGGACAAGTGTCTTTGGAAAAGTTGCAGTTTGGTTCCAAAGGACTTGATGCGAGCCACCTCACATCATTGTAATAAATTAAGTCACCATATTCAGCCTGGATGTCGTGCAGAAACTCCTGAAACTGTCGGTGGTACAGAGCTTTAGAGCGAATACAGTTGACTGTCTTTGCTACTGGTTTCATAACATCATCAAATTTGAGATGTTTGGCACAGAGAGCCTGCTGATGAATGATACAGTGAAGTTTAACACCGTTACCTGCTTGTTTGCTGACTTTATTGCAGATCAGTGTGGACAATCCGCTTCGCTCACCAGCCACGGCAGGTGCACCATCAGTAATGATCCCAGAAACTTCACTCCATGGTAGCTTCATATCATCAACAGCTTCACAAACAGAAATGAATAAATCCAATCCTCTGGTTTGACCCTTAAGGCTTTTGAGATCCAGCAGCTCCTCTGTCACGTTCATCTTGTCGTCGACTCCTCATAAAAGAATCAGCAGTTGCGCGGTGTCAGATGCATCGGTGCTTTCATCACAGGCTAATGAGAAATAATCAAAATCCACTCCTCTGTCCCGCAGCTGTCTGTGAATGTCTGACGATATATCCTCACCTCTTCGTGCCACAGTGTTGCGTGCCAAGCAAGCATTCAGAAATTCTTGCTTCCACTCGGGGCAAATGTTCTCCACCATTTTCATGACACAGTCTTTGACAAACGTACCTTCAGTGAAAGGTTTGCCATGTTTCGCTATTAACATAGCCACTTCGTAGCTGGCTTTCATGATATTTTCATGTGTCTCACAGGCCCGCATGAAAAACCGCTGTTGCGAAGCCAGAGCAGCTTGGAGTTGCTTCACTTTTTCAGCGCGCTCACTCCTTGTTAGCTTGTTATATGTTGCAGCATGTTTAGTCTCGTAGTGTCTCCTAATGTTAAAATCCTTAAACAAGGCAACAGTGTCTTTACAAATCAGGCAAACACAATTGCCTCGAATTTCAGTAAAAAAATACTGCAATTCCCACCGCTCCTGAAAGCAGCGGCCCTCACCATCAACCTTTCTCTTTTTTTGTACAGTCGCCATGGCAGAAATGAGCAGAGAAGGGCGGGCTCGCCGCACAGGCGCAAGTAGCAGAAAAAATGTGCAGCCACCATGTGGTGAAAAAAGTAACTACACTTTTAAAGCCAGGATTTATTTATTCAGACTTAGAAAGTGAGCCATAAATTACACATAATTAGACTGAAGCTGTGGGCCGTGATTGGGCCGCGGGCCGGACTTTGGACATGCCTGCAGTAAGAGAAGGTACGACCTCTCTTGTGACCTTAAGATGTGTGTGTATGCCAGAGTGCTCTGGGAGGCACACAGAGTCTTTGCAGACTGCTAAGGATCAGACATCCTATCAATATGCAATTGATTATATAACTGTAAGCATATATGAGTAAATATTTCTAAGCATAAATGACAATCCAGCAATATAAACCTAACAGATGTCAACTCTCCCCACTCCTTTAACCTTTTTATAGAACCCTTAGCACAGTCAACACGGCAAAACAACACCTTCATCCCTGTTTCTATAGGGTGTACAAAACACCATATTTCATTATATGCCGATGATGTCTGTCGGACGACATGTCGGCTATCCAGTCGACCTTACCCACACTATTGAACTTAATAGATACTTTTGGTAAGCTATCAGGTTTTAAGATTAACCTCGGGAAATCTGCTCTTATGTTACTCAAATTAGACTGGAACACTCTCAATACCCCACCAGATATAAACATTGTAGGACAGGTTAATTATTTAGGTACTTAGGTAGTGATGTCTGTAGCCTCTATTGTTAAGAACAACTGCTGTGATATTTTTAAAAAGATAGAAAAGGATGTTAATAGATGGACGCATGCGTCAGTGTGCCAGCTCGGATCGCTGTAGTTAAAATGAATGTATTACCAAGAATTCATTTTATAAGTTCAATGTTTCCTTTAGCCCCCCCCCCCCCCCCCCAGTCGATTACTGGAAAAAAGTGCTCTGCTCAAGTCATTCATATGGATTAACAGGCATTCACGTATAAAGTGGGATATATTACAAAGATCCAGACTAGGTGGCGGATGGGCAGTCCTGAATGTTAAACTATATAATTTTGGCATTCACACTGAAACATATCAGCCAATCAAAAGATCAAAAATTATAGAAATATAACAGCTCCACATATAAAACCCTTTAATAAGTTTAGAATTACAGTTTTTTGTATTTCAGCAAAAGTTGTTTTCATGCTGAGAGTAGCGGTGAGACACAATTAGTGTCCGTTGGCAATGAGCTCAGACTATTACATCACCCGGTTGAAGAGTTTAAATGAAGGAACGTCTGCATGTCAGTCAGTTTTATGCTAATTCACTTCTGCAACATGCTGTAAGTAGACTGAAAACTACTTTTGTTTGGCAGTTCTATTAAATAACACTGTGATCCTCGTTTAACTTTCATAGTTCCGAGAAGCAAACTGTTGATCATGACGAACCTTTCACAGGTTTCATATTTCACTTTCAGTGCCTACTTTGACACTGGGCCATTCAAATACTTATATTTCACTATTGTCATGTCTCTGTATGTGTTTATATTTGGATCTAACCTGCTGCTGATTGTGGTTATCTGTGTGAACAGAAGCTTACATGAACCTATGTACATGTTTCTGTGCAGCCTGTTTGTGAATGAGCTGTATGGTAGCACAGGGCTGTTTCCGCTCCTCCTGCTTCAGATCCTCTCTGATGTTCACACTGTTTCTGCTCCTCTCTGCTTCCTGCAGATCTTCTGTCTGTACACTTATGCAAATGTAGAGTTTTATAACTTAGCCATCATGTCTTATGACAGGTATCTTGCTATCTGCTGTCCTCTACAGTATCACACACATATGACGTTTAACAAGGTTGCCAAGCTCATCGTTCTCACATGGCTGTTCCCTATTCTGAATATAGTCGTGATGATATCACTGAATGCCTCACTGCAGCTCTGTGGACACACTGTTGACACACTGTACTGCAACAATTACTCTGTCGTGAAACTGGCCTGCTTTGACACAACAATTAATAACATCTATGGACTCATGTACACATTCACTGTACTAATTGGTCTTGCATTGCTAAACTTGTTCACTTATGTTAAGATTCTTAAAGTGTGTTTTTCTGGATCCAAACAGACCCGACAGAAAGCCGTTAGCACCTGCACGCCTCACCTCGCTTCTCTGCTCAACTTTTCATTTGGTTGCTTCTTTGAAATAGTGCAGAGCAGGTTTAACCTGAGCAGAGCTCCCATGATTTTACGCATTTTCCTATCAATATATTTTCTCACTTGCCAACCAGCTTTCAACCCCGTCCTGTACGGACTCAAACTAACCAAAATCCGACTCATATGTAAAAGTCTTTTATTTGGTAAGATATGAATTTAAAAAGTTAATAGATACTTTACTAAGTTGATTTCTGGAACTGTTTGGAATATGTGTGACTGTAACAGGCATTACATTTACATTTTTCAAAACAAGTTCAAACAAAACTAGTTTATTTAAATCTTTGTCACATATTGTCACTTTGAATAATATGAAATGCTAATCTTTCACAATAAGGATATTTAGAAATCTTATAAATGAAACATTTATTTACACAATCAATTCTCACATAACAGAGAATAAAACATATTTAAGCACATTAGTCAGAATGGTACATAGCGTGGTGTTTATGTAAAACTTTTCTAGTCTCAATGATGAATCAAGGATTTTGTAAACTAGAGGAAACAACGGTCCATAAAAGTCTCAACGAACAGGATAAATGAATGGAAACATTTTAATTTAAAATGAAAAGAAATCCAATAAAGTATTCTTTGGAAGCGCCTTCATCTTTGTCTTTTAATTGCTGATTATAATATGCCGTGTTAATGAACAGCATTGTGCAGCTGCAGGTTTATCAGTGGTCACAGTACTCTGCTGAGGCAGCTGAATTCTTGCAACACCGTGATTACAAATGTGGAGCTGAACAGCGATCAACGGTGACCTCAATAGTTCAAGCTGGCCTGATAGACACTCACAGAAACATTGGTAGAAACATCCATCACAAGAATCCATGATGGTTCCCTTAAAAATGGTTTTCCATAAAAACTGTTAAATCTGTGATGGTTTAAAACTGGGGAGTGGGATACAGTGTAGAAGCTTCCAGCTCGGCACATGTATATGGGGTTAGGTTGTAATTAAAGTCATTTATCACAAAGGTCTGGGCCAGGAGTAAAACCTCTGACCCTGTCATTGAAATGCTTATTTTTTTTCCACTTATGTAGCCACAACAACATTAATAGATACTTAGTCCAGTTACATTTTATTTATAGTGTCACATCACAATAACAGTTATGTCCAAGTGCTTTATAATGTAAGGTAAATCCTACGATAACACATAGAGGTGTTAGTAATTATACACAATAATACATCTAATACACGTTTACTCCCCCATCCAAATCACTGAATTCACTGTGAATGAATGGTTCGCTCTCAGGAGCTCAGTGAACTCCAGTGTGTTACTGTGATAGGACGACACCTGCGCAACTAAAAATTCCACAGTGAGATGTTAGTGGGATAATAACCAAGTGGAAGTGATTGGGAACAACAGCAGCTCAGCCATGATGGCCATGTAAAATCACAGAGTGGGGTCAGTGGATGCTGAGATGCACAGTGTGCAGAGGTCACCAACTTTTTGCAGAGCCAAACTTCATGTGGCCTTCAGATTAGCTCAAGAAAATAATTATTATAATATGATGTGCTAAATTTGTTTAGATCAGAGGAATAAGGAAGGATTGGTCTGTGTTTTAGTTTGGCTTAGCTGTAGCCTGAGAGTGTAATTGTTTAGAAGGAAAGGAATTTATGGACACTGGCATAGAAGGAGACAGGAAGCTACAGTTGGGGGTTGCTGATGCTTGTACCTTTAATAAAACTCATAATTGTTCTAAACTTAGAAGCAGGTTTGCAGGAGACTCTCCACCTTATCTGTAAATGTAAGTCAACAAGAGGCCACTGGCCCAGTGGATGCAGAGTGGGAGTCTCAGTGTTTCTAATATGTTAACTGTGTTTTCTATGTTGTGTAGAGGAATCTGGTGTAGCTTGGGTGAGGAGATTACTTTTATGACCCCAGGAAGTCACGTATACAGACACACACACACACACACACACACACAGTGCTTTGACTGTTACGACACACCCACACCTACATGCACACTCACTCACGTGCACTCACATAGACACACAGGCACTCACGTGCACGTGCATACACACACACAGAGACACAGAGTTTGCAGCACACCGTGGGGGTCTTATGATGGGGTCGCACATTCTTGATCTTTAGTTCAAACACTTGTTGTAATGACTAACGACTCCTGACATGTTGGAGATGTTTGCTCTTTATACAGTAAAGTTACAGCTGGACACAAATAACATCAGGCTGATCCTGCCACGATTTGCTCCCCCGTTCAAATCACGGACAAACAGGATCCCACAGCTGTTTATGTTTTTAAACCCATTTTGCACAGAGAGGCATTTTTTGAAAAATGTATTGACAGCAATGTTGAATATTATTACACAGGAAAAAACAACTACAGTAAAATAATCACACTGTGACGCCTCTGCCTTTGTAAATGGAGGGACAGTAACTGCGTGTAAAACCTGCAGACAGTCAGATTAACAGTATTTCGTCTCTATCTGCCATTCTGTGATTCATCTCCTGTAAACAATAACGTGGCCACAGCGTTACTTGTATTTGCTTAATTGTTTACTGAATGTTTGCAAAAAGGTTTGGGAACCGCTGCTTTACACCTACATGAGGATCCTCAAAGTCTGTTTTTCTGGGTCCAAACAGACCCGACAGAAAGCCGTCAGCACCTCACCTCACTTCTCTACTCTACTCTACTTTTCTTTTTAAATTGTGCAAAACAGACTTGATATGAAACACGTCCCAAATCTGTTGCGTATTTTTTTTATCTTTATATTGGCTCACATTTCAGCCGCTCTTCAATCCTGTGCTCTACGGACTGAATCTGACCAAAGTCCGCATCGAATGTAAAATTCTGATTTTTGGTAAAATGCAAATGCTTGATGTGGAAACTGTGGTATATTTCTTTAAATTCAATAAGCTGGGGAAGTAAGTAAAGGGGAAAATAAAAATCCCCCTTTTGGCACTGCTTCATCTATCTCAGGGTTCCCCACCTGCCAATTTCAATTTTAACACCTGTACATGAGTAAAAATAAACATGTTTTAGTATCAAAATATATTAAAATAAATAAATAAATAAATTCAATAAGTTGAAATAAAAAGATCAGAATGAACATTGACAAAATTGGATATGTTTTTATTAAATGTTCCTGTCAGGAGTTGAAAAAATGGGTTGACTGTTTGGGAAAATAACTCAGATTATTTCTATGATTATTCTCATGGTGGCTTTTTTATGTTTTACGTGTTTTCTGCCTAATATAACCACAGCAATAAACATCTGTCTTAGTTACTGTCCTGAATGTACATTAACAGCTCAGGGCAAAGTTAGCTGGATCGGTTGCCCCTCAGTAAATAAGTGATTCAATATGCCAGGGAGATAATAACATAATATTGTTAAGTGTTTAATCGGTGATGCATTCAAGGTACAGGTGTCAAAGTTGCATTCACTGTACTTTTAAGCAAATTTGCCCAGGGTTAGTAAATCCAGTGCTAGAAAGTGTTACAGGACACGGATGAGCCTGAGGAGGTTTTGTAAGTTTCTCGAAAACAACAGAAACAAAATTCCAGTTACTCTCTTTCCAGACTCCACAGAGCCTAAACTCATTTTTCATGTGACAAGTAATTCCAAATACAAGTTCTGAAATAGCTCAACAATGATAACAAATCATGTCTTGGAGGCTAAATAAAGTGTGGTGATAACTGAAGGTTAGCAAAGGTACCAGCAAGCCAGCACCTACAGCTTTCATCACTGTAACGAGCTTCTAAATTTAGAGGCTGACCACAAACAGGATGCAGCATTTCCAGTCCAGTATAACTCTTTATTGTTTTATACAGCTTTTACTCAGTGCTTTTGCACTAATGCCTGGTCAGCTTCAGTGTACAGCACCAGCCTCCTCGCTGTCAGCTTCTCTCCTTCTGGCCCAGTCCCAGCGTAAAACAAGGAGAGGCTTAATTAGCTCATGGCTGCTAGCTGTTCCAGCCTCCCCTGCAGCTGAGGCACAAACCACATGTTTATAGGAAATACACTCAACTCAAAACCATAAAAAAACATATTTTTTCCATTTTCCAAACAAAAATATTAAATCCTCGGCTGACTGGGAACCAAGTAAGAATTTCATAATATATCAATAAATATATTTTATTCCCCCCAAAGTTAAAAAAGGAAACTAAATTCTTTGTACATTTTTAGTTTGTAATGCAACATCGTTGCTCTCAGAGATGTAACTGAACACACTGTGATGTGTAACCACTTCTAACATTAAAAACACTGTTAGCTTATTAGTGCTTCACATGTTTATCAAGAGCTTTTCGAGTTATATATATGACGAAAATATAACAGTTCTTAGTAGGTGAAGAGTTTTTAGGCTATGAATACACGTTTACAGATCAGGGAATGTTAACCTCTGGGGGGTCCTAGAAAAATGCATACACGGGCTTAGAGCCACAAATCGACCACGCCCTAAAAAGCGCTGTAAAAAATTTATATATTAATATTTTTTTCCACTTTAAATTAGCCAATCTTTTAGACCTACTTCTCCTTGAAATATTCATGTCAAGTTTTAATTACATTTCGCGGATTTTAACCCTTTTAATCGCAGTTTAATTACATGAGCGCACCGTTTTTTTTAGCCCCCCAAAACAAAACGAAATATTTAAAAAAACAAACATTTGAAGTAATATTTGATTGTTATTATAATTAGGCCTTTAGATGGACTAAAGATTGGCACCAACCTTCATTTCGATCGCCTTTTTTTTTTTTTTTCAGGACCAGAAAATGGTCTCCAGGCGGCAAATGCTCCTCCTCTAGGCCGAAATAAGTGCATCCTCCCGGGTTAACTCCCGACGATGACCGGGGCATGTTGCGTCGGACCCCTTTTTCCAACACACACGTCCGGTACCACGTCACAACAAATACGTCATTTCCTGTTGATTAAAAAAAAAAAGCACCCTCAAACGGTCCTAGGGGCCGAAAATGGTCCCGCCCGATCAGCGGGCGAAGCCGCTGCTGCACGCCGGAAATGAGGCTTCGTTTCCCGCAGGTCTGTTTAAGCAGCCCGCTGTTTTCCAGCCCGGGGTCAAATGTGGAGCAAGGGCGCCACCCGGTGGACAAATAAAAAAATTACAACTCTAAGGCCAGTACTGCAAACGGAAACGGAAACATAACCAATCACGATCGATTTGACCGTAATTTTTTTGCCGTGAAAAATAGCGTTTATAATGGGTTTCAATGGGGCACAAATCGACCACTAGGACCAATAGCGTAAGTTTATCGCTAGCTTAGCCACTGAAGCTAATTTCCGGAAGTCATACTGAAATTTTAACAGTAAATGTGACCGAACTTTTTTTTGCAGACTTTCGCTATATTCCATTCAACACAGTGCAAATGGCGTGTAAATGAACAATGAAAAATGGCACAAATCGACCCAAGACCACCCAGAGGTTAAATACTGGAGGTGATCAACCAATTATCCAGTCCCAGGACAGGAAGAGACTCCACCCAACTACTCAGCAGGCACGCCCAGGTGTCCACCCCCTAAGAAAGAAAAGGGGAAAAAGACCCACAGCCATCGTCTGGTGGGAGGAACCACACATAAAACAAACACTGACAACATTGGATCATAACAATGCCAAAGATCAAACCTGAAGAAAGTTAAAAATCAGTAATTAACTTTGCACTGTAAAAATGGCCTTTCAACAAGAATACATTTATGTTCCATAAAAATTATTAATTAAAATAAAAAGATAAGAGAAAACAAAAAATTGTTGATGCTTTTCTATGTTGTGAGTTTATTAGTTGAATTTTAAAAAATTATTGCAAATTTCCCACAAGCTCTCAGAAATCAGATACTGCTGCAGCAAATCCATCTCTGCAGCACTTTTGGCCTCTTTCCTATCAGTGCCACACACTGGCACGAGTGTTTAATGATTCTTTGAGCTGTTGTTTTTCCGGGGTGGAATGATTGTCACCCAAACACCTTTAAGGCCTTTAACAGTGAGAATTGTTCCTAGAGTATTTAAAAGTAGAATGGGAGGCAGAGCCTTCAGTTTTCAAATTCAAATTCAAATTCAAATTTTATTTGTCACACACACACAACCATACACAGTATGACATGGGGGTGAAATGCTTGTAGCTGTACAATGCCCGACCATTAAATGACAGAAGAAAGTTTTACAATATTTACAATTTACAGGTTACTACAAAATTTACAAATTAACTTAGGAATTTACAGTAAAGAATGTGCAAATAGCAGAAGAGATTATAAAGATAAGGATTATAAATTATAGGAATTATAGGATTATAGGAAATGTGTGGTGGTGCGTGTGGTGACGTGTGTGAGAGTCCAGTCTTATAGTGACGTGTTTGGGAGAGTCCAGTCCTACACCTGGTTCAGGCCCCGAATAGCCTGGGGGAAGAAGCTCCTCCTCATTCTCTCTGTTTTGGCCTTAAGGGAGCGGAAGCGCTTCCCAGACCTCAACAGTGAGAAGAGTCCATTGTTGGGATGGGAGAGGTCCATCATAATCTTCCTAGCTTTGGACTTGCACCGCTTGGTGTAGATGGACAGCAGGTCAGGGAGCTCTGATTGAATGATGCGTTCTGCCGAGCGCACCACCCTTTGCAGATCTCGTCTGTCCTGCTTGGTGCTGTTCCCAAACCAGGTGCAGATGTTTGACGTCAGGACGCTCTCGATGGTGCAGGAGTAGAAGTTCTTGAGCACCTTCAGTGGCAGATGGAAGTCTCTAAGTCTTCTGAGGAAGAAGAGACGCTGACGGGCTTTCTTAACCAGGGTGTTGATGTGACAGGACCATGACAGGTCCTGAGTGATGTGGACACCCAGGTATCGGAAACTGTCCACTCTCTCCACTGGCGTGCCACTGATGATGAGGGGTTTGTAATTCCTCGCCTGCTTTGTAGTGAAGTCCACGATCAGCTCCTTAGTCTTGCTGACGTTTAGGAGGAGGTTATTCTCCTGGCACCAGGTCTCCAGGTTCCTAATCTCCTCCAGGTAGGCCGTCTCGATGTTGTCGGAGATCAGGCCCACAACAGCAGTGTCGTCAGCAAACTTGACAATGGAGGTGGTGTCGGATGTGGCTACACAGTCATAAGTGTACAGTGAGTACAGCAGGGGGCTTCAAACACAGCCCTGAGGCACTCCAGTGCTGAGTGAGATGGAGGGGGAGACTTGTTTTCCTACCCTCACTGATTGGGGTCTGTCTGTGAGGAAGTTGAGGATCCACTGACACAGTGATGAGCTGAGTCCTAGATCCGTCAACTTGGTGAAAAGCTTAGAGGGAATTATTGTGTTGAATGCTGAACTGTAGTCCACGAACAGCATCCTAACATAATTCCCTCTGCCAGTGTCCAGGTGACTCAGGGATGTGTGGAGCAGGTGAGATATGGCATCGTCTGTGGAACGATTAGTCCGGTAAGCAAACTGAAGTGAGTCGATGGTGGCAGGAAGTGAAGAAGTGATGTGATCTCTCATCAGTCTTTCAAAACACTTCATCACAATTGAAGTCAGTGCTACTGGATGGTAGTCATTGTGGCAAGCGGGCTGTTGTTTCTTTGGAACAGGGACAATAATGGACTGTTTGAAGCACGTGGGAACCACAGCTTGGGCCAGGGAGAGGTTGAAGATCTCCGTGAACACCGGTGCTAGTTGATCAGCGCAGGCTCTAAGGACCCGGCCAGGGATTGCATCTGGTCCTGCTGCCTTCCTGGTGTTCACCCTCCTGAAGGTGTTCCTCATGGCATGCTCTGTGATGACGAATGCATTTTCTTCACTGGTGCACTCCGAGCGCGCGCAGCCGTTTGTTGTTTTAATTGCTGCGGCGTCGAAGCGAGCATAAAACGTGTTCAGCTCATCAGCCAGTGAAGCATCGGCATTCATCATTGAAGAAGCTGGTCGTTTATAGTCCGTTATAGTCCGCAGTCCTTTCCACAGGCTCCTAGAGTCGCACTGTCGTAGCTGTGACTCTAATTTTTCCCCGTAGCTCCGCTTTGCCTTTCGGACCGCGCTGCGCACGTTGTAGGACGCAGCCTTGTATAGGTCCATATTACCGGAGACAAGCCCTTCATTGTAGGCAGCGGTGCGTGATCTCAGAGCGTCGCGGATGTTTTTATCCACCCACGGCTTCTGGTTGGGAAACGTTCGGATGATAGTTCTTTCTGCTGTGTCGTCCGCTAGTTTCCCGATAAATCCCACAACCGCTTCCGTAAACATGTTGATGTCATCAGAGCTGCGCCGAAACATGTCCCAGTCTGCGTCATCCAGTGCGTCCTGCAGCGCGGCCACCGATTGGTCCGTCCAGCGAGCGACCTCCCTCCTGATTGGCGGTTGCTGCTTTAGCCTTTGTTTGTAAGCAGGCATGAGGAAGATGGCGGCATGGTCTGATTTTCCAAATGCCGGCAGGGGTTGAGCCTTGTAACAGTTCTTGAACGGGGTGTAGCAGTGGTCTAATGTCCTCGTGCCCCGGGTGGGGCAGTTGATGTGCTGGTGAAGGTTGTGAAATGTCCGTTTGAGATTCACTCTGTCAAAATCTCCCATAACAATGAGTGCGGCATCTCGGTGAAGTGTTTGTTGATGTGTGAGAGCCTCATGTAGCTCACATAAGGCAGTGTCCGAGTCCGCGTGAGGCAGAATGTAAACAGTGCAGGCAATGACCGCAGTGAATTCCCGAGGGAGATAGAAAGGGCGACACTTAACGATCAAAAGCTCCAGATTGGGCGAGCAAGAGCGTGTGAGTGGGGAGATGTTTGTGCTGTCGCACCATCTGTTGTTCACCATCAAACATACTCCACCACCTCTTTTCTTCCCCGACTCCTTTGTCCTGTCCATGCGGTAAACCGAAAAGAACCCCGTCGGCTGCACGGCGTGGTCTGGTATCGCTGGGTTCAGCCAAGTCTCGGTGAAGCAGAGGAGGTTGCAGTCCCGAATGTCTCTCTGGAACTTGATTCTGGCTCTGAGGTCATCAAGCTTGTTCTCGATGGATTGAACATTGGCTAGCAGGATACTGGGCATGGGTGCGCGGTGTGCGCGAGCCCGTAGCCTGTTCCTGATGCCGGCTCTTTTACCTCGAGGCCGTCGCTTAGGGTCGCGTCCTTTGTTCTCTCTCAGGATCTCCTTTGGCCAGTTTGGGTCCGGAGTTAAACATGGTGAAATGTTCGTGTACTGCAGACCAATAGAAACCAAAGTGTCTCTACTGTAGCGGATTCGTGTGTTTTGCATGATGCCCATGCAAGATTATCGCAGATATAGCAAAAAGTGACGAAAAACTGCAAAAAGTGGAGAAGTTAGGGCAGAGCATCCAGCACGGCAGCCGACCTCACCGGCGCCATTTTAAGTTTTTCAGGCCCCTCTTCTGTGGAACCAGCTTCAGTTTGGATTCAGGAGACAGACACTATCTCTACTTTCAAGATTAGGCTTCAAACTAAAGAGCAATATGTGTAATTTGTGATGACTGAATAAAACTTAAATCATTTGGCCTAGTAGCTGCCTACCAATGACACTGCTTTAAATATAATTGCATTTGAGCTACAAATCGAAAGTAAAATGTAATTCTGCTTTTGTTTTCAGGCACATAGTTACAACAAATTTTTATTCATAAAAAAATAAATTATTCAAACATTGTGTTTGATGATAGCAGCAAAATGAAATGATCACAGTGATTTCTTAAACAAGATGTGACACGCTTCAAAGTCTTAAACTCAGAAAATTCAGGAAAAGAAAAAATATTTTTTTAAAAACTGAGGTCACATATTTAATGACTAAAGTACCGATGTATATTTTAGCAAAGAATTACAGGTTAAAGTTTGCATTTGTTTCAGTTTTGTTCAGATTTAGTCTGTAAGCAGGTGTCTTTATGGTAGCTGACATGAGAGCAAATGATCAAAGGATTTAAACAATAAATTAATAGTGAGTTATGATAAATAAAGCGATAATAAGAGATGACTTTATTCTCATAAACTGTCAACAGTAAATTGAGCATGAACCAGCAGCCCACAACCCTCTTACTCTCATTTCCTCTTTACTAATGCACTGCCTTGTCTAAGTTTCAACATCAAGCACCTGCATTTTACAAAGATTAGACCTTTATATATGATCCGGATTTTGGTCAGACTCAGTCCATAAAGTAAAGGATTACAGAGCGGTGGGCATATGAGCCAATATAATGATAAAAAAATACGCACCATATTTGGGACGTGTTTCATGTTGGATCTACTTTGTGCAGTTTCGAAGAAGGAACCACATGAAAAGTTGAGCAGAGAAGCGAGGTGAGGCGTGCAGGTGCTGACGGCTTTCTGTCGCGTCTGTTTGGATCCAGAAAAACAGACTTTGAGGATCCTCATGTAGGTGTAGAGAATCAGAGTGACAGAGGATATGGTTATGAAAATAGCACCAAGTATTCCATAGATGTTATTGACTGTGGTGTCAGAACAGGCCAGTTTAACAACAGAATAGTTGTCACAGTACACTTTGTTAATGATGTTCCCACACAGCTGCAGAGGAGCACTCAGAGAAATCAAAAGAGTGATTCCAAGAAATGAGGAAAACCACGTTAGAACAATGAGCATGGATACCTTGCATGGACTCATACGTGTGTGATATTGAAGAGGAAAACATATTGCAAGATATCTGTCATAAGACATGACGGCTAAGTTACTGAGCTGCAAATTTGCATAAGAGTACACACAGAAGATCTGCAGGAAGCAGAGAGGAGCAGAAACAGTGTGAACATCAGAGAGGATCTGAAGCAGGAGGAATGGAAACAGCCCTGTACTACCATACAGCTCATTCACAAACAGGCTGCACAGAAACATGTACATAGGTTCATGTAAGCTTCTGTTCACACAGATAACCACAATCAGCAGGACATTGACAGTAACAATAACAATATATAAAAATGCAACAACTGTGAAATATAAATATTTCAAAGCCCCGCTGTCGAGGTAGGCAGTGAGTGTGAAATATGAAACCTGTGAAGAGTTCATCATGATCCTCTTTTTGTTTTTACCATACATCACTTAAACTGTGCACAAACGGAGCTACATTTAAGGATGAGAATCACCCAACAGCGGCCTGATTGTAAGTCCCTCCCAACTGCACTGAATCACTTCTTGTTTTATCCTTTTCACTGCAGCAGTATGACGTCATCATCAGGGGACACACCGGAGAGATTTTAAACTAGTGGTTTCGAAAACGCAAATGGGCCTTCAGAAAAATGTATATTTGTCTTTTGTTAGAATAGAATAGAATAAAATAGAATAGAATTGAATAGTACTTCATTATCTTGGTTGCCCCATGCCAACTGTGTCATGGTCCGCGGCCCGGCGTCCGGGGTGCTGCTGGGATGTCCACGCCCACGAGCGTGGCTGCTAACCCCACACCTGCATCCCATCCCAGGCGATCACCAGGTGGACTATTTAATCCTGCCCTACCTGCTGCTCCACGCCAGTCCGTAGTCGCCTCTCAGCGATCACAACTCGGCGTGTTTTTGTTTTCGAGCCACCTGCCTGTCCACCTGTCCGCCTGAGATTTGGTTCACATTCAGCTTCGCCGTCTCGACCCCTTTTGGAGCTCCACCCCCCTCTGGTTCACTCGGCCCGGCTATCACCGTGAGACGCACACTCCACCTTCCCTCGTATGCTGCCTTTTTTCCGCACCCCAGTAATCTGTCTCTCTTTTTGTTTTACAGCCTCTCACAGCCCCGCTCTCGGCGTTCCCTGTGCGGTCCCTCGGTTTCTTCTGGTTTCATACGTTGTTTTTCTGGCTACCCTCACGGGACACCTTTAGTTGCAATAAAAATTACTTTCTTTATTCGCTCCTACCCTAGTGTGTGTGTTCTGCTACTGGGTCCTGCCTGCGCTCGGAACTTCGGTTCATGACAGTACGGACTGGCCAGTATGGACCCAGCAGATCCACTCCGCTCCGCTATTAATAAACAGGGCGCTATCCTCGGTCGCCACGATCAGCAGCTCCAGTCTCTCCAAGACCGTTGTCAAGAGCTCAGTGACACTCAGAATAAATTACAAACTAGGCCGTCCGACCCCGTGCACCGCGGCGTGTCGCCTCCGCCGCTGGAACCCTTCCACGGGGAGCTGGACCTGTGTGGGGGGTTCCTTTTCCAGTGCTCCTTGTTTTTCAGTCGCACGCCTCACGCGTTCCCCACGGATACTGCTAAGATCTCCCACTTCGTGGGATTGTTACGGGGGCGTGCTCTAGCATGGGCTGAAGCCTACTTAAATTCTCACCCCATTCGTGATTGCGATTACGATGACTTCCTGGAGGAGTTCCAGGCTACGTTTTCCCCTCCGGTATCGGAGGACGATGCCGCGCAGAAGTTGCTGGGGCTCCGTCAGGGGCGGCGCAGTATTGCGGAGTACCTAGTTGAATTCCGTACTCGAGCGGTCGCCGTGGGTTGGCCCGATTCAGCTCTTCGTGGGTTTTTTTTACGGCCGTTAAATGACCAGATGAAGGACCAACTAGCTTTTCACGAGGAGACCAGATCCTTTGATGAATTGGCCTCCCTCTCCCGTAGGATTGACAGACGCTTGCGGGAGAGGGATGCCGAGCGGCGGTCTAAGCCTATGGGCTCCGTATTGCGCCCCGGGTTTCGCGTTTCTCCGCCCCCGCCCCCAGCTGCGTGTGCGCGCTCTCCATCGCCGCCCCCGCCTGAACCCATGCAGATCGGACGCTCTTGGCTTTCTCCGGAGGAGAGGGAACGCTGATTTCGGGCTGGAGAATGTCTGTACTGTGGGAGGCCCGGTCACCGCATCGCTGCTTGCCCGGTCCGCCCAAACGACCCGGCCCACCGGTGAGTCCGGGGATACGGGTGGGCAGCACTCTAAGCACTACTAGACCCCGATTGTTACTGTCCGTTACTATCGTGACTTCTAATCAGACTTTTACATGCCCCGCGTTAGTGGACTCCGGGGCGGAACAGAACCTTATGGATGAGAAGCTGGCTAAGAGGCTAGCTGTGTCTCTTACTCCACTCGAACCGCCCATCCCTGCGTCTACATTAAACAACCAAGTGTTTGCATACATAACTCACCAAACCGCGCCTGTACGGTTAATCACATCAGGTAACCACCAAGAGCAGCTGTCCTTTTTCACTTTTCCTGCTCCTGACACCCCGCTTATCCTAGGCTACCCCTGGTTACAGAGACATAACCCACACATAGATTGGGCCGGAAAAAGTATCGCGAGCTGGAGTGTGTTTTGTCTGGCGAACTGCCTGAGGTCAGCCGTTCCCTCCGCCTCAACGGAACGGAGGCCCGCCCCGCCACCCGCGCCGGACCTCTCTTCCGTGCCCCCCGACTATCACGATCTCCAGCAGGTGTTCAGTAAAGATGAGGCGCTCTCACTCCCGCCTCACCGTCCATATGACTGTGCTATCGATCTGCTCCCGGGTGCATCGCTGCCCTCTAGCAGATTATACAACCTGTCTCGCCCCGAAAGAGAAACCATGGAGAATTACATCCAGGAGTCGCTAACTGCAGGACGTATTAGGCCGTCATCCTCTCCCGTGGCTGCGGGTTTTTTCTTCGTGGGAAAGAAAGACGGGACGCTCCGCCCGTGCATCGATTACAGGGGGCTGAATGACGTCACCGTCAAAAACAAATATCCCCTCCCACTCATTAGTTCTATTTTTAACTCACTCCAGGGAGCTACGGTCTTCACCAAACTAGATCTGTGGAACGCCTACCACCTGGTACGGATACGTGAAGGCGACGAGTGGAAGACCGCCTTCAATACCCCACTAGGGCATTTTGAATATCTAGTGATGCCGTTCGGGTTAACGAACGCCCCGGCGGTTTTTCAAGCCCTAGTCAACGACGTGTTACGGGATTTCCTGAACGTGTTTGTTTTTGTTTACCTGGATGATATTTTGATTTTCTCCAAGACGCTCGAGGACCATCGCATCCATGTGAGGAGCGTGCTACAACGGCTGCTCGAAAATAGACTGTACGTAAAAGCGGAAAAGTGTGAGTTCCACGCCTCATCCATTTCCTTCTTGGGCTACATCCTCGCTGGTGGGCAGGTGAAGACCGACCCGGTGAAGATCAAAGCAATATTGGAATGGCCGGTTCCGGAGACACGAAAGAAGCTTCAGAGCTTCTTGGGGTTTGCGAATTTTTATCGCCGTTTCATTCGAAACTACAGCCAGGTGGCCGCGCCTCTCACCCAACTCACCTCACCCAAGGTGTCTTTCACATGGTCCCCTGAGGCCCACGCAGCCTTCGCTAAATTGAAGCGATTATTCACGTCCACACCCATTCTGACCCATCCTGACTCTTCTAAACAGTTTGTTGTTGAGGTCGACGCATCTGATGCGGGAGTCGGGGCGGTTCTTTCCCAGCGGTCTGGGCCCCTGAACAAACTCCGGCCGTGCGCCTTTTTCTCACGCCGACTCACCCCCGCGGAGAGGAATTACGACATCGGCGACAGGGAACTCCTAGCGGTAAAACTCGCATTGGAGGAATGGCGTCACTGGCTGGAGGGGACCGAACAGCCCTTCATTATATGGACGGATCATAAAAATCTACTGTACCTTAGAACCGCCAAGAGGTTAAATCCCCGTCAAGCTCGCTGGTCCCTATTCTTCGCCCGCTTCAACTTCACACTCTCCTATCGTCCCGGGTCACGAAACATCAAACCCGATGCGCTCTCCCGTCTGTATTCCCCTGACAGCGAGGCGCCCCCCCCCCCCCCCCCCCCCGCCACCATCCTGCCTGCCTCCTGCGTGGTGGGTGCTCTCACCTGGGAGATTGAGGAGACCATTCGCCAAGCGCTCCCGGGGGACCCTGACCCAGGGACTGGACCGCCAGGACGGCGCTTCGTTCCCGCCGCCGCCCGGGGAGCAGTCATCCACTGGATCCACACAGCACGATTCGCGTGCCACCCGGGCGTGAGCAGAATGGCGCGCCTCCTCAGCAGACACTTCTGGTGGAAATCGCTACTACGGGACGTGAGGGACTACGTGTCTGCCTGTGCCGTCTGCGCTCGTAATAAATCATCCACGAAACATCCCATGGGCCAGCTCCACCCACTCACTACTCCCCACCGGCCCTGGTCTCACATCTCGCTCGACTTTGTTACCGGTCTCCCCACCTCTTCTGGAAAATGTGTCATCCTCACCGTTGTGGATCGGTTTTCTAAGGCCGCCCACTTCGTCCCGCTAGCCAAGCTGCCCTCGGCTGCTGAGACTGCCCAAGCGTTAGTCACGGAAGTCTTCAGGCTCCACGGAATTCCCCTGGACATTGTCTCCGATCGCGGTCCCCAGTTCACCTCACAAGTGTGGAGGACCTTCTGCTCCATTCTCGGCGCCAAGGTCAGTTTGAGTTCCGGTTTCCACCCGCAATCCAATGGGCAAACTGAACGCCTTAATCAGGAGCTGGAGACTATGCTGAGGTGCGTAGCCAGTCAAAACCCCTCCTCCTGGGTTACTTACCTGCCCTGGGTGGAGTACGCCCACAATACTCACACCTCGTCCTCCACCGGCTTCTCTCCTTTCGAAGCGTCCCTCGGGTATCAGCCTCCGCTCTTCCCGGAAGAGGACCTGTCCCTCTCCGTCCCGTCGGCCCCTCATCACCTCCGGCGCTGCCAACGTGTGTGGCGCTGCGCTCGCCGCGCCCTCCTGCGCGCAAAGGAACGACAGGCGCACTACGCCGATCGTCGCCGCGCCCCAGCCCCTGACTACCAGCCGGGACAGAAGGTTTGGTTGGCTGCTGGGAACATCCCGCTCCGGGGCACGTCCCGCAAACTGGCTCCCCGTTTCATCGGGCCGTACGAAGTGGACCGAGTCATCAACCCGGTGGCAGTCAGGCTCCGGCTTCCGGCCTCTCGGCGTGTGCATCCCACGTTCCATGTATCTCAACTTAAGCCGGTCCGCCTCAGCCCCCTGTGCCCTCCTTCCGAGCCCCCTCCTCCCGCCCGGCTCGTCGGCGGCCATCCGGCCTATGCGGTCCGGCGGATCCTGGATGCGCGCCGGCGCGGGCGCGGCTGGCAGTATCTTGTGGATTGGGAGGGGTACGGCCCCGAGGACCGCCTCTGGGTCCCGCGCTCCTTCATTCTGGACCCTCGTCTCATCTCTGCTTTCCGTGCTTCTCTCCGCAGGCGGGGTCCCGGCCGGTCGCCTGGGGGCGACCCTTGAGGGGGGGGTACTGTGTCATGGTCCGCGGCCCGGCGTCCGGGGTGCTGCTGGGATGTCCACGCCCACGAGCGTGGCTGCTAACCCCACACCTGCATCCCATCCCAGGCGATCACCAGGTGGACTATTTAATCCTGCCCTACCTGCTGCTCCACGCCAGTCCGTAGTCGCCTCTCAGCGATCACAACTCGGCGTGTTTTTGTTTTCGAGCCACCTGCCTGTCCACCTGTCCGCCTGAGATTTGGTTCACATTCAGCTTCGCCGTCTCGACCCCTTTTGGAGCTCCACCCCCCTCTGGTTCACTCGGCCCGGCTATCACCGTGAGACGCACACTCCACCTTCCCTCGTATGCTGCCTTTTTTCCGCACCCCAGTAATCTGTCTCTCTTTTTGTTTTACAGCCTCTCACAGCCCCGCTCTCGGCGTTCCCTGTGCGGTCCCTCGGTTTCTTCTGGTTTCATACGTTGTTTTTCTGGCTACCCTCATGGGACACCTTTAGTTGCAATAAAAATTACTTTCTTTATTCGCTCCTACCCTAGTGTGTGTGTTCTGCTACTGGGTCCTGCCTGCGCTCGGAACTTCGGTTCATGACAAACTGTGCAGGAGTGAAAAAATATAGATAAATACTACAAACATCAGCAATAAATAGCAAACATGGACCTAGTTTTCCTGAGACAGGAGGATCAGGTGATGACCTCCAGGGGTGTCAGAGGGCAGCCAATGATGTTTTTGGCAGTGTTAATGACCCTCTGTGCAGCCTTCCTGCTCTCAGTCGTGGCCCCTGAGGAGAGCACGCTCTCCACTGAGGAGCAGTAGAAGGCCAGCAGCAGCTTCTGGTCCAGGGTATTCGTCCTCAGGACACAGAGGAGGTATAGCTGCCGCTGGGTCTTCTTTTCCAGGGCGATGCTGTTGTGGGTCCAGGTGAGATCAGCTGAGATGTGGATGCCCAGAAAGTGGAGCTTCTGAACCTCAAGTTTTGTGGTTTTCCACAGGCGATCAGCTTTGCAGCACATTTGCCTAAAGCTGCGGATAGCTTCTGTGAACCAGGGCAGGGATTAAGCACTACTGCCTTTTCTGATTTAAGAGGAGCCACTTTATCTAGAATTTTTTGACATTGCGAGTTGAAGGAGGCCACATATATCTATATCATCGGTTTCAGATAAATTATGGCCTCCGCTGTGTGTTGGGCAAAGTCTAGTCTAAGAGAGTAAGAAAATGAGAAGCAGCGTGACATGAACTGTCAGCAACATGGAAATTAAAATCCCCCAGCAGAAGGATTCTTTCCAGCTTGATGGTTGAGGATAGAAAGTCCACAAACTCCACTAAGAAACTCCTGGCTAGTCCCGGTGGCCTATAGATTAAGATCACATAGAAGGGATAAGTCCTATTGAGCTCCATCATCTGAATTTCAAAAGAGTTAAAGGAAGGGGGTTTTCACCAGACAACAGAAAAAGGAGTTTCTAGCAATAACTTCCAGCCCACCTCCACGTACTGAAAGGTGCAGTGTGGTTAGACAATTACAGTCTGCTGGGCACAGTTCACTAAAATGAACACGTTCCATATTCTGCTGCCAAGGTTCGGTTAGGAACATAAAATACAAGTTATTCCGAATAAAAAGGTCTCAGTTTTTTGCGCTATTGGGGGTCTGGGGACCCAGAACCGGTCAGTATCTGGTGTGACCACCATTTGCCTCATGCAGTGCAACACATCGTCGCATGGAGTCTATCAGATTGTCAGTTGTGGCCTGTGTAATGTTGGTCCACTCCACTTCAATGGCTGTGCGAGGTTGTTGGATATTCGTGGGAACTGGTACACGCTGTCGTATACGCCGGTCAAGCACATCCCGAACATGCTCAATGGGTGACATGTCCGGTGAGTATGCTGGCCATGCAAGAACTGGGACATTCTCAGCTGCCATCTGCCCTGAACAATGTGAACCATGATTCATCCGTGAAGCGCACACCTCTCCAACGTGCCAGACGCCATCGAATGTGAGCATTTGCCCACACAAGTCTGTTACGGCGACGAGCTGGAGTCAGGTCAAGGCACCGATGAGGACGACGGGCATGCAGTTGAGCGTCCCTCAGACAGTTTCTGACAGTTTGTGCAGAAATTGTTTGGTTGTGCAAACCAATTGTTCCAGCAGCTGTCTGGGTGGCTGGTCTCAGACGATCTTGGAGGTGAACCTGCTGGATGTGGAGGTCCTGGGCTGGTGTGGTTACACGAGGTCTGCGGTTGTGAGGCCGGTTGGATGTGCTGCCATATTCTCTGAAACGCCTGTGGAGACGGCTTATGGTTGAGAAATGAACATTCAATGCACGGGCGACAGATCTGGTTGACATTCCTGCTGTCAGCATGCCAATTGCACGCTCCCTCATTGCTTGTGGCATCTGTGGCATTTTGCTGTGAGACAAAACTGCACATTCCAGGGTGGCCTTTTGTTGTGGGCAGTCTGAGGTACACCTGTGCACTACTCATGATGTCAGATCAGCATCCTGATGTGGCACACCTGTGAGGTGGGATGGATTATCTCAATATGACAGATGTGCCCACTACCACACATTTGGACTGATTTGTGACCACTGTTTGGGAGGGATGGTTATATTGTGTATCTGGAATGAATTTTAGGTCTCTACGTCCATCCCATGGGGAATGGGAGCAAAAACAAAAGTGTTGCGTTTATATTTTTGTTCAGTGTATAATCCCCCAACAGCTTGTGTTAGAACAAATGACCAGACATCCTCCAGCTTCTGTCTCTTGAGGGGCACCAGGCAGGGATGCCCACTCTCCCCTTCACTGTTTGCAATTTTTATTGAACCACTAGCAGCAGCAATTAGACAGAATTCAGTAATTAAGGGCATAAAATGCAAGAATGTGGAACATAAAATCAGCCTTTATGCGGATGATGTGTTACTCTTTCTCCAAAATTCACAAACCAATATCTCTGGGGTGATTGAATTGATAAACTCTTTTGCAAGAATATCAGATTACTCAATTAACTGGTCAAAATCTACAGTTCTACCGATTAATTGCTCCCTCCATAATTCCTCTTCTACACCACTGCAATCGGGAAATATAAAATATTTAGGTATTAATGTTTCTCCCAAGCTTGCAGATCTAACTAAATTAAACCATATCCCACTTTTAAAGAAGGTAGAAGATGATCTGGCTAGATGGAAATGTCTACCCATATCACTCATGGGAAGGGTTGCCGCTATAAAAATGATGGTCTTACCAAAAATAAATTATTTATTCTCAATGATCCCAACTAAACCGCCACAAGATTGGTTCAGATCTCTAGATTCATGTATGTCCAAATTCCTTTGGAAAAATAAACCCCCACGTATAAGCTTAAAAACACTACAAAAGACCAAGGATAAAGGAGGACTAGAACTGCCTAACTTTCAGCACTACTTCTTAGCTAACAGGCTTCAGTTTATCTCAGGATGGCTAAAACATACCCTCTTAGATGAACCTTGGCTAGATGTAGAACAAGCACTTTGCAATAATCTAGAGATCTCAGACCTACCATTTATCAGCTCAAACATCCAACGACATGAATGCTTTAAAAGCATCAACATCAGCTCTTCTCTGACAGCATGGTGGGAGTTTCTAAAATTGACGGTGTCTTCATTAATCCCATGCAAACGTACACCTATCTGGAACAACCCTGACATATTACAAAACAATAATATGATAAACTTTTCAGATTGGAGTGATAAAGGAATCAAATATTTAGAACATATACTAGAAGGAACAGAATTTATTTCATTTGACAGACTAGTTACACAATATGGGATCAACAAGAAAAGATTTTTAGAATATCAACAAATTAAATCCATAGTAAAAAAGAAATTTAAACCGGGTCAAGTTGAACTACAAACACCACCAAGTGTGGTTCAATTTCTTACTCTTAAAACCCCCAAATTACTATCCAAAATATACAGAATGCTTTCTAAAACAGATGAATCAATATCACTTCCTATTGCAAAATGGGAAGCGGATTTATCAGTTAACTTAGACCTAAACTTCTGGTCTCAGACTTGCTTAAAAACCTTTCATCTAATCAGAAATCCCAGTCTTCAATTAATTCAATACAAAATATTACATAGAGTACACTATACAGGTCATCGGATGTTCAAGATGGGCTTTACGTCTACCAACAACTGCTCACACTGCCAAACCAATTCACCGGACAATTATATCCACGCTCTTTGGTTCTGTCCACCAGTTCAGAAGTTTTGGCGCGAGATATGTGAAGACTTATCAAAGTGTCTGAAATGTAACATCCCAACTTCCCCCTTAGTGTGTTTGTTGGGCAGCTTAGATAATGTCACTTCAGAAAAGAATATAGCCCATATGGTTTTCACTGCCCTATGCATAGCCAAGAAAACTGTCCTCATGAACTGGAAAAATAAAAATAATCTTAATTCTAACCAATATAGAAATTATCTATTAGATTACATTAGTCTTGATACAGCCTCTGCCACCACATCAGATCAATTGCTCTGGGCTCCTTTGATCAGCTCCATCACCTAGTGGGGGTGGGGTGGGGGGGTCATAGTTTGGTCCCGCCTTCACTGTTGTGATTGGTGTGGGGGTAGGGACAGGCTTAGGGCGTCGGGGGGTTCCCCGGAGGCATCTTCCTTGCGGGGCTCAACCCGGGGTAGCGGTCATGTCCGGTTAGGGGCTCTGTTGGCTCTCAGGTGACTGTTTCCTCGCGGCTGCGTGCAGCGGGACTAGGGGAGGGTCTGCGCTGACGGACGTGGGTTACTGACCTGGTAGCCTGGCTGCCCCTGGGTGGGTCCGGGATGGGCGTGAGGTTCTGGGGGCGCTCCGTCTCTGGGCTGGGGCCCTGGCTGGGCCTCGGGGCCTTGGGTCCTGGTTTGTGTGTTGCTGGGGTTGTGGGCGGGTGGGTGCATGGGGGCCCAGCCCTGGAGCAGGATGCCGCCGGTGCATCGAGCCACCTGGGGGGCTCTTCAACTGGTGGGGGAGATTGTCACATCTTGCAGGAGCTTTCCTCTCCTCAGGAGCTCTCTCTGCAGGAGGGGGAGATACAGGAGAGGTGGAGGAAGATCTCAGCCTGGGTGTTTATTGTCTTATGTAGTCTGGAAGATGAGTGGATGGTGGGGTGGGTGCAGTTTTCTCTGTGGTGGGGTCGGGTGGACTGTCCCGGGCTCTGTGGGGCCGGGAGGCGCTGCTGCACTGGGCCCCGGTCTGGATGGGCCTGGGCCCCCTTTCCCTGGCGGGTAACTCAGACACGGTAACTTCGGTCACTCAGACACAGCTGGCTGCTGGCGGAGCTCACGGGCGCGTCACTGCAACTCCCCCTGGCTTCTGCTCCGCGGCTGCTGAGTGAGCCCTCATCTGGGACTCTCCTCAGCTCTTTCTGGGACAGTGGCGCGGCTGCCCCTCTGTTGGTCTTCCTTGGTCTCTTGTGTTCTGGGGGCCTCTGGATGTCTGGAGTTTTGATCTCCTCCATACCTGCTTCATACCCTGGAGGACGGGGCTGTGGCCCCCCCACACCCTCTAGCAGATCATTACATGAAGGAACCTTTTAAAAAAACAAGCGCGTCCATGCTCACAGGTGTACACACGGGTGATCACACCCACAAACTACACCCTTTTTGGCTCCTACCTCAAAGCACACTGTGTTCTGTTGATCTTATGTGCTGCACAATAATGTTTAATATTTAGTATTTACTGTCATATTCCCATATATCATTGTGATGTTGTTTATTCTATTACTCTTGTTCTCTTCTGCTTGTTTTCTTTTTTCTTTCTCAGCAGGTGATCCAGATGATTGATATATGCATTTTCTTTCTTTTTTTTTCTTTTTCTGCTCATTCTGTTGGTTTTTGGTTTTTGCCCTTCTCCCCCGTCCCTCTTCTCAGCTGTTTCTCTTTCCCCCAGTCAAGTCTGTCCCGTATTCAGTAAGTGAAAATAAAATAAACAATAAAAGGTGAATCAAATGGACCATTACGGCAAGGCTGGGATGGTCAGTTTGGTAAAGTAAATCCGTTGGGCATCTTTCTTTGCCTTTAGACAATAATTCTGATGGCAAAAGAGCCAAATGGGACAGGCAAAAAAAAAAAGAAAAAAAAAAGAATGTTTTCATTAATCAAGTTCGTGATTAAAGGTGAGCCTTTGTTAAGGTTGTTTAGGTCCTAAAAATAAATCTAAAGACAGAGGCAAGCAAAGCCCACAATCCAAAAGAAACAGAGAAGACTAAGAATTCCAGGAATAATGAAGGTAGTCACAATCAAGTTAATTACAAATCGGGAACACAAGAGAGGCAGGAATAATATAATGAATATAAATCAGAATCCAGAGAACCAGAATTGGAGATAAAATATCTGAATTTCAGGAGTGAGACCATGCCTCCAAACAAGTGCCTTCCGGTTCTTATCTATATGATCCCCCTAGGAAGCTGTTCGTTCTCCCACGTACACCTTTTGAGAAGGTTTTTAACACAGCTTATCTCACAAGAGTAACATTATTTGGTAAATGGTAAATGGCCTGTATTTATATAGCGCTTTTCTAGTCCCTAAGGACCCCAAAGCGCTTTACATATCCAGTCATCCACCCTTCCATTTGCTTTGCTCAGCTCTGCTTCATCGCATCCCTTTCAGGCAGTCCAAGAATATCGAACACAATGAATGTCATTGCGGTGCTTCAGGGAGTGCTGAATGCTGCAGACCATCGAGGGAAACTTTCGAGCAGTTTTCTCGCCGCACAACAATCCAGTCTGCTTCGTTGATCCATCTAGTCATCTCCTTTCTGCTAAATCCATTTATGAAGTAACTCCAGCTGCTCACCACCTCCACGAAGTTCAGCAAGATCAACCACCAGCAAAGCTCACAGCTCCACTCACATTGCTCGGAAACAGGCCCACTGGCCGGGCCAGTTAGCCGAAAAGCCAACGGATGCCAACACAGGACCCAGAAGCCACGCTGTACCCACGCTTACGTAAGGTCTCCAGAGTAGCTCGGTTTCAACTGCTTCTTAACCTACTTAACCAAATGTAAATCCAAAGTCTTCTTCATGCAGAAGCAAATGAAAGCTCCAATTGAAAAAGCTACTGCGTACTTTTTAGCTCCACCCACTCGTCAGTGCCAGGTAGCAGGGACAAGCTCAGTTCTGTGCACCTGCCTCCTAGCTTTTCCACCACCATCCAATGCTTGAAGATGATCCTGATATCACAAATGGTAAAAATGATTCCTTTGAGATGCTCTAATGTCTTCTGAGTGTTTTGCACAACTTCATTCAAAACACTGAAGTTATAGTGAAACAGAATCAGCGGAGAAGTCAGGTGACTAGTTAAATGGCGTGTTGAGACCAAATGTAAAGGCAAGTTTTCTTTCACGGCGCCATCCATCTTCATCCGCTTTATCCGAGGCCGGGTCGCGGGGACAGCAGCCTAAGCAAAGAGGCCCAGACCTCTCTCTCCCCAGCCACCTCCTCCAGCTTATCCGGGGGAATACCAAGGCGTTTCCAGGCCAGCCGAGAGATATAATCTCTCCAGCGTGTCCTGGGTCTGCCCCGGGGCCTCCTCCCGGTGGGACATGCCTGGAACACCTCACCCAGGAGGCGCCCAGGGGGCATCCTTGTCAGATGCCCCAACCACCTCAGCTGGCTCCTTTCGATGTGGAGCAGCAACGGCTCTACTCTGAGCCCCTCCCGGATGGCCGACCTTCTCACCCTATCTCTAAGGGAGAGGCCAGCCACCCTTCGGAGGAAGCTCATTTCTGCCGCTTGTATCCGCAATCTCGTTCTTTCGGTCACTACCCACAGCTCGTGGCCATAGGTGAGGGTAGGGACGTAGATCGACCGGTAAATTGAGAGCTTCGCTTTTACACTCAGCTCCCTCTTCACCACGATGGACCGGTGCAGCATCCACATTACTGCAGCTGCAGCCCCAATCCGTCTGTCGATCTCCGGCTCCCTTTCATGGCGCCATTTCGAATAAAGCCTATACAATAAATATTCAAATGTCGTGATGTAAACACCTTCAGTGACTTGTGTGAATTCATTTTTGTTCCTTCATAAATGAGTACAGCTGATTGTTTGACTTTTCCTAGTCTCACATGTGTTTGATCTAATTATTTATTGAATTGTAGTTTACACATTGATTTCTTGTGATCATATGAAGTCTCTGAGGAGGTGAATTGAGCACTCATAGCTTAAAAGATTGGGCGACCTGATAATTTTTCCACCTGTGTTTTCATGAAGGATTTTTTTTCTGACCCTTGGGGCATTCTTTCAGTCATGAGGTCAGTGTGCCACAGTGGGCGTGTTTTCAGAACAGAGTTTGTGAAGAAGCAGAAGCAGAACTTTAGCTCAGTGGGGAGTGATTCAGGGGTCTGAGTACAATGTCATAACCCACGTTGCCTAAGCACTCTGTTGAATGGTAAGCGCTGGACATTTACCATGATGGATTATCATCAGTGAAATTCTTCCCCAACTGTTTCATGTCTGTTGCTTTGTTGGAGTTTCACTGTTTTGAAAACCTGTGGTTATATGATGTGATGATAAATAATATGGATCCTGCAAACAGTATTACCTTTGTTTTTTGAATGGAGAGGAGGATGACGGTAAACTCATCTCAGAGTTCATTCTTGGTGTTCAGTGCCTATTTTGACAGCGGGCATTTGAAATATTTATTTTTTGTGATCGTTATGTCTTTATATTTTTTAATCATTACTGCCAATGTCCTGCTGATTGTGGTTATCTGTGTGAACAGAAGCTTACATGAACCTATGTACATGTTTCTGTGCAGCCTGTTTGTGAATGAGCTGTATGGTAGTACAGGGCTGTTTCCATTCCTCCTGCTTCAGATCCTCTCTGATGTTCACACTGTTTCTGCTTCATTTTGTTTCTTGCAGATCTTCTGTGTCTATGCATATGGAAGTATTGAGTTTAGTAACTTGGTTGTTATTTCTTATGACAGATATCTTGCCATCTGCTGTCCTCTGCGATATCACACATGTATGAGTTCTAGTAAGGTATCCGTGCTCATTGCACTAACATGGTTGTTGACTTTTTTTGCAATAAGTGTTTTAATTTCTCTGAGTGCTCCTCTGCAGCTGTGTGGGAACATCATTAACAAAGTGTACTGTGACAACTACTCCATTGTTAAACTGGCCTGTTCTGACACCACAGCCAATAACATCTATGGAATACTCTACACGTTCACTTTAGTTCTTCTGGTAACTTTAATTTTTTACACCTACATGAGGATCCTTAAAGTCTGTTTTTCTGGATCCAAACAGATGCGACACAAAGCCATCAGCACCTGCACGCCTCACCTCGCCTCACTGCTCAATTTTTCATGTGGTGCTTTTTTTGAAATTATACAAAACAGATTTGATATGAGACAGCTCCCAAATATGTTGCGTATTTTTTTATCATTATATTGGCTGACGTGCCAACCACTCTTCAATCCTGTAATCTATGGGCTAAATCTGACCAAAATCCGAGTCTCATGTAAAAATGTAATTTGTAGAATGAAGGTTTTTACACTTTGTCACAAATCAAACTTTAAAATATAATATCCAGTTAAAACTATGTGTTTGTGCTTTATTCAGCAAATATTTGGCAGTTAAATTTCTCCACAGTTAATTCTGGAGAAGATTAAATACGTCTTCATGTCAGAATCAAGATCCATCCATTTTGTCCTTTTTGTTTTCCTGATCCGTCTCTTTTCTGATTTGAATTCAGCCTCAAGCTGACAGGTTTACAAGGACTGTTGCAGTGCCTTATTATAATGAAATCTTATGAGAAATTATATAATAAACTAAACACAGAATTGTCTGAACTGGTATTGTTTTTGGTCTTAATGTCTGAAATCAGAAGTCATGCCATCACTTAGTTCATTATTTAATATATTTAGAAGTGTTAAGTTAGCCTAAAGGCTACAAGATCATTTTTGGCAGTCAGGTTGGGGCTAATGGTACCGCTGATTTGGTGCACAGATGAAGTTTCAATGCCAGTTTCTTTGCCTTTTAGATTTAATAAGTGTAAGTTAGTAAACAGGTTTTTCTCTTTATCCCGATACAGATGTGATTTCTTCCATTTTATAAATGCCTGCTTGTGCCTGAAATTTCTGCAAACCAACAGATTAAAGAGTCATTGACTTTGTTGCAGTAACCAGTGAAAATGGAAGTGAGAAAACATCCATCTACTCTGTTCTGGTTATCCTTATCAGGGTCGCTGGAACCTGTCACAGCTGCCATGGGGTGTGGGGTGCTACTTTGTTGTCAGACCCAAAAGACACAGCATTTATGCTGGATATGAAAAATATGTATGTGTGTGTGTGTGTGTGTGTGTGTGTGTGTGTGTGTGTGTGTGTGTGTGTGTGTGTGTGTGTGTGTGTGTGTGTGTGTGTGTGTGTTTAACCAAATAATAAGTTCAGTGTAGGGCTTTGAGTTATAATTTTCCTCAGTACTGTTTTTTCATTTTCATTCATTCATTTCATTTATTTGTTCATTTCCAGGCACAACAAATACCTATATTGAACATAAAATGCACAAAACAAAAAACAAAAATTGCCTGAAAAAGGAGTGGGACGAAGAAAACTTATTAAATCCCACCCCTATACTCACTCATCAACAAAAAAAACAAACTTCCCGCAGCTACGCCCATTATTGCATACAGTCCCATCAACAGCCCCGGGCGCATACAAGCATCTAAACTGCAGCTCGCAAACAACAATTAGAGCCTTCATAACTGAATACAGAATATATAAATTATAAATTGCATTACCACAGGTAACAGGCAGTAATAACTACAAGTAACAAACACACACATACACACATACATATACATACATATATATCTACACACACATGTACATATATGCACATACATGCGCACACTCTTTTTTTTTTTTTTTTTGAATCCATACCAGCAGTGGTAAGAGAACAGACATTACAGAGCACACTAAAACCCATCATTGAGTATACTGTGACCAGACCAACTGTTTGTAGAGGAATTTAAATCTATGAATATTTTTGCATTGTTTCAATTGTAAACTCAGACTGTTCCAGATTCTCACACCACATACAGACACACAAAAACCTTTACGGGTTGTTCGAGTTCTGGGTAATTTGAATTCTCCAAAGCCTCTCACATTATAAACCTTTTCTCGAATTTCAAATCTAGTTTGTAAATTTGCCGGTAAAAGTTTAGTAAAAGCTTTATAAAAAATTATGGATGTATTGTAATTAACCAGATCCTGGAATTTAAGTAACTTTGCCTGAAGAAAGAATTTGTGAGTATGATCTAGATAACCAGCCTTGTGAATAACACGCAGTGCTCGTTTCTGTACTGTGACTAATGGATTAGTTGTATTTTTATATGTATTTCCCCACACTTCCACACAATATGTAAGATATGGAAGAACCAGGGTACAGTACAGAGTACGAAGTGCATCTTTATCAAGGTATGGTTTCACTTTGTTCAAAACTGCGAGGCTTCTAGAAATTTTGGTTTTTATGTGTCTGACGTGGGGTTTCCATGAAATTTTATTATCAATTACGACTCCCAAAAATTTGTTTTCACTCACATTATCAATTGGTACACCTTCAATGATAATTGGTAATTCTACATTATATTTTAAATTACCAAAAAACATTGCTTTAGTTTTATTTATATTTAATGATAATTTATTTATGTCCATCCATTTTTTTATTAATTTTAGCTCCCTGTTTACAGTCATTACAAGATCAGTATAATCATCGCTACTGAAAAATATGTTGGTGTCATCTGCGAACAGTATGAGTTTAAGTACTTGAGAAACATCAAAAATATCATTTATGTATACATTGAAAAGTTTTGGTCCCAACACTGACCCTTGGGGAACACCACATGTAATACCAAGTTTCTCTGAATGGTAATGCCCTATGCTAACATATTGTTCCCGACCTGTTAGGTAACTTTTTAACCAGTTACCAGCTTTCCCTCGAATACCATATCTTTCCAATTTATCCAGTAAAATTGAGTGATTGATTGTGTCGAAGGCCTTTTTGAGATCAACAAAAATACCAACTGCATATTTATTTTTATCCAGTGTATCAGTAATTTCTTCTACTGCCTCAATTATCGCCATTGAAGTGGTTCTTTGCGTTCTGAAACCATACTGACCAACATTTATTATTTGATGTTTTTCAAGGAATTTTTCTAATCTTGAATTAAAAAGTTTTTCTAGAACTTTTGAGAATTGAGGCAGTAGAGAAATAGGCCTATAATTGGTAAAACTGTGTTTGTCATTACTTTTATATAGTGGTATTACTTTCGCAATTTTCATTTTTTTTGGAAAACAACCGGACTGAAATGATAAATTACAGATATATGTTAAGGGACTAGCAATATTCAGAATAACCTGTTTAACTACAGACATATTTATGTCATGATAATCCATTGAAGACTTACTTTTACATTTTAATGTGATATTTATTACTTCTTGCTCATTTGTAGCTGAGAGGAACAGTGAAAAGGGATTTGATTTTATATTACTGATATTTTCATTTTTATGACACGGGATGTCCGCTGCTAGTTCAGGGCCAACATTTATGAAGAATTTATTGAACCCATCGACAATATTACTCATGTTGTGATTTTCACCATTTGCATCAGTAAAATATTCAGAATATGATGTTCCAGAAGATCCTTGTTTAATTAAGTTGTTTAACACATCCCAAGTTCCTTTTATATTGTTTTTATTTTCATATAATCTTCTTCTATAATAAAGTTGTTTGCTCGTTCTTATAATATCAGTCAATTTATTTCTATATGCTTTATATCTTTGTTCCACTTCTTTTGTTTTTACTTTGATAAACTGTTTATACAGATTGTTTTTCTTTTTGCAAGCATTAATAATTCCTTTTGTGAGCCAAGGACTTTTTATCTTTTTTTTCTTTGTCATGTGTTCGTTTACAGGACAATGTTTATTGTACCACATAGTAAAAATATCTAGGAAATTATCATAAGCCTTGTCCACATCTGACTCTTCATACACCGAACTCCAATCTTGTTGTGCTAAATCGAAATTGAAGGCATGAATTGCTTCTTCATTTATTGTTCGCTTTGCTATCATGATCTTGGTATCTATTTTTTTTAAATCACAGTCACACAAAGTAAAAACTGGTAAGTGGTCAGTTATATCACAGACAAGCAGACCACTATTAATTTGGAAATCCATGACATTAGTAAAAATGTTGTCAATAATAGTGGCGCTATGTGATGTTATTCTGCTTGGCTTTGTTATTGTTGGATATAGTGATAAGCTGTACATTGTGTCAGTAAAGTCATCAATGGCTTTTAACCTTGTTGGATTTAGCAAATCAATGTTAAAATCACCACAGATAAATAGTAATTTTTGGTTCACCGAAGCAAACGTTTTTTCTATCCATTCATTAAAAGTGTCAATACTTGAACTGGGTGTCCGATATATGCAACTTATTATAACATTTCTTTTTTTTTTCATTCATAATCTCAATAGTCAAACATTCCAAAATTCCATCAATAGCCATAGACATAGTTGTTACAACATTATATTTTATAGAGTTATGAACATATATAGCAACCCCGCCGCCCGCCTTATTTAATCTATTCATGTATTTTAAATCATATCCATTCAAACAAAAATCTATTCCTTTATCGACATTGAACCAAGTTTCAGTGATGGCTATAACACTAAAGGGGCGAGAAAATTGTTGCAAATAGTCCTTAATGAAATCAAAATTAGAGTACATACTTCTGCTGTTAAAGTGAATTAATGAGAGCTTCCCGTCTAGGTTAATTTCTTTTTCATATTGTTCCTGAGTGAAATAATTACAATTTTTAACAAAAGTAGAGAGAAAGTTACTTTCAGAATCTATTTCTGGATCTATTATATTATGCTCCTTATATTCACAATCTAGATCAATTACTTTCTGTTGAAGAACTAATTTCAACGTGTCCATGTCATTTCCTGGTGTAATTGATACATTGGTGTCAGTTATACTTGTCCAGATCCTCCATGTTCCTCACTATCAGTACTTTTGCCTCTTCTGGTGTCCCGTTTAGCTTAATGAAAATCTTACAGTTTGTTACCCATGTATGTTGTATTTTACCGTTCTTCTTCAGTTGCCTTGCCTTCCTCGCGATGTCTGCGTTTTTTCGTGTCAGATGCTCATTAATGAAAACGTCCGTGCCTTTCAGTTTGCGTCCTTGTTTCAGCAGTGCGACCTTGTTCTTCCGATTGACAAATCTCATAATGATGGCCGGCAGTCTGTCACTCCTCCTGGGCAGTGAGTGACATGCTTCTATGTGCTCCAGGTCCATCTCTATCCCCTTGCTTTGGAGGAAGGACGCCACCTGTTGCTCTACCGAGCGGGTCTCCTCGTCGCTGGGCTCCCCGACGTTCCCGGCCACCGCGCGCGCGTACGAGCGCGGCTTGATTTTAATACCGCTGATGACCACGTCGTTCGTACGGGTGTACTGCTCCAGCTCATCCACCCGCCGCTCGAGATCCATGATCCGTCTGTCCTTCTCGGCATTTTGGAGGCGTAGCTGTTTTACCTCCTCCAGAAGCCCCAGAAGCAGCTCCTGCTGCGCCCTGACTGTGGCCACGTCTCCGCACAGCGCTCCGAGGGAGGTTTTAATGTCCTCAACCTCCTCTGGTGTTGGGCCTTTCTTGGGTGGCATACTGAAGCGAGAGCACGAGGCGGCCACCACGAGGGACCCGGAAGCGGAATTTCTGATGATGGTGCCTGGCTAGGCCTGCTGGCTGATGGTGGAGCCTGGCTGTGGCCTGCTGGCTGATGGTGGAGCCTGGCTGTGGCCTGCTGGCTGATGGTGGATCCTGGCTGTGGCCTGCTGGCTGATGGTGGAGCCTGGCTGTGGCCTGCTGGCTGATGGAGGAGCCTGGCTGTGGCCTGCTGGCTGATGGTGGATCCTGGCTGTGGCCTGCTGGCTGATGGAGGAGCCTGGCTGTGGCCTGCTGGCTGATGGTGGAGCCTGGCTGTGGCCTGCTGACTGATGGTGGATCCTGGCTGTGGCTGTGGCCTGCAGAGCTATGGCTGTTGGATGCCTGTTGCCTGTTATCATCCAGATATGATACAAACCACTGCAGTGCAGTACCTGTAATACCTACAGCATGTTCTAATCGCTCTAATAGGATATTATGGTCGACAGTATCGAATGCTGCACTGTGCTTTTCTCTTCAGTTTCGATCATTGCATGTGAAAAATAAAAAAACATTTTTTAAGTTTCAATTTTAATGTTGTTTATATAGAATTAAATCACAAAGACAGGTGCTTCAAGGCATTTCATATAAAGACCATACAAAAATACATATGCAGAGCATATCCTAGCAGCACATATTGTTAATTTACTGAGGAGGTGTCATAACTAAGGAGAGCTGCAGGACTCAAAATGCAGTCTTGGGAGGTTAAGTTCAGTGTGTTTTGTTTATAGTCAGTGTTCAACAATCATCCAAAGTGCCCTTAATAGAAGTCTGATAATTCATTGGCTCCAGTTCAGGCAAATCCAGAGTCTGTTCCCACAGCTAGGTCTCTCTCTAGGCTTAAATATCATGCACTTAGCTCCTACTTTACCTACCAATTGGATCATCTGTGGTGACAGATGAAGTGCAGGCCTGTGGCTGGCACATGATCAGTTATGCAACTGTTTCTGTTTGGTTTTGATGTTTATCTCATGCAACAGTACATGAGTGGAAACAAATTGAAAGCTGTCTGAAGAAAAAGATTATTATATCTATTTCAGTTCAATTCTATTGTATTTATACAGTGCAAAATCACAGTAACAGTCATTTATTGTAAGGAAGAAGGAAGAAACCTCCGGCAGAACCAGGCTCAGGGAGGGGCGGGGCTATCTGCTGCGACCAGTTGGGATGTGAGAAGGAAAACAAAGACATGATGTGGAAGAGAGACAGAGGTTAATAACAAGCATGATTCAATGCAGAGAGGGCTGTTAACACTGGCCTCATAGGCCAGGTGTTCCGTTCACAGGCTGCATGTGCTGCCTGGGCAATGGGTGGCCACAGTCCACTATATTTGGACTATATTTGGGGTACCACATGGTAAGTGGGCAGGTGCGCCTGCAGGTGGATAAAACAATGGCTATCACAGCCTGCCCCCATCTTAAGACTAAAACAGGGGTGTGACAGCTCTTGGCGCTTGCTGGTTTTTATCCATGGTTCGTCCTGAACTTAGTGGAGCTGACCAGCCCCTTAACTTATCTCATCCAAAAGGATGTCCCTGATTGGACCAGATCTGGTCAATTGGACAGAACAGTGCCAGGCAGCTTTTGCACAGGTGAAGAAGGTTTTCTGTGGGGAACCCCTGCACCATTTCTAACTTTTCCCTACCTTTCATCCTGCAGACTGATGCAGACTGACGTATGCCTGGGGGCTGTTTTTTCCTAGCAGTTAAGAAAGGTTGTGTACATCAGCAGGAAACCTTTGGAGTGGGAGTCCAGGTACAGCATCGTGGAGACAGAGTGCTTGGCAATCTGGTGGGTGGTCAACTTCCTCCATTATTACCTCCTGGGCCACCCTTTCACCTTCAGTTTGGATAATGCCCCCCTGCACTGGCTCCACTGCATGAAAGATCCCAATGCACGGATCTCACGGTGGGTTCTTGCTCTTCAGCCTTTTAAGTTCAAAGTGGTCCATAGGCTGGAGGCACAAATGGTCGTGGCTGATTTCCTCTCCCACCCAACTGGCAAAGTGTGGTTTGTGGCTCAGCTGCAGGGCAGTGGTGCACCAGCAGGTTCAGGGTGTCAGGGGAGGCTGGTTGTCACGGCCGGTGAGCATTACCTAATCCACCTTCTCTACTTCAGAAGCCACCGGGGCCAAAGGAGGAGGGCAGTAAGTCCGAGCTGCCAAGAAACACCCGAATCTGTGCAGAGTGTGTGATGTGGAACAATGGAGGTAGCTGGAAAGCTGCTCTGATAAGGGCGAAAGAAAACACTGCAAATAAATATTGCTTGACTCGCAACACTGTATGCTTTGGCTCCTTTTTGTCACACATGACTTTCCTCTGATAGCAGTACCAAGTGCTGCACCATTCAGAGCTCTCTGTGTTCAGCAGAGTATCTTGAAAAATGTCCTTCATTTTTGGCAAGCAGCAACAAATACCTCTCTCTACGTCTCAAGGCACATACTGGTACCCTACTGTTGTCACTCGTAATTACATTAGGAAATTAACAGTAAAAAGTATGTGGAAAATGGGAAACCAGTAACTTTAGAATGTTAAGTGTTTAACTGGGAAAACTGGGACAATCTGGGCAAAAAAAACATTGTGTCCATTACACAAAAGCAACCCATGATAGTGTGTAGCTTTTTCCTTATTACTGACCTTGTTGGTCATGGAATCATAATCTAAAATATCTAAAATACGGACACATACAAAAGCAAACATACAAACACATCCCACAAATAAAAAAAACCCTCTTGCGTCTGTGGATTCTTTATTAAAGTGCAAAATATGATTATAGTTGTTTGTGTAGATAGAACAAACTTCCAACGTTACCAAGAGACACTTCCTGTGGGATGTTGGGTAATAGGGTCAGTCTCTTGCCGTGGGCTGAACTGAACTGAAATAGTTAAAAGGGAATGCAGAGTTTCACTCAGTTAGGAGGGGCTGACTGTGACCAGGTAAGGACAGCAGGTAGACACTGGGATTTACACAGTGGTCTAAAACCAAGCTGATGTTGATTTCACATTGAGTAATTTCATCTGACCACAGACAAACTGACCACAGTTTCAGTCTGTTAAAATCACATCATCCAGTGGGCACTGTCAATAAGCTTTATCAACTGAAGTGGTAATCATGACAAACTCTACACAGTTCTCACATTTCAGACTTGCATTCTTGAATATTGGGATTTTCAAGTATTTATTTTTTATGCTTGTCATGTGTTTCTTTGTTTCAGTAGTTTGCACCAATGTTCTGCTGATTGTGGTTATCTGTGTGAACAGAAGCTTACATGAACCTATGTACATGTTTCTGTGCAGCCTGTTTGTGAATGCACTGTATGGTAGCACATCTCTGTTTCCACTGCTCCTGCTTCACATCATCTGTGATATTAATATCATTTCTGCATCTTTATGTTACTTGCAGATTTATTGTATTCACTGCTATGGGAGTGCTGAATATCTTAATCTGGCTGTTATGTCTTATGACAGATATCTCGCTATCTGTTTTCCATTGCAATACAACACATACATGACACCCAAGAGGATTGCTATACTAATTGCTATAACATGGTTATATGCTATTCTTGCATGTGCTCTCATGATTTCATTGAGCTCCACTTTACCACTTTGTGGGAACATTATTGACAAAGTGTACTGTGACAACTACTCTGTCATAAAGCTGGCTTGTTCTGACACTAAAGCACTTAATATATATGGAATTATTATTGTTTTATGCACAGTATGTTGTCCTCTGATATTCATGCTTTACACTTACATAAAAATCCTTAGAGTTTGTTCTTCTGGTTCCAAACAGATGAGGCAGAAAGCTGTCACTACCTGCAGTCCTCATCTTGCCTGTGTGTTAAACTTTTCATGTGGAGCTTGCTTTGAAATATTACAGAGTAGGTTCAATATGAGCGGTGTACCTATTTTGTTACGTATATTTCTCTCATTATATTGGCTAATAAGCCAACCACTATTAAATCCTTTAGTTTATGGCCTGAACATGACTAAGATCCGCATTTTATGTAAAAATCTGCTGACACTTAGACCTTTAAATTGAAGTAAAGTTTTGCACGATGATCCTAGACATACATTTTCTAAGGAGTTTCTTGGCTTTGGCTACACCTTAAGTCAACCTTAAGAAAAAATAGAAATTAAACCTTATTTCCAGGCAGCCATGGGTCATTTAAATGCCTTAGGATGTTTGAATGTTACTATTTTATTCTCGACTTCGAGATTTTGGGTTAGAGTTACATTTTTTGTATTACTATGTATATTTTTTAATTACTATGTCTGCTTGATGGTTGTGTAATTTCTGCTGACTACACAATAAATTGCCTAAAATAAAGAAATACTTGATCCATGAACAGTGTTGGGAAGGTTACTTTTCAAATCAAATCAAATCACTTTTTTTTTTTTTTTTATTGTCACATCACATGTGCAGGCACACTGGCACAGCACATGCGAGTGAAATTCTTGTGTGCGAGCCCCACAAGCAACAGAGATGTGCAAACACAACAACACAAACGAGCAAAATACAAGAATGGCCAACCTGAAACTAATAAATATATGTACAATATATAATAGTGTATGCATTTCTGGATGTGTATACTAAATATTTTCCTACGTGTGTGTGTGTGTGTGTGTGTGTGTGTGTGTGTGTGTGTGTATACACATTTTTACAAATTAAATAGTAAAAAAATAAAATAAAATAATAATAATAATAATAAAAAATATAAAATATACAGAGTTGAATATGTGCAAAACAAGTGGCATTTATATACAGTGTGGAGTGCATAATGTTAAAGTTCCAGTAGTGAAGCTGAGGTGTCTATGACGTGTTCAGCAGTCTGATGGCCTGATGGAAGAAGCTGTCTCTCAGTCTGCTGGTATTTTAAAATGTATTCCATTACAGAATACATGCCCCAAAATGTATTCTGTAACGTATTCCGTTACGTTACTCAATGAGAGTAACGTATTCTGAATACTTTGGATTACTTAATATATTATCGTGCTTTTTACAACAACGTGAATGTACTATTGCTGTGTGATTTATTACTATTACTGAAGGTCCGCGACTCCGAACTGTAGTAAAGGGACCTCTGACTAATACGGCGGGGTCCCTGTCGGCTCGTAGCTGAAAAATAGCTTTACTTTGTTGTGTGGGTCAACTTTTCTTGCGAGAGACAGAGAGAGGCGTTGAAAGACTGCTCCAACGGAACTTATTGTTTTCGGAGGAAAACACGAACACGGTGTACAGTCGAGTCTTAATAGCTTACTTACAACTGGGCTCGTCAGGCACTCTTCTTGGCTGAAGTGGTTATTATTATATTTACATGCTTCCAGCTCCCGTTTTCCCTCGATGACAACTCGTACCTTTCCACTCTCCTTTTTCTCCCTCCTCGCTCACAGACACATAACGTGTATGGCAGTCCATTCTCCCTGCAGCACGGACTATACTGCCCATGATGCTACATTCTTTAGAGCTATGCTTGTAGCATTCTGCCTGTTAGCTTAGCACAACAACGAAAAGGCGCTCTCTCACCCAGGAAACACACAGTCGCAGAGAGAGAGAGAGCGTCGCCCTGTAACCATGGCAACCGTAACGCTGCCGCCTGGAACAACAGAACGTAGCTGTCAAACAAACCCAAACAGTCCTGACCCGCGACAGAATGAAACAGGAAAGTACCGCAGTGTAATCCATTTATTTCAACAAAGTAACTGTATTCTGAATACCACCTTTTTAAACGGTAACTGTAACGGAATACAGTTACTCATATTTTGTATTTTAAATACGTAACGGCGGTACATGTATTCTGTTACTCCCCAACGCTGTCCATCAATGAAGTGAAAAACATCATTACTGAAATGTTCCCGTCACTTTAAAGTGCTGTATTTTAAAAATATTTAGCGTGTTTGCAATCAACCCTCTGCACTCTACATCATTTCAACAATATATCTGGACAGTCACACTGAACAAAGCTTTCGACCTTCAAAAGACGGAGTGCCAATTCATATGAGCACACTTGCAGTGTTTATATGAAAATGATTGAAACCAGCTTTCTTTAGTAGGAAAATAAAATATTTTCAACCCTAACAGTGGATTGCTTGAGGGCGCTCCACCTGGGTCGTCATTCTGGGAGACTTCAACACTCATGTGGGCAACTACAGTGAAACTTGGGGGGAAGGGTCTGATTGACCTAAAACTGAGAAGTGTTCTGTTACTGGACTTCTGTGCAAGAGTAACAACCTAGGCCACATCGATGATCAATCTTATAATCGTATCATTGATCTGGGTTTGGTTAACATATTGGACTTTGCAGACAGCCTATGCATACCAGCAGTCCAAGCAGAACGTGACTCGGGTCTGGGAGGACTTCAGAGAGGCATTGGAAAAATATTTTTGGACTGCCTTGAAGTTATTCTCTCGGTGGCATCCGTGCCACTGTCCTGGGAAGAACTGAGGAGAGCCCCAGACGAGGGGTCACCCAGTAGCCACAGAGCAGAAGCCAGAGGGGGCTGCACTGGCGTGCCCCCCGGCTCTGCCGGCGGCCAGCTGTGCCGGAGTGAACCGAGCCGCAGGCCCAGAGGCCGGAGGCTCGAGGGCCCCCTACGCACTGGAAGAGGCCTGACCGAGCAACAGGCGCCAGGCCCTGCCAAGTAGCCACCGGGAGTGAGCTGGTACATACCTGAGCACCCAGCCCCGGACACCAAGAACCACCAACACACCGACCCCTGAGGGCATCAGTTACCGGCAGGGAGTGTGATGAGGGGAGATAGGCCTCCATACTTCGGAGGGCCTGGGAGTTCCCAGAGAGGTGGAGTCAAGATCAAGGTCAAGGTAACTTTATTTATACCCATAGGCAAGGTAAATTTGCTTTACAGAAAAAATGCTGTCATTTTTTCTGTAAAGCAAATTCACAGAAATCTAAGACCCAACATAGACACAGACAAACAGGCACACACAGACACAAACATGCATTCCACCCTCATCCACACATATACAAATACTCAGCACTCACCCAGTGTAAGGATAGACATAAATGGACATGTTCACACAATCACACTCCCCAAACATACTCTATACCACGGGTCCAGGTACCCTCGCCCCCAGAGGGGGAAACGGCAGCTAGACCCAGGAGATGTTACTCTTTCCCCCGGGGTGGAGGCAAGCAGACCGCCCCAGGCTCCGCAGCAGCAGGGAGGCCCCGCATCCCAGATCCCAATCGGATGGCCAACACCTCCTCCAAGCCCCCCCGCCCCGATGGTGCTGCTGCCAGAGAGCAGCAGGTGTTAGCTCGGCCCCTCCCAAGAACCCTCAATGTCTACATGGATTTAAAATTGAGAGGTGGGCACCAGCGCCAGAGGTGGGGTTGAATAGGCAAGGCAAGGCAAGGCAAATTTATTTGTATAGCACAATTCAACAACAAGGTGATTCAAAGTGCTTTACAGAGACATTAGAAACAAAAGCAAATAAAAAGCATGATTTAAAATTGATTAAAACAAGCAAACAAACAAACTAACTAAACACACACATTTCACACCTGTTCGCGCGATCTGAACCCTTATCGTAAGGGGAGCTACCAGTCCTTCTGTGGACGAGCTACGAATACACAGACCGTCAAGGCCCTATATGTATGTGTTATGTGATTGTGAGTAATGTGGATGTCTAAGTTGTGGAATAAAATTGAGGCACAGGTGGCCAGAAGGGGGCGGGGGGGGGGGGATGCCTCCCCTGCACCCTGGTGACACACCTGCACCCCAAGGCCCTTGGGGTGGCAGCCGGTGATGGGCAGGAAAAGTAGGCACCCCTGTCCTTCGGCACCCACCAAGGCAAGGGAGCCCAAGCCTACGGCAGCAGCACCACCAAGCCCCACAGGACCCGGGGCAGCCTACCCGACCCCATCGCAGAGGAAACTGTACCCACCCAACATTCAATCATCTCCCAGACTACACAACAGTAGACACCCAGGTTAAGTTTATTCTCCACCTCTCCTATGTCTCTCCCTCTCCTGCAGAGTGGACTCCTGCAAGGATGGAACAACCTCCCTGCCAGTTAAAGAGCCCCCCAGTTAGGCCGATGCACCAGAGGCCCCCTGCGCCAGGGCTGAGCCCCCGTGCACCCACCCGCCCACAACCTCGGCGACACACCAACGAGGACCGAAGCCCCCAAGGCCCAGCCAGAGCCCTAGCACGGAGGCGAAGCACCCCCGAACCCCCACGCCTGCTGGATCCACTCAGGGGCAGCCAGGCTACCAGGTCAGTAACCTACGTCCGCCAGCACAGACCCTCCCCCAGCCCTGCTGCACGTGGAGTAGAGGAGAACACCCTCTAAGAGCAACCAGAGCCACTAACCAGGTTATGACCACAACCCCCGGATTAAGCCCTCCAGGGATAACGTCCCTAGGGATTCTCCAGATGCCCTAAGCCCGTCCCAACCTCCGCATCAACCACAATAGCTAAGGCGGGACCAAACCACGCCTCCCCACCCCTGCTAGGTGATGTAGCCGATCAAAGGGGCTCAGAGGGATTGATCTAATGTGGTGGGAGAGGCTGTCTCGAGACTAATGTGATCTGTTAGATGGTTTCTATATTGGTTAGAATTAAGATTATTTTTATTTTTCCAGTTCATGAGGACCGTTTTCTTGGCTATGCATAGGGCAGTAAAAACCATGTGGACTGTATTAGTTTCTGTAGTGACATCATCCAATTTGCCCAACAAACACGCTAAAGGGGAGGTTGGAATTTTACATTTCAGACACTTTGATAAGTCTTCACATATCTCGTGCCAAAACTTCTGCACTGGTGAACAGAACCAAAGAGCGTGGATGTAATTGTCTGGTGTATTGCCTTGACAGTGTGAGCAGTTGTTGGAAGATGTAAAGCCCATCTTGAACATCCGATGACCTGTATAGTGCACTCTATGTAATATTTTGTATTGTATTAATTGCAGACTGGGATTTTTAATCAATTTAAAGGTTTTTAAGCATACCTGATAAATCTGCTTCCCACTTTGCAATAGGAAGTGATATTGATTCATCTAATTTAGAAAGTGTTCTGTATATTTTAGACAATTTATTTGGGGGATTTAAGAGTAAGAAAATGTAGCACACTTGGTGGAGTTTGTAATTCAACTTGACTGAGGTTAAATTTCTTTTTTACTATGGATTTAATTTGTTGATATTCTAAAAAAAAAGTCCTATCGGGCTTGGTTAGCCTGTGGGACTCCGGAGGCAGCCGACAGGTATCGACAGGCCAAGCGGAATGCGGCTCGGGCAGTGGCTGAAGCAAAAACTCGGGTGTGGGAGGAGTTCGGAGAGGCCATGGAAAAAGACTTTCGGGCTGCCTCGAAGAGATTCTGGCAAACCGTCAGACGTCTCAGGAGGGGAAAGCGGTGCTCTACCTGCACTGTGTATAGTGCTGGCGGAGCGCTGCTGACGTCGACTGAGAAAATTGTCAGGCGGTGGAAGGAATACTTCGAGGACCTCCTTAATCCCACTGACACGTCTTCCGAGGAGGAAGCAGAGTCTGGGGATGAGGGGAATGACCCGCCAATTTCCGGGGGCGAGGTCACTGAGGCAGTTAAACAACTCCTTGGTGGCAGAGCCCCTGGTGTTGATGAGGTCCGCCCCGAGTTCCTGAAGGCTCTGGACGTTGTAGGGCTGTCCTGGTTGACACGCCTCTGCAATGTTGCGTGGAGATCAGGGGCAGTACCTGTGGACTGGCAGACCGGGGTGGTGGTCCCCATCTTCAAGAAAGGGGACCGGAGGGTGTGTTCCAACTACAGGGGGATCACACTCCTCAGCCTCCCTGGGAAAGTCTATGCCAGGGTGCTGGAAAGGAGAGTTCGTCCGTTAGTCGAACCTCGGATACAGGAGGAACAATGCGGTTTTCGTCCTGGTCGCGGAACACTGGACCAGCTCTTTATCCTCTCCAGGATACTTGAGGGTGCATGGGAGTTTGCCCAACCAGTCTACATGTGTTTTGTGGACTTGGAGAAGGCATTCGACCGTGTCCCTCGGGGTGTCCTGTGGGGGGTGTTGCGGGAATATGGGGTGTCTGGCCCATTGCTACGGGCCATTCGATCCCTATACAACCGTTGCAAGAGCTTGGTTCGCATTGCCGGCAATAAGTCGGACTCGTTCACGGTGGGTGATGGGCTCCGCCAGGGCTGCCCTTTGTCTCCGGTTCTGTTCATAATTTTTATGGACAGGATTTCTAGGCGCAGCCAAGTGGCGGAGGGCTTTCGCTTAGGTGGCCTCAGAATCTCATCTCTGATTTTTGCAGATGATGTGGTTCTGTTGGCTTCATCGGGTGAGGGCCTCCAGCTCGCACTGGAACGGTTCGCAGCCGAGTGTGAAGCAGCGGGAATGAGGATCAGCACCTCCAAATCTGAGGCCATGGTTCTCAGCCGGAAAAGGGTGGAGTGCCCACTCCGGGTCGGGGATGAGTTCCTGCCCCAAGTGGAGGAGTTCAAGTATCTCGGGGTCTTGTTCGCGAGTGATGGGAGAAGGGAGCCGGAGATCGACAGACGGATTGGGGCTGCAGCTGCAGTAATGTGGATGCTGCACCGTTCCATCGTGGTGAAGAGGGAGCTGAGTGTAAAAGCGAAGCTCTCAATTTACCGGTCGATCTACGTCCCTACCCTCACCTATGGCCACGAGCTGTGGGTAGTGACCGAAAGAACGAGATCGCGGATACAAGCGGCAGAAATGAGCTTCCTCCGAAGGGTGGCTGGCCTCTCCCTTAGAGATAGGGTGAGAAGTTCGGCCATCCGGGAGGGGCTCAGAGTAGAGCAGCTGCTGCTCCACATCGAAAGGAGCCAGCTGAGGTGGTTCGGGCATCTGACAAGGATGCCCCCTGGGCGCCTCCTGGGTGAGGTGTTCCAGGCATGTCCCACCGGGAGGAGGCCCCGGGGCAGACCCAGGACACGCTGGAGAGATTATATCTCTCGGCTGGCCTGGGAACGCCTTGGTATTCCCCCGGATAAGCTGGAGGAGGTGGCTGGGGAGAGGGAGGTCTGGGCCTCTTTGCTTAGGCTGCTGCCCCCACGACCCGGCCCGGACAAAGCGGATGAAAATGGATGGATGGATGGATGGATATTCTAAAAATCTTTTCTTGTTGATCCCATATTGTGTAACTAGTCCGTCAAACGATATAAAGTCTGTTCCTTCCAATATATGTTCTAAGTATTTAATTCCTTTACAACTCCAATCTGGAAAATTAATCTAATCTTAATTAACATACATTTTTAACATACATTGGAGATACTGTATTTTGGAAATTCTGTTCCCCATGTAGGTATTTCTAGATTCAGTCGTGTGATGGATTTGATTATATTCAGTAAATTTACTGTTTCTGATTAAATATTTTGATATAAGCTGAAATAAAGTTTCCACAGTATTTTCTACATTTTTTTAAATCGCTTTCTCATGAATGACAAAAATAAATGTAGTATTTTCTTTTCAATGCAGATTTCTGGATTGTTCCAAATGGCTGTTAGTTGACATGGGATAAATGAAGAGGTGAAGTTCTTTTTAAAAATTTCCACCAGACTGTAAGAGGTGTTTATGTGAAGGCTTTGAAAGCAGTCATGATTCTTAATACTGGAGCTGATGAGTGCGAGATTAGAAATTTTTCTAGGTCCAGCCAAGGGACCTAGAAGGTCCATTTTGAAAGATATGACAATCTATTGCATGAGATAAAATGTAGTAATAAAAAGATCACCATTGTGTTTGGGCTTTTGCAGCGTTTTTATATTTATCCGTAACAGTTTATTTTTCCTTAAAACTTCCAAAAGTTTGAATCTAGTGATGTAAACCAAGCACTACAAGGGTTATTTGTGACCAGTTCAAAACTTGTTTATTTTAGGCAAAATCGTCACTTTATTGGCAACTACTCTTCCCATGAGATATATAGGTAAAAGTTTTCCTATATGTGAGATCATCCTCTAACATTTTCAGTAGGGGAATGTAATTCAAGTCTGAGAGCCTGGTGGAAAATGTATACCTAAATGTCTAATATTACCCAACTGTAGTGGATTGGTGGAGGTGTTCTGAAAATTACAATTCAGAGGCAGAATTTGTAAGAGAAGAAAAGTAATACACCATACACATATAGGCTTAAAAATGGTCAATAACTGTTATTTCAGAGGTGTGTGTTTGTTATCAGACTTTTACAGATGTTGCGGATTTTGGTCATTTTCAGGCCGTACATCACAGGATTGAAGAGCGGCTGGCATGTAAGAAAATATAATGATAAAAATATGCGCAGCATGTTTGGCACATTTTTCATATTAAATCTGCTCTGTAAAATTTCAAAGCTGGCTCCAAAGGAAAAGTTCAATATGGAAGCCAGGTGAGGCGTGCAGGTACTGATAGCCTTCTGTCTCGTCTGATCAGAACCAGAAAAACAAACCAGCAGAATCTTCATGTAGGTGTAAAGAATGAAAAGCAAAGCGCCAAAGATTGTGCTAAAAGTAGCAAGGAGGCCATACAAGTTGATCACAGTGGTGTCTGAGCATGCCAACTTCACAACAGAGTGTGTGTCACAGTATACTTTATAAATTGTGTTTCCACAGAACTGCAAAGGTGAAGTTAAAGATAGCAAGACAACCATTGCAAAACAAGGATAGAACCACGTTGCAGCTATAAGTATGCCGATTTTTTTTGATGTCATATGTGTGTTGTATTGCAGAGGACAGCAGATAGCAAGGTACCTGTCGTAAGACATGATGGCTAAATTTAAATATTCTACAGCCCCATATGAATGTACACAGAAAACCTGCAGGAAACAGATACTGGTAGAAACAGTGTGAACATCAGAGAGGATCTGAACCAGGAGGGACGGAAACAGCCCTGTACTACCATACAGCTCATTCACAAACAGGCTGCACAGAAACATGTACATAGGTTCATGTAAGCTTCTGTTCACACAGATAACCACAATCAGCAGGACATTGGAACCTACAATGAAAAAATATAAAGCAAGAATAACAAAGAAGCACAAGTTAGTTACATGTCCTGTGTCAAAATAGCCAGTAAGGGTGAAAAAGGAGACCTGTGTGGTGTTTATCATGATTGTTCTTTGGATTTAGAACAATTGACTGGTTCACATCAATAAATAATTTACCTTTTCTTGAAACTGGACTGCACTGACACCACATGCACCTTACACATTAAGCTCACCTGAGGATGAGTGAGTGTTATAATACTAAAGCAATTCATTGTCAGGGAAAGAACATAACAATGTCAATTAAAGGTTTAGTTTAGAAATAACTAACAAAATGTCCCGTAGCCCTGTCCCCACTGAGCTGAAACACTGCTTCAGCTTCTTATAAATCTTCCTAGAGAGAGAGAGAGAGAGAGAGAGAGAGAGAGATTAGTTCAGAAGTTTTTTTTACTCTAAATTTGGTAAATATTCAACCTCAAATTAATTGTATTTCCTCTATCCCACAGCAGCACAGTTCAGCACTGCCACGTACCTAGAGGAAGACAGAGGGGAGAGATAAATGTAGGCCTACCGGATTGTTCTTTGCTATTTATTTTACTGAGAGTATTAAATTAACCACAAACTTACAACATCAAGGAAATGTATGTAGAAGTAAAATGCTCTATTCACATCCCAACCTATTGTTTCCTTCAGATTAAAGTTATGGGAGAATACCCAGAACTTCACACAGTGGCACTGAAGGTAGTGTTGCTATTCTCATACTTTTGTGAGCCCGGATTTTCTGCTCTAACAGCTGGTGCTAGGCTGTTCTGGAGGATCTGAGGGATAATGGCCCTGTCCTGCTCATGCAGGGATGACCCACCACTGCCAGTTGCCCGTTGGCTCTGGTCCTTTGGGCCTCTTGACCGACCTTTGGCTATGAAGGCTCCACCGTGTGCCTCCCTCTTCCTTCTTTTGGGGATGACACATAGTTATCCTCAGGGCGTGTGGCCTCTGGTGTTCAGTTCTCTTCAGGATCAGGGGGTTGTGCATGGCCTCGTCATATTCTAACTGTGGTGTTCTTGTGTGCCCAGTTTGTTTTTCCTGGAACAGTACTCAACTCACCTGCAACTTGCTTCACTGTTCATCTGCAATCACTCATCACCTCATGGGCTTACTAACTACTAACTATCAAATAAGGGAGACTTTGGAGACACTCAATGCACACTCAGCTGTGCTGATGGTGGTCAAGGTCAAGGTCAAGTTTATTTCTATAGCACATTTCAAACAGCTGATGCTGCACAAAGTGGTTAACAATATAAAAATGGCATTAAAAAGCAAAAATGTAATACAATACTAACAGTATAAAACAATAATAGGACAATAAAAGAATTAAAACAATAACTAAAACTATTTCAAATGCTTGGGTCATAGTGTGTTAAAAGCCAGGGCATAAAAATGTGTCTTTAGTAATGATTTAAATTGCTCAAGTGTTTGTGCAGATCTAATATTTAAGGGGAGACTATTCCAAAGTCTGGGACCTGCCACAGAGAAGGATCTATCACCACGGGATTTGAGATTAGTCCGTGGGATGGATAGCATTAGTTTTGAGCTGGACCTCGTGGTTTTTCCTGGAGCATAGGCAGAGAGGAGCTCAGACAGGTAAGGAGGGGCTCGGGCATTAAGTGACTTAAAAACAATAAGTAAAAGTTTAAATTGGATCCTGTAGGCGACAGGAAGCCAGTGTAAAGAAGCTAAAACTGGGGTTATAAGCTCTCTCCGTTTGGTACCAGTTAGCAGGCGAGCAGCTGCATTTTGAACCATCTGAAGACAATGGATGGTGGCCTGATCTAGACCATAATACAATGAATTGCAGTAGTCCAATCTGCAAGTAAGAAAAAGGTGAATAACACATTCAAAGACGTTAGCCGGGAGGGATGGCTTTACCTTGGCTAGCTGTCTTAACTGAAACAAGCAGGACTGAACTACTGCACTCACCTGCTTATTCAATTTAAAAGAACCATCAATGTAGACACCGGGGTTTTTTACATGTGATTTACAATACGAGTAAAGGGGCCCAGAGTGCTGTCGATATGATTAAAGTTGCCAAAAATGACAACCTCAGTTTTATTTTCATTTAGCTTTAAAAAATTAAATGACCACCACTGTTTGACATCGTCAGCGTAATGAGAGCTGGGGATGGTCTGACCCTGCTTTTAAAGATAGATAAATCTGCAAATCATCAGCAAAACAGTGAAATGAAATGCTGCATCGCGAGAAGATGGAGCCCAATGGAGTGCAAATAGAGTGCGAACAGGGCAGGACCCAAAATAGAGCCTTGAGGTACACCGTATTTAAGACGGGCTATTTTGGAGTTATGGGGGCCCATATTGACATGAAAAGACCTTTCTGACAAGTAGGACCGAAACCACTGTAGGGCAGATCCTTTTAGGCCAGCATGAAATTCTAGCCGTGATAACAGGATGTCATGGTCGACCGTGTCAAAAGCTGCTGACAAGTCCAACAACAAAAGGGCAGCAGGGCTGCCAGAGTCCAGAGTTAAAAGAATATAGTATTCAATTTAATCAGTTCCTCATCTAAAACATTATTAAACAATACAGTAAATGATAACAGAAATTACACGGGCATTTCCTTTTAAAAATAAGCAAAAAAGAAAAAATATATACTGTAATAATATACTGTAAATACAGACTTCACTTACCCAGTTTATTATGCTATGCAGACCAAATGACACCTTATTTTTATTAATCACATATTACTCCTCACATCTGGTGTGCGTCTGATACAATTGCAGTCAAGATTGCTGGTCAGAAACTGACAGTGCAGGTAAACGTCAATATACGGGACATTTAAGGTAGCTGTATGTCCCGGCTAAAACAAGACAGTTGGATACCCTATCCACTCAGGCTACACGCTTCGGCCGTGTCTGCCTCACCTGCATCACCTGCCTGCCCGCCGCTTCACTCTGGATCTCTGGAAATAAAGGATGGGATTAACCATCTGTCTCATCCTGCTGCTCAACTAGACACTATTTTTGCCTGCAAAGTAAGACATTGCTCCTAACTCACTGCCTTTGATTTAGGAATTAATTACACTCTCCCTCTCTTTCAGTAATCCCCACATCAGAGACTCCTGCTACATTTTCCACATTTCCAGTTTTGCACACTGGCAGGGTCTCGCATGGCAAATTGGTCCTGGGTGAGGGACCAGACAAAGAGCGATTCATGGGGGCCAACCAGGCACAGTTCGAATAAGGGGACCTGGGCCCATCCTCTTGTAGATCCAACAGCTGCAGGAGGTGCCATAGCAGTTGGGTGCGATGTGTGTTGGGCGGTGGCCAGGAACAGAGGCCCTGGCGGATGGATCCCTGGCTACCAAGACTAGCAATTGCAAAGAAAAGCGTCTGGACTTCTTTAAGTTGCTTGAAGACGTTTCACCTCTCATGCGAGAAGCTTCTTCAGTTCTAAGGTCAAATGGTGGAGAGTCCCAGATTTAAACCTAGTGGGAGTTTCCCCCCACAGAGGGACAAAGGACCCCCTGGTGATCCTCTAATCACCTGAGCCAAGGTGTGAAACTGGGTGTGGGTCACAATCAGCCAGGGTTTCGGGTGAGTTCATTGTGAAACCTGGCCCCACTTTATCATGTGATTTCCTGAGGTCAGATGGTCCAGGATGTGAGTGGGCATTAAGGCGTCTGGGGAGGGAACTCAAAACTGGATTATAGATGGCAGACAGTTGGTGTCGTAAACCCCGCCTCTGTTCAAAGATGGTCGCTCACAGTGGACATAGATGGCTTCTTTCACTCCAATTTCGAACCATCTGTCCTCTCTGTCCAACATGTGAACATTGGCATCCTCAAAGAGTGACCTTTGACCTTTAGATGCAGATGGACTGCTGAGTCTTGTCCTGTGGAGGTGGCTCTTCTGTGTTGTGCCATGCACTTGTGAAGTGGCTGTTTGGTCTCTCCGATGTAGAGGTCTGGGCATTCCTCGCTGCACTGTACAGCATACACCACATTGTTAAGTTTGTGTTTTGGCGTTTTGTCTTTCGGGTGAACCAGTTTCTGTCTGAGCGTGTTGCTGGGTCTGAAATGCACCTGGATGTCGTGCTTGGAGAAAACTCTCCTGAGTTTCTCTGATACACCGGCTACATAGGGGATGACAATGTTGTTGCGTCTGTCCTTCTTATCCTCCCTCGCTGGTGTCTGGTCTTCTTTTCTGTGCCTCTTTGCTGACTTTAAGAACGCCCATTTAGGATAGCCGCACGTTTTGAGTGCTTCCTTTACATGTGTGTGTTCCTTCTTTTTCCCTTCAGGCTTAGAGGGAACATGTTCTGCCCGGTGGTGTAGGGTCCTGATTACTCCAAGTTTGTGTTCCAGAGGGTGATGGGAGTCAAAGAGGAGGTACTGGTCCGTGTGTGTGGGCTTCTGGTAAACTTTGATGTTGAGGTTGCCGTTCTCTTCAATGTGCACAGCGCAGTCCAGGAAAGGCAGACAGTTGTCCTTTGTGTCTTCCCTGGTGAACTTGATGTTTTTATCCACAGCGTTAATGTGCGCAGTGAAGGATTCCACTTCTTGTGTCTTGATTTTGACCCAGGTGTCGTCCACATATCTGTACCAGTGGCTGGGTACTCTTCCTTTGAAAGAGCCAAGAGCCTTCCTTTCCACTTCCTCCATGTAAAGGTTGGCTACAATAGGTGACACGGGGGAGCCCATGGCACAGCCATGTGTTTGTCTGTAAAAGCCTTCGTTGTACTTGAAATATGTAGTGGTGAGGCAGAGGTCTAACAGTGTGCAGATCTGATCGGGTGTGAAGTTGGTCCTGTCCTCCAAGGAGCTGTCTTCTTGTAGTCGTTTTCTGACAGTCTCCACGGCCTCCGTGGTGGGTATGCAAGTGAAGAGAGAGACTACATCAAAGGTGTGGAGCAGGGAAATTATTTTACTGCTATTGTTAAATAATTGTCATTATTACCATTGCATTAATAATATAATCTGGAGTTTATATTGCATTCAGGGGTTGAACAGTGTGTGTCTTTCAGAAAGACTAAGTTGCAGGCTGACAGGAAGTTGCAGGTTTGCAGAGTGTGCCTTTTGCAGAACTGAAACCGAAAGCAGAGTCTAAGTGCAGGTTATTTTGAGGAGCATTTGAGGACGAGACACAGACAGTAGGTGAAGAGGTGACACAAAGAGCATGTGAGGTCAACACATACACACACATTAGTTAAATTTATTTAGAGGAACCGTCCTTGTTGTCTCGGCAAGAAAGAGGAACGATTCATTTTAAGATAAGAACGGAAAGTACCAAGCCATGAAAATAGAAGATGATTTTCTAGGCGAAAAGTCATTCTGGTGTTGATCTGATCTATGTATAAAATGTACCGGTGACGCATGAAGGGGCGTCAGTAAACAAACCCTGATGCTATAAAATATCTGTTCATGCTTTGATTGAGTCGAGGACTACTGGCTGTCTGCGTACAGAGTGTCTTCCCACACGTGTGTTCATTAAAATCATTGTTTGACCAAGACCTTCTGGAACCATGGGTGGTGTGTACTCTCCTTCCTCAATTTTGAACCTTAACAAAGGACACCATGGTTTCATCTGGATCCAGGGTAAGTTTCTGGACCTTGTCGGTGAAGTCAGTGGAGTTCTTGATGTGGTGTGGGGTGTTCCCCACGAGAGGAGCAAGGATGGTAGCAAGGTGTTTTGCAATGTTATAACATTATAACATTGCAAAACACCTTGCTACCATAGATTTAAATCTGGGACTCCCCACCATTTGACCTTAGAACTGAAGAAGCTTCTCGGATGAGAGGTGAAACGTTTTCAAGCAACTTAAAGAAGACGCTTTTCTTTGCAAGCTCCTTTGACTACGATGACCTGGATGACTGAGAACCTTTACAGACAAGACTAGCAATTGGTACATTGAATGCCAACCCTCTGGTGGGGATGGAGTCTGAGTTAGTGCATGAGGTTTACAGGTCGGGGTCCCGTCAACACATCGCTTGGTGTCAGGAACCAATCTCCTGGAGAGGGGCTGGAAGTCATGATCCTGTGTCTTCTGACCCAACGTTTTGAGTTTATGTTTATGTTTAAGTCCTTTAGGTTTTCTAAGTTCATTTCTGTTTTGCCTAGGTTGCCTTGTTGTAGTTTAATCTTTCAGATCACCTTGGGTCTTCAACCCCAGTGTTTAAGTTTCCTTTGCTTTCATGTGCATCTTATGTTGTCAAGCTCTTGTTGTCATGTCTGCGTCTCATTAAGTTTCCTGTTTTATTTTGAAGAGGTATTGTGCTTCTGCGATCCATGTGTTTAGTTTTACTCTCCTCCTGTGATGTTATGTTCATTCATATCAGCTGTTTCCCCATGTGTTTCCACTTCCCCATATCACCTCATGTGTGCATTTAGTCTGTTTCCAGTCATTCATCATCAGATCGTCTGCTAAGTTCACGTCATGTTTCCAGGTCTTTCTATGTATCCATGCCAGGTCTCCATGTTTAAGGTTTTTCATGTTTTAATTTTAGTCCACCAAGTTTAGGTTATTGTTCAGTTTCACCAATGCCCTTTGTTTGCATTTATTTTGTCAGGCTTAATGAACAGCTTGTTTTCTGTTAAGATTACGTTTTGTTCTTGCGTGTCTGCACTTGGGTCCTCTTCCTCACTCAACAGTCTGCTTTGTAGCCAGACTGTGACACTGGACTCTGTCTCAGTCTGGAATTGCCCTTGGTGAGAGGGGGCGAGCTGTGGTGGGTATCCTAGTGTCCCTTCGGCTTGCAGGGTTTCTCCCTGTGGATGAGAAGGTTTGTTCTCTGTGGGTTGGGGAATGGGTCCTGACTGTTGTCCTCGCATATGCACCAAACAACAGTTCAGAGTACCCAGCCTTCTTGGGGTCCCTGGGGTGCTTGAGGGCACTCCACCTGGGGACTGTTCTCCTACTGGGAGATTTTCAGGGAGAGTGAGACCTGGAGGGGCTCGATTGGGAGGAACAGCATCCTGGATCTGAACCCAAGGGGTTTTTTGTTACTGGACTGTACAAACCACAGTTTGTCCATAACAAACACCATGTTCGAACATACGGGTGTCCATAAGTGCACAGGGCACTGGGACAGTGATGGGTCTGTCTAGCACAGACCCACCGCTGGAACAAGACAATTCTACTACAACAGCAAAAAGCATGGCACACCAAGCAGAGCTCTTTGATTTCATGCACGAGGGAGAGAACTGTGACAAGCGTGTTCCTGTCGCTCACCCCAGTCGCTCTCGTCTGCTCCCTCGTAACACTGCTCTTTATTGTGGTTACATGAATATGCATAAGTTCATTAACATATGATGTCTTACATAGGCATACATGTAAACAAAGAGTACCTTGTCTGTGTGTACGTATAGGCATGCGTGTGTGTGTGTGTGTGTGTGTGTGTGTGTGTGTGTGTGTGTGTGTGTGTGTGTGTGTGTGTGTGTGTGTGTGTGTGTGTGTGTGAGAGAGAGAGAGAGAGGGGGGTCAAAATGTGACCCTGTGAAGACTCCTAAAGCTGGTGCCAGGAGTCCAGCGGTCCACCTAAACAACAGGCACTTGAACTTAAGCAGATACAGAGTAGGTGTCCTCCCATACCATAAATCAGTAAGAGAAGGCACGACCTCTCTCATGACCTTAAGATGTGTGTGCATGCCAGAGTGCTCTGGGAGACACACAGAGTCTTTGCAGACTGCTAAGGATCAGACATCCTATCATTATGCAATCGATTATAAAACTCTAAGCATATATGAGTAAATATTTCTAAGCATAAATGACAATCCACAATGTAAACCTGACACACATCCGCATGTCAATGATTGATTTTGTAATCGTATTACCATAAATTCTGGACACTTGGTTGAAGAGAGGGGCTGAGCTGTCAACTGATCACCACCTGGTGGTGAGTTGAATCAGATGCCGGGGGAGGATGCTGGAGAGACCTGGTGTACTTAAATGTATAGTGAGGGTGCACTGGGAACACCTAGCACAGACCCTGGTTCGTGAGCTCTTTAACACACACCTTCAGCAGAGCTTTACGAGCATTCCCAATGAGACAGGGGACACTGAGTCGGAATGGACCATGTTGAGCATCTCCATTGCTGAAGCTGCTACACTGAGCTCTACACCACAAGGCGGTTGGTCTCTGTCATGGTGGTAACGAATGGTGGACACCAGAGATGAAGGGAGCCACCAGGCTGAAGAAGAAATCCAGCTGGGCTTAGCCTGTGGGACTTTAGATGCAGCTGCAGCATGACAGGCCAAGCTGAACATGGCTTGGGCAGTGGCTGAAGCAAAAACTTGGGTGTAGGAGAAGGTCGGAGAGGCCATGGAAAAAGACTTTTGGACTGCCTTGAAGTGATTCTGGCAAAACATCAGGCGACTCAGGACGGGAAAGCTGTGGTCTACCTGTACTGTGTATAGCGCAGGTGGTGAGCTGCAGACTTGAATGGCCGACTGTGGTGGTGGATGTGTTCCAACTATAGGGGTGTTCACACTCCTCACCTCTCTGGGAAAGTCTATGCCAGGGTGCTGGAAAGGAGAGTTTGTTCGGTAGTCAGACCTCGGATACAGGACGAACAATGGCGAGCGGTGGGCGACCAGGACAGAGAGACTGAGTCCAAAACAAAAAATCCACAAGAAACGCAGGAGCTCAGCAACAGTTCACAGATAGTTCAGGGGGTCGACCCAGAGGCCGACAGCACAGGAGCCAAGGGGAAAAGGGGGGCCGGCCGCACGGATGGCAGCGACGACAGAGTTCAGGCCCAAAACAACAATGATGTCCAGCCAACTGCTTGGAAAGTGGCCGGCAGGGTTGACGTGGCGAACATGGATGAGACGGCTATGCAATACGTGCTGTCCGAACAGGACATGTACCTGATGGTGGCGTGGCAGTCGCAGGACCGGGTGAGGCAGGACCAGATGAGGCAGGGCCAGGTGACGGTGTGGAAACCATAGATGGAGGATGTGGTGGCACTGAAGCAGTTCCTCTGACCCTCCAGCAGAAACTGATGACGGCTGAACGGGCCCCTCGGACCCTCCACCGGGAACAGCAGACGGCTGAATGGGCCCCTCAGACCCTCCAGTGGAGGCAGAAGACCGCTGGCTGGGCTCTCCAGAACCCTTGGCGGACACCAGGACACAGGCTGCACTAATGGTTGAGCTGCACACTGAGCAGGTAACTGAAATGCAGACAATGGAGTATGTACCTGAGCTCCAGGTTGGGCAGCTGATTGGGCTAACAGTAGTAGTGGTGGTGGTAGTGAAAGAGGGGTTGGAGCACTGATAGGCAGAGGAGCAGGCTAAAAAATAAAAAAAACAGTCCTTGTGAGTTTAGCTCTCTGTTTAGAGTGAGCAGATGCAGATGAACAGCAGTCTTTAACAATCTTAGAGCCAGAGTGAACAGTCTCAACATCCAAAAAAGTCTCTCTTTTACTCACCACAGCCATCTTTTCTGAAATCCTGGGGTCCGGCTATGGAGAGGGCGTCAGCAGTGTGAGCGCCACTTCCTTCCCAAAGGCTGAACTGACAGGCCGGGCAAAACATCCTCCGTCGTACCGGGCAACGAATCCTCCACCGGGCTGGGAAGGCAAGCGGCTGTGTCTGGGTGGAGATGGAACTCGTTGAGGAGGAAATCCTGTACGAGGGGATGAAGTGAGCTCATGGAAGACCAGAAATAAGTCGCTGTAGCCAGGCCTCCACAGTGCGGTGAAGCTCCTTCCCGGACTGGTTCAGCCACAGGTTTACCAACTTCTCAACGAAGTAAATAATGTCCTCACAAAGCTCCTCCAACGGGACGAATTGCAGTGGGTCTGTACCAGAACACTGGGCTGGTCCATATTGTCACGGCTGCAGCGGCACATGTGTGGGGTTGTGATAGAGCACCCAAAATGCAGGCACATCTTGTGATGTAAGTGCTTTATTTAAGGTGAGCAGGATACAGCAGGAGCAGAGAATGGCATACACAGAAACTAAAGGGGAGCTAAATTGAGAAAACGAACAAAACCGACCTGGAATCTGTAAACATACTGCAGAAACACCAGGAGATTCGGGGAGACAACGCAGATGGACCAGCAACAAGCAGAGGAAAACACAGGGCTTATCAGAATCAGAATACTTTATTAATCCCAAAGGAAATTAGGGAGGTATATACATACAGGAGCAATCAGAGAATGGGAGACAGGAGGGAAACACAGCTGGGAGAAATCAGAGCTGACGAGACAAGGGGAAGCAAAGCCAGACACACTACACACGGGACAGGGACTATCAAAGTAAGACAGGAAATACAACAGGTATGCACAGACACGAGCTGACACACAGACATACACAAAACAGACGAAACACGGAACCAAACCGAATTAAAACGTCTAAACCCAAATACATAGACAGAATACAGTAGAACAGCGGTTCCCAACCTTTTTTGTGCCACGGACTGGTTTATGCCCGACAATATTTTCACGGACCGGCCTTTAAGGTGTCGCGGATAAATACAACAAAATAAAACTAGTACCGGAACCGAAAAAAATAAGTTTTTTTCATAACACACATGAAAAGACCCAGGAAAACCGTGTTAACGATAAAAACAATAACAAAATGACGCTGAAAACCGATAAAAACCTTGAAAACCAGACATTTCACACCTGAGCCTCAACTCTCGCGGCCCGGTACCAAACGACTCACGGACCGGTACCGGCCCGGGGGTTGGGGACTGCTGTAGTAGAACACAATATCATAATAATAAACACAAAACACCAGGCCAAATGGCCCAGGACCGTGACAGTTACACATTGTGTTTGTAATTTTTATGGACAGACTTTCTAGGCATAGCCAAGTGGTGAAGGACCTCTACTTGGGTCATCTCAGATAATCCCACATCTCTGCTTTTTCCAGCTTCATCAGGTGATGGCCTCAAGCTGGCACTGGAACTGTTCACAGCGCAGTGTGAAGTGGTGGGAATGAGAATCAGCATTGCAATTCTGAGGCCATGGTCCTCAGCCAGAAAATGGTGGAGTGCCCACTGAGGGTCAGGGACAAGTTCTTGCCCCAAGCGGAAGGGTTTAAGTATCTCTGGGTCTTGTTTACGAGTAACAGGAGAAGGGAGCGGGAGATCGACAGATGGATTGGTGCTGCGGCTGCAGTGATGCGGATATGCTGGGTCTCTGCTAGAGTAGTGCAGGAGTCGGACATGGCAGAAACACAATAGACCCATTTCTGTAATATACTCACATATCTATATTATTGCTAATATATATTGTAATATAGCTATATCACTAAAGCACTTCTGGATGGATGCAAACTGCATTTCGTTGCCCTGTACCTGTGCATGTGCAATGACAATAAAGTTGAATTCTATTCTATTCTATTCTAAGTATCATCCTCGGTCAATTCAAAATAAATTTGAATGTCATCCGCGTAGCAATGATAAAAAAGTTTGTACTTTTCAATAATACGACCAAGGGGTAACATATATAGAGAAAACAGCATAGGACCCAGCACAGACCTCTGAGGGACACCACAGATAACGGGGGCAATGGAAGAGGAGTAGGTACCCGCATGGCAGGGAAGGACCTCTGCATTAATTACATTAAATCCCTCCTTAATAATGCGAGATGGGAGAATGTCGTGAACAGAATTTGAGTTTTTTAGATGATCAATAATTCCCTTAAGGGTAGGAAGTGACACTGGTTCAAACTGAGCAAGTGTCATAGAGCAGCGTAAAGCGGGGGCTTGGCACATCCCCGAAGCTTTTAAGGCTCTTAAGGTGGAGATTTTATCAGTGAAGTGATTTAAAAACTGCTCACAAAGAGCCGAAGAAGCCAGCCACAATGCTTCAGGATAAGGGTTAACCAAGGAGTTAAAAATATTGAATAAAACGCATGGATTATGACTATTATTAGTAACGATGGCTGACAGAAAAGCCGCTTTAGCCATCTTAGCAGCTGGGACAAGGGACACCTGGAGCCTATCCTTTTTCCACCGCCTCTCAGCTTGGTGGCTGGTATGGCGTAGGGCACGTGTAGAGTCATTTAATCAAGGTCGGGAACAGCATATAGGACATTTCAGTTTTGAAGGGGCCACAGAGTCCAGTATGGAGGTGCATATAGCAAGTAGGGAGTTGGCAAAGTCATCAAATAAAGACTGTGTGATGCCATCCGTATCAGGGAGAACAGATTCAGAGAAAGACACATTCAGCCACAGTCCCAGGATCACTGAAACGGCCAAGGCGTCGAGGGCCCCCAGGGTTCAGATCAGTTTCGTATAGATCAGCATGAAAATGACTGGAAAGTGGTCAGAAATCCCAAAGTTGCTAGTGTCCCTGACACAAATGTCCAATCCATGAGAGAAAACCAAATCAAGTGTGTGACCTTTAGAGTGTTTTGGAGCATTTACCCTCGGAGTAAGATTAAAAGAATCAGCTAAAACCAGAAAGTCTTTGGCAAGCCTGTCGTCTTTACAACAGATATGAATGTTAACCAGCAATAAGAAGACGGTCATAATTTAAGCAAATAGATCCTAAAAAGTCAGCAAAATCATTGATAAAAGTCTTGTTGTATTTCGGAGGACGGTAGACCACAACACAAAGAGCCAGTGGGGGGACCAGCAAGTTCCAATAATTGTGCTTCAAAGCTAGCAAACATTGGCGAGGGCAGCTGGCGTATCCGGAATTTATTCCTAAAGACCACCGCAAGTCCTCCACCCCTACCCGAAAGCCTCGGTGAGCTGAAAAAAGCACCGTCTACGGGAAGGAGCTCAGAAAAGGGAAAGGACTCACCAGGACGAATCCAGGTTTCTGTCAGGAGCAGTAAATCCAGACCCGTAGTGGTAAAAAAGTCATTCATGATAAAAGTCGAGCCGACGAGCAGGTCACTGGAAGGGCTGGGTATGCTTGACTTTCAGCAGGTTAAATCCATCGATGATTGAGCAGTCTAAAAGTAAACAGCGTGAACCAGATCGAGAATCCATCTATGTTGAGATGGTATCACTGACGCTCCAACACGGTTCCGGCCTGTAGGGGTCCGGCCCATAAGTATGGAGTGGGCGAAGACTTAAAAGAGTCAGCCGGTCATAGGAAATCGAAGCAAAGCCACCAGAATAGCATATGAGCAGAAGGACAAAAAACAACAGAAGACAAGGACGTAGACAGAGACGGCAAACCGAACACACTGGCGCCATCTTGGGTGATAGTGGCAAGTCCTTTCTTTACATCAGCAAGAACTCTGGCAACCGGAATGTCTTGGGTGAGCTGCAGGGAGGGGTGACCTTCATTTAGGTCTGTATAAGTCTTTCTTTGCGGTCCGGCTTTTATTTTGCACATTAAATCCATCTCTTTCCCTGCTGGAATGTGTACCTTACGGCCAGTGTAAACAACGGGGCCCACTGTGTCATCCATATCACACTGTTCAGTGCTCCCAATCTCTAGCAGGGAGGTGTACCACTCCGGATGAGTCTCCTTGACCTTGAGAAGGAACTGCTGGCCGTAGGTTGCCTGGAGGTGGCTTCTGGAGGCACGGAGGACATTAGTTCCCACCAGAGATGGGCAGTAACGCGTTACTTGTAACGCGTTACTTGTAACGCGTTACTGTAATCTGATTACTTTTTTCAAGTAACGAGTAAAGTAAGGGATTACTATTGCAAAAACGGTAATTAGATTACCGTTACTTTCCCGTAGTAACGCTGCATTACTGCGTTACTAAAACCGTGATTTTTTGCGAGAATGTCTCACGACAGTGACGTAAGCGAGTGCGACGTTCGTGACAACAGCTGTGTGCAGATCAACAGTGAATCATATATCGAGTGCAGAGAGAGTATGAGCGTGCAGCGTTTAAAGCGTGGAAGTACTGACCTTACTTTGAGTTTGATTCCATAAAAAGTGACAAAAACATTAGTGTCCGCTGTGCGTGGGAAGAAAACTTCTTTTTACAGCGAAAAAAACCCCTAAACTTCCGAACAAGCACCGAGTAGCTACGACGTAACGGGAAACTCACAGAGAAACTCGCGGATTCTTCAACTGACCGCGGCACACCTGCACCAGGGTAAACCTCCGCCTACCCCACTCCTGCTTTACAGGTGAAAATAGAGCAACAGGACCGCTGAGTCTTTGACTTTATTTATTTTCTGCTGTGTTTTACTTGCATCTATTTGAAAGACTGAGTGTAAACACAAAAAATATTTTATTTTATGTGCTGGAATGTGCAGAAAATAGGTTTAAATGTTAAACTAATTTATTCAAGTCAGAGAATGTTGCAGATAATTAAATGTTTGCTTGATGCATAAAGTTAAAAGGTTAAAACTAATAAAACAAGTTTTAAAAAGAGACTTTTCCATCTGATTACATTTTGTATGATGGATTATGTAGAAAAAGTAGAATTGGGCTGAAAGATCTATCGCTTTATCACCTATTCAGGTTGTAAATCGTGTTTTTAAAAAGTAACTAAGTAACTAAGTAATTAATTACTTTTGAAAATAAGTAATCAGTAAAGTAACGGGATTACTTTTTGGGGGAAGTAATCAGTAATTAGTTACTGATTACTTTTTTCAAGTAACTTGACCAACACTGGTTCCCACAAGCAGGGGAACAGAGGAGCGGTACTCTGAGTTAGTGACAACAAAAGCAGGCACACCCTTAAACTCTCTCCCCATCAATTTCAGGTTGATGTGTAGCACACCATGGTAGGTGACACTCTGGCCACTTGCATCTTCCATGGGTACTTTTGAGGGCTGTAGCTTTTGTTTATGGAGGGTGGTGTGGCTACGCCAGTACTGATGTGTAATACTGGTTATCTGGGAGCCAGAGTTGATGAGTGCCCTGCACTTCATTCCATTGACTCCCACCTCCCCCTCATTCCTGGGACCCACTAGGGGAGTGCTCTCTCCTTCATCACTTTTGTTCACCTGCAGTATGGTGACTTGCTGCTCGCCCATGGTTGCCCCGGTGACCATGGGCTTTACCTGTTTAAAGGCTGAGCTGAATGAGTGTAAATCAATCAATCAATCAATCAATCAATCAATCAGAACTTTATTTGTCACATGCAAGTTGCCCTGCAGTGAAATGGGACACCCCCCGACCTTACATACACAACAAAGACATCACATGGGGAGACAGGTCGGAGATCAGTAGTATTACGGAAAAACACTGAAATGTACACTACAATGGGAAAGTCCAAGAGTGAAAAAAAGAGACCTCTACTCATGCTGGGCTCCTGGAAGGACAGCATGAGAACAGAAAACAAAAAAACTCCTCTGCACAAAAAGCACATAAATGTCCACAGCACAACATTATGGAGCACGTGACAAGCAACAGGGGTGGGTAGGGGGTGAGGAGTAATCCGAAGCAAACACAGCAGCCATCCTGCCCTGTGCTATTATTCCAGCGCTGGGCCCAGACCCGCCGTGTTCTCCAGGAGGGAATAAGCATCGAAGGCGTTTGGAAAGGGAGGGGGGATGAGTGAATGTGTATCAGTGTATGTGTATGTGTGTTTCCAGAGTTCAGCTGAGACAGTGTCCTTCGCCCTGCCAGGCTAAGTAAACATTCTTCCAGCCAACCCAGCTTGCATAAAATGGGAAGAACAGTCTAACTACAGTTTGTTATCAGGGTGTTTTTGTTCAGCTCCAGCCTTGAGACCGCAGCTGGGGCTGAAGGGGTAGCCGCATCAAGTGATGGCAGTTTTTACTTTAGTGCAAACAGCTCATGAGAATTTCAAAGCTGTTCTAACAGTCCGACACTGGTCTCTCAATCTCCCGTTGGAGAGCCGTGAGCTTCTCCATGATGTAATCAAACTTACACTCCGTGATGTTGTCATTCTTGTGCTCAAAGAGCCGATTCTGAGAACTCACGACCACAGTGAGCTTCTCCAAGATGTATCCAGTTTGCGCTCAGAGGTGTTATTCTGAGTATTCACAGCAGCCGTAAGCTTCTCCAAGATCTTATCCGTGCTGCACTCAATGAGCCCATTTTGAGAACTCACGCCTCGTCCCATCGTTTCAATCCCACCGGGCAGCCTTGTGGGGGTTTTAACAGCCGGTTCCACTTTCTTAATACTTCGATAAGCCAGGGCCAAGCCAGCTCAGAAGAACCAGCAAGAACTCAGCAAGAACCCTGTTATCATGGTTCCGAATAGGTAGATATCTTCAGCGTCTTCGATCGACAGTCCCGCCAGGCACGCGACCCTCCAGTTCTGCCACCCGTCCATCGTGTATCCGGCAGGGAAAGTCCCTCCAGGACACTCAGGCTCACCCGAGCCCAGACTTCTCGTTGAGAAAAGGGTGTCACAATTGCATTCAGGGACCAGTTGATCAAATCCATAATTCCTCTTTTAGGTTTTAGAGAACAGACTGTGAGAGAGTGTTCCAGGGAAAAAGTAATTTAAAAAATCACGAGACAAGACAAGCACATAAGAGGCTAAGCAGGGAAGATAAGGGAAAGGAGAGGAGAAAAGTGTGACCACCTTCGCCGAGAGGATCGTGTGTCCATGTCTGATCAGGCCCTGGGAGCACTGCTCTGCAAACCCAGGCTATATGTTCTTGCTTCCCACACTGGTAGCATGTGACCACTGACATTGGGGTTGTAGCCCCAGGAGGTGGTCGGACTCTCAGCGGGGTGGCAGAGGATGGAGCAGCAATTCTCAATTCAAGGTGGTTCAGCTCGGCCATCTGCTCCTCCTGGCTCAATGCTAATTTCTTTGACTTGTTTTGAGGCTGGAATCTTTTTGTTTCTTTCGCTAGATTTCGGAGCTCAGCCTGTAGCTCACGGAAACTCAACAGCCGGGGCTTCATGGGTGAGATCCTCGCGTACACATCCTCATCATTAAGTCCCCATATGACCTGCCAGGTGAGTTTACTGTCATGGTCAGGGAAAGGCTTGCCTCCTCTTTGGTTTTCTTCCAGTGTTGCCTCCAGTGCTATCGCATATGAACAGGCAGACTCCCCCGACCTCTGAGCACGCTCGTAGAAGTCAAGCAATAGATCTGAGGAGCTCTGTGTGTCACCGTACTCTGCCCTCAGTTCTTTGAATGCCCTTTCAGGTGTTTGGTCATGGAGACGTAGATTCAGGACCAGGTTTTTATGGCTTCACCAGTTAGGTGACGCACCACGGTGGAAAAGCGGAGGTGAATGGGGGCAGATATTTCAAAATGAAACATGTACACATACTCCTCACACTCTCATCAGACAGTACAAGAACCTCTTAATAAACATAATATATGCTTAGCTTAAATGACAATCCGCTATTTTACACAGTGGAACACTTATTTTTAAACAAAACCAATGCGGTACGCCACTGAAAGTGCTTACTTTTGCAAATCACAGTAAACACTGAACCAAGATGGCACCCGCACGAACGAGAAACCTGAACTACGGTAACCTACAGAGGACAAATGGTCAAAATTACTTAAATCTACAATGTATATGCAGCTCAACAGAAAAACTGGAACGCGGTGGTAGAAGCTTGCCGATGCGTCTTGGGAATGACGGATATGGAAGGTACCTGCTACAAGGATTTGCTGCTGCTTTTGCCATGATAGATCAGAATCAGAATCAGAAAGGGTTTTATTGCCAAATGTTGAGCAGGTTTACAACATTAGGAAATTGCTGCGGTGCTTCAGTGCAAACATACTGTCATAAAAATATAAAAGTAAGAATAAGAATTAAAAGTGCTAAGTGGATAGATATATACATGATATATACATGAGTGCAGGTGGTGATCAGTGCCAAACATGGAATGATGCAGTGAACACAGCGTAGGGTCATGTGTTAGTGGTGGGAACAGTCATACGGTTATTGTTCATGTGTCCGACAGCAGAGGGGAAGAAACTGTTCTTATGGCGAGAGGTTCTGGTGCGAATGGACCGGAGCCTCCTGCCTGAGGGGAGCAGGTCAAACAGACTGTGTCCAGGGTGAGAAGGGTCAGCTGAGATCCGAGCTGCACGCCGCAATGTCCTGGAGGTGTACAGGTCCTGCAGAGATGGGAGTCTGCAGCCAATCACCTTCTCAGCAGAGCGCACAACACGCTGCAGTCTCTGTTTGTCCCTGATAGTGGCTCCAGCGTACCACACGGTGATGGAGGAGGTGAGGATGGACTCGATGATTGCAGTGTAGAATTGCATCATCGTCCGTGTTGGCAGGTTGAATTTCTTCAGCTGCCTCAGGAAGTACATCCTCTGCTGGGCTTTCTTGATGACGGAGGTGATGGTGGGCTCCCACTTCAGGTCCTGGGTGATGGTGGTACCCAGGAAGCGGAATGAGTCCACAGAGGTGATGGGGGTGTCAGTCAGGATGATGGGGGGGAGTGGAGCTGTGTGCTTCCTGAAGTCCACAATAATCTCCACTGTCTTCTGGGCATTCAGCACCAGGTTGTTGTGGCTGCACCAGGACACCAGACGTTCAACCTCCCTCCTGTAGGCAGACTCATCCCCGTCCGAGATGAGCCCAATAACGGTGGTATCATCTGCAAACTTGATTAGCTTGACAGACTGGTGGGTGGAGGTGCAGCAGTTGGTGTACAGGGAGAAGAGCAGAGGAGAAAGAACACAGCCCTGAGGGGAGCCGGTGCTGATGGTCCGGGAGTCCGAGACATTCTTTCCCAGCCTCACATGCTGCTTCCTGTCCGTCAGGAAGTCAGTGATCCACCGGCAGATGGGATCAGGCACATTCATCTGGGAAAGCTTGTCTCGGAGATGGTCTGGAAGGATGGTGTTGAAGGCAGAGCTGAAGTCCACAAACAGGATCCTGGCGTAGGTTCCTGGGGAGTCCAGATGCTGCAGGATGAAGTGTAGGGCCATGTTGATGGCGTCATCTACAGACCTGTTGGCTCTGTATGCAAACTGCAGGGGGTCCAGGAGGGGGGCCGTGAGGGTCTTGAGATGGGAGAGAACTAGGCGCTCAAAAGACTTCATGACCACAGATGTCAGAGCCACGGGTCTGTAGTCATTTAGTCCAGTGATCCTAGGTTTCTTGGGGACAGGGATTATGGTAGAGGACTTGAAGCAGGCAGGCACATGACATGCCTGCAGTGAGGAGTTGAAAATGCCAGAAAACACTGGGGCCAGCTCGTTTGCACAGTGTCTGAGGGTGGCAGGAGACACGCCGTCTGGGCCGGGAGCTTTCCGAGCATTCAGACTCTTAAACTGCTTCCTCACATCTGCTTCATGAATATGAAGAGTTGTGGTGGGAGGAGGTGGTGTGAAATCCTCTTTTGTGTGGGGTGAGGAGGGGGGTGTTGTAGGTGAAGTGTTTGAAGGTGGTGATGGCTCTATGGAGGGGGGAGAGGTGGGGGAATTAGTGTCCAAAGTGTCTCTATTGTTGGGGCCGTTGGAGGTGTGAAGGCTGCCTGATGGCTCGTCAAAACGGCAGTAAAAGTCGTTAAGGGTGTTGGCTAAGAGCAAGTCGTCAGTGGAGTGGGGCGTTTTAGGCTTGTAGTTGGTGATATTCCTAAAACCTTTCCACACAGAGGCCGAGTCATTCTCTGAGATCTGCTGCTGCATCTTCTCAGAGTGCTGATGTTTAGCAATGTCCACTTCTTTAGTGAACCTGTACTTGGCCTCTCTGTAGCAGTCCCTGGCTCCGCTTCTGAACGCCTTTCTCTTTTCCAGCCACAGCTTTTTGAGTTTAGGAGTAAACCAGTGTTTGTCATTGTTATAACTCACCCTGGTGCGTGATGGCACAATGCTGTCCTCACAGAAGTGGATATAGGAGGTGACAGTGTCCGTAAACTCATCCAAGCTGTTAGAAGCAGCCTTCATTGTGTCCCAGTCTGTAGACTCCAAACACGTGCGAAGCTCCTCCACAGCCTCGTTGCTCCACAGTTTTTTGGTCCTCACGACAGGTTTGGAGAGCTTCAGCCTCTGTCTGTACGCGGGGATTAGGTGGATCATGACGTGGTCAGAAAGTCCATGCACAGGAACTGGCAACTCAGTGGTAAAAAGCTTGCTGCTGCATTTTGCAAGTGACGGATATTGCAAGAGCCTGGCACCACAGTGCTAGAAGGGTTTGCTGCTGCTTTTGCACCAATAGATGCGGAGAAACTTTCAACTTGTTGGTAGGAAAACTTGATGCTGTGTTTGCAAATGAGTGATAAATGAGAACCTGGCAATCCAATGCCTATTTTGTTTTAGTCTATGCAGAGAAACTGGGAGCCAAGAGCATGCTGGTTTTTGCTATGGAGGGATGGAGGGGAAAGGAACTGGCAACCCAGTGTTTTTTGGTTTTTTTGCCTCCCCCAGTCTATGCAGAGAAACTGGCAGTTTGATGGTAGGAAGTTTGCTGCTGCATTTGTGAGTGACAGTGACAGAACCTGGCATCCCCATGCCAACTTGCTTGTGCACTTAGTGAAAGGCGGGATGGAAAACATCAAAACTGGCATCCCATGGCTAGCAGAGATAAACAACGATGGAGGAGCAGTAGAGCATGGAACTAGTGTTAGCTTTCCAGCTTGCATTAATTTAACTGTGATTAATATGTTTTGAAGCTGAACTTTAATCTCAGCCAAACGGATTTACTCAGGAACAAATACAACACTGAAATAAACCAAACATTAACATTTAGAAGTTATCTAAGTGACTTATATATCATGTTTAACCTGAGTAGCGATATCTTTCTATTAATAAAAAATAGTATACCTATATGCCTGAATAAAAACACACAGGTGAGATGTTAAAAGGCTTATATTTTTTATTTTAATATTTTAAAATTACAACAGACAGTCACTGGGGTTTGGAAGAGAACTGAACAAATATTTAAAATATAATCTGATCATTTTTGGAGCAGGATTCTGAAACTCTAGGATTTACCTTGCTGTTTTTGTTCCAGGTGAAAATGTTAAAATATTTTTAAGGTTAGATTTAATTCAGAGTCAGCTAATCTCAGCCAAACCAATTCACTCACGAACAAATAAAACACAAAATAAACCAAACATTAACATTTAAAAGTTATCTAAGAGACTTATAGATCATGTTCAACCTGAGTAGTGAAAGACCGTGGGAGGTTTGAAAAAGATGTGCCGGGAGTTCGCTGTTCTCACCGGGCTCTAGTGTCCCTTGACCTCCCGGTCAACTATCAAGCTGGTGGGTAACAGACGTCTTGGAAAACGTCGGGGCACTTTTGCAGATATGTGATGTCTTGATAAACCGAGAAGATATTTGAAGTTTATGGTTGCTGTCGGATACTCGATGGTCGGTTGTGTCGTGTGTCTGGCGACACTCTCGATGGAGGACATTGAACGACATCTACCAATTCTGAACCACGGTAACAGAGTTCTGGCTGATTGGAGCTGGTTCGGACCTGGCTTATCAAAGAACAAGAAGCGTCTACAGCTGTTCAAAATCCCACAAGGTGGCCGACATGATAGACGATGGGCAGGGCTGTGAGTACTCAGACTGTGTTTATTGAACACAATATGGATAAGATCTTGGAGAAGAACAACGGGAATTGAGAGACCTGGTGACCAGTGACGGACATTAGACCAACTGTAAAATTGGAAGCTGTTTGTTCGCACTAACCAAACCAACTACCATATTCATATCATGCGGCCCTGGCGCCAACTGGATGCTCAAGGCAAAAGCTGACGGGAATAACAAAACTCTCCCTTAGATAATAAGACTGTTGTGACTTTCGTCCTCCTCATTCAAGGCCACCCGCGTCGACCTAAGATTGTTGACTTTTGCCTAACTGAGTGAAGGGACACTTTCTCTCGGCTGAACACGGAACAACCACACACTCACGCTTACACGCGCATGTACACTGACACATACCGACACTAACCGCCCCACCCCATCCAAACGCCTTCAAAGCTTATGTCTTCTATGTTGTGAGATGTGATGATTCATGAGCTCAGTCTGGGGGGAGTTCTTTTTTTTTTCCTCGTCTTTCCTCATGTTGTGCATTTTCTATGGTTTTGGTTTGGGTCGCTGCTCGTGTGGTCGACTGGCCAGTCAGTGTGGAAAAACTTTCCTAGCAGTCCTTCACAAACAGGGAACAGTCTGTCTATTCTCTCCATCTGTCAGCTGCTGCTGGCTCTTCCTCCTCCTCTTCCTCACACACTGCTGAGTTTGTCCTGGTGGATCATCAGGGCTGCAAAGCCTCACAGATGATGTGCAGCAGTGGGTCCCTCAGTCTGTCCTCACTCTGGACACTTGCAGTCGTCACACATGGACATCAAATGTGTGATAAGCTGCAGGATTCAAACACAAGTGTAACTTATAAACACACGTTCATACTTTTATTCCACAATCAGAGAGAAAGAAACAGAGAGAGAGTGCAGGACAGACAGACAGGTGGCAGTCTCAGGTGTACACACTGCTACACAACAGCACCAGAGAAGCAGGATTTAGTGTTTGTGTTATTACGAGTGTAAACAAGAAGAGTTCCAGATGGTGCAGTGGACACATGTGTGACTGCTGTGATTAAAGCATCTTTCTTTCAGCTTAACGAGTGAACCGTCAGCTCGTTCAAACACACGTTAAAGTGCGTTTGGCTCGACACCACCGAACAGAGGCAGCAATATAACACAGCTAACATTAACAGTGCAGTGGATCCTGCTTGTGCCGTGATGTTCAGGACTGCAAACCGAGCAGCATCACTGACTTTCAGCTTGTTGTGTTTGTGGATATATGACTGACTTTAATTATCCATGAAATCATCACATGCTCTGTCAGATTAAGGTCGACTATTGAACGGCGCATATTTAAAGGCTTTAAAACCAAGTTAGTACAAACATCACTAATGTCACATAACTTTGCCGACATGTGACCAACAGTAATGTTTTAATGTTCTTCATTATTAAACATTTGTACATAAATAAGTGACACAATATTCAGTACTTACTTTTGAAAGTTTACTCTTCGGCCGCTCCGCTTCAGGCATCCATCGTTTTTTTCAAAAAAATTATCCACACCCACCGCGCTATGAATTGTAGGATGGGTAGGCGCAGGAAGGATACACCTCCAATCTTTCAAATTTGGGGAAGCACAGATTTTTGGCCACATTTGGAGCAGGCTTCGAATTGGGGCAGTCTTCGTCACGTCACTGTGATGTAATTGGGCTTTAAATGCAGCCTCCGAAGGATGCAGACCCTAAATTGGGACACAGCTATTGAGACAGGCCCTGTTTGTCTGCCTGCCCCTCTGTGTGTATGTTTCCATTACTTCCTGTTTTACTTTGGTAGTCTCCTGTCTGTGTGTACCATATTTTGCTTTGGTTCTCTTATTTTGAAGGTACCTTCGTTCTCTGTCTCACGTGTTATGTTTAGCTTTGCGTCCTCTGTCTCATTGTGTGTAATTTACCCAAGCTGAGTTTCCTGTTCAATTCACTTTTATTTATATAGCGCCAAATCACAACATAAGTCGCCTCAAGGCGCTTCATAGATACAGAGAAAAACCCAACAATCACATGACCCCCTATGAGCAGCACTTTGGCGACAGTGGGAAGGAAAAACTCCCTTTTAACAGGAAGAAACATCCGGCAGAACCAGGCTCAGGGAGGGGCGGGGCCATCTGCTGTGATTGGTTGGGGTGAGAGAAGGAAGACAGGATAAAGACATGCTGTGGAAGAGAGACAGAGGTTAATAACAGATATGATTCAATGCAGAGAGGTCTGTTAACACATAGTGAGTGAGAAAGGTGACTGGAAAGGAAAAACTCAATGCATCATGGGAATCCCCCGGCAGCCTACGTCTATTGCAGCATAACTAAGGGAGGATTCAGGGTCACCTGGTCCAGCCCTCTCATGTCTCGTTATAGAAATGTTTCATGCCATTCATTTCTTATATTTCTTCTCTGGCAGGTATTTGCTGTTAAGCAGACAAGAAGTTATCTCACTGCATTGGCTGAGTTCATGTCTGCTTAAGGTTTGTCTCTCTTCGAGCTCAGCTCTCTTTTCACTATGATGTTGACAATATTTCATGTTAAGAATTTTCTTGAAAATGTTTTGAATGCTGCTGTTTTCAGGTTGTTTTCAAGTAAAACCAAGCCATTGTGAAGTAGGCCTCCGTGCTTCCCCTCGAATATTTCTGTTTTCCCTGTCAGTGGACAAAGCTCAGCAAGAGGAAATGATTCACTGCTACCATGTCTTACACAATGCATGTTACAGAGCAGACAACTGGACCTGGACATCACTTAGCACATGGAGCAACACAACATAACTAATGATTCATCTTAACAGCTTGAAGAGTTTCATACAGGATGTGTGTTGTAGTGTGGAGTATTAATAGATCATCATTGACATCATTTAATATCTCAGTGATGCTGTTTGCTCTTTAATGTTGTCTAAATACACTCAGTTCAGTTTTATTTGTATATCACCAAATGGAGGTTTAATTAAAGGTTAAAGGTTTCTTTCTCTTTGTTTTCAGGCTGGTTGAACGGAAAACCTTTTAGGAAAGAGGGAGCATGGAGAACGTCTCTTTGCACACACATTTTATCCTGGATGGCTTTAGTGAACTCGGAGAGCTGAGGCCGTTCCTCTTCATCCCGTTCTCCTTCATGTTTGTTGTGTCACTGTTTGCTAACTCCCTGCTGGTGTACGTGATCGTTTCACAGAGAAGCCTCCACTCGCCGATGTACATCCTCATTGCCAGCATGGCGTGCATTGACCTCAGCCTCCCTGTATTCTTTGTTCCCCACATGCTGCTGAGCTTCCTGTTTGACTGGAGGGGGATCTCTCTCATCGGCTGCCTTGTTCAGATGCACTTCATCCACTTTTTTGGAACTTTTCAGTCCACTCTGCTGGTATGGATGGCTCTGGATCGCTACTTTGCCATCTGCACACCCCTTTACTACCACAATCACATGATCTTATCGAGATTCATTACATTTTTAATACCACTTGTTGTCAGAAATGTTCTCATGATCACACTCCTTGTATGTCTGGCTGGAAAATTGCCATTCTGTTTGAGAAATGTGATAAACCACTGTTTCTGTGAGCACATGGCCTTGGTGGAGCTGGCCTGTGGAAGCACCACCATCAATAACCTCGTGGGTTTGATGGCCGTGTTTCTCATTCCTGTTCTTGACTTTGTCTTCATCGCTGCCTCCTATGTGGTGATATTCAGCTCTGTGCTGAAGTCCAGCAGGTCAGGTGTAAAAGCACTTCACACCTGCATCACTCACATCATGGTCATCACAGTCAGCCTCATTCTGGCTCTGACTGCTTTCCTGTCATATCGGATCAGAAACGGCCTCCCTGCAGCCAGTCGAGTTTTCTTCAGCACCATGTACCTGCTTTTTCCAAGCTGTTTCAACCCAGTTGTCTATGGCATTAGGACCAATGAGATCCGACAGCACATCCTCAAGAGACTGACTTGCTGTCACATTTGCCAGATGAGCCCAGTTACTAACAAATGATTATCAAAAGGCCAACTCCCCAGCTGTCTCATGAAAACTTCAGTTTTTTATACGTCCTCATCAAGCAGGGCACTATTCGAGATGCTCTATTCTTAACCCTAAAATGAAAGGTGAAAGGTGTACTCCACTCCTATGACTAGGGATTTTCACAAGATGCTAGTACATGTTGAATTTGATGTGTTCATTTGTATTAGAGCGTGCAAAAACTAAAACAGTGAAAGAGCTGTCTCCTTCTTCAAATCCATCTTGAAGAAGGCACATAGATCATGGTTGAAAAGCAAAGAAAGGAACACTAAAGAATCTGTTTCCTTGAAAAGTGTTTATTCATTCATTAGATCCAACAAGGAAGAGTTAGACTGAATGAATGCCCCTTTAGGTCAGCGGCATTCAATTAAAATTTAAGGAGGTCCAGATAACGAAAATTTCCACATGCATTATAATAATGTACCAGTGTCTGAATATACTCAACAACTGATGGTCAATTAAAATAAATAAAATACAATTCAGAATTATTTAATTTGTGTTTATTATTTAATTTCATAACCAGGAAGATAATATAATGAAAAATAATAATCAAATGTTCTGTTACGTTTCAAGTAAAACTATAAAAAGTTGCATTTCCTGCGAAAATGCAGCGTGACTGCCGTGTGAATGGTAAATGGTAAATGGCCTGTATTTGTATAGCGCTTTTCTAGTCCCTAAGGACCCCAAAGCGCTTTACACAACCTGTCATCCACCCATTCACACACTGGTGATGGCAGCTACATTGTAGCCACAGCCACCCTGGGGCGCACTGACAGAGGCGAGGCTGCCGGACACTGGCGCCACCGGGCCCTCTGACCACCACCAGTAGGCAACGGGTGAAGTGTCTTGCCCAAGGACACAACGACCGAGACTGTCCAAGCCGGGGCTCGAACCGGCAACCTTCCGATTACAAGGCGAACTCCCAACTCTTGAGCCACGATCGTGTAGCGGAAATTATCTGCCGAAAACAGCTGAAGAAGCAGAAGTGTCTGCTTGAAAAGACACTAACTAACTAACTAAGATGGCGGCGCACACAGTTGCAGCAGCTCGATGTACCACTGGTCAGTGTGGTGTTTGGTTATCTTTGTACGTTTTGTGTTTTGTTTTGTGCGCGATCAGTCAAGCGAATAACATCTTCAGCAGACATGATCTTCTTAAGATCGGAGTGAGTTACCGTGTGAGCGTGACCATGGAATTTATCCACTCACACAAAATACCAGAGGAAGTAGCGAGGAGACCGGGCGCTCCTTGGATTACTATTCCGGCGGGAGGGAGACGCAGACGGCGACGAGAGAGAAGGAGGAAGCGAGGCTGCCGGGCTGGCGTGCTAACCAGGCTAAGAAGGAAGCCTTTCAAACCACCGCTCCTGAGTTTATATCTCTCGAATGTCAGATCCTTGGCGAACAAGATGGACGAACTAAGGTTACAAATAACAACGGACAATCACATCAAAAACTCATGTATTCTTCTAATCACTGAGTCCTGGCTGCATCAGTCCATCCCGGACTCTGCTATTGAGCTAGCAGGCTACACCGCACAGCGCCAGGATAGAACAAACAATTCCGGTAAGAGAAAAGGAGGGGGAATCTGCATATACGTGAATAACAGCTGGTGTACAAACACAGTGATCATAGACCGTCACTGTTCTCCGGACATAGAATATCTGACTGTCAAATGCAGGCCCATCTATCTTCCACGGGAGTTCACTGTTGTGGTAATAACAACTGTTTACATACCGCCAGATGCAAATACTAACGTGGCACTAGCGCTTTTGCACACGAACATCAACAATAAACTCAATAAATATCCTGACGCAGTGCACATTATAGCGGGTGATTTTAATCAGGTGGATTTAAAAACAGCTATCCCTAATTTCCACCAGCATGTGAAGTGTGCCACGAGAGGGGCTAACACCTTAGATAAAGTCTATTCCAACATCAAGAAGGGCTACAGGGCAAGACCCTTACCACATCTGGGCCAATCTGACCATTTATCCCTGCTCCTAATTCCTGCATATGCCCCAATCAGGAAAACTGCGTCGACCATCACTAAAACTATAACAACATGGCCAGAGGGCGCTTCTCAACAGCTACAGGACTGCTTTGACAGAACCAACTGGAATATCTTCCAACATCAAGACCTGGAAATGTTCACAAACAGTGTCCTCTGTTACATCAAACACTGTATAGACACTGTCACAGTAGACAAGCAGATCCGGGTTTACACCAACCAAAAGCCATGGATGACCCGGGAAGTCCAGCAGCTGTTAAAAGAGAGGAACAGCGCCTTCAGGTCCGGAAGCAGGGAGAGCTACAGCAGGGCTAGAGCCAACCTGAAAAAAGGCATTAAGAAGGCCAAGGCGGACTATAGGAAGAAGATCGAGAACCACCTGGAGAGTAAGAACAGCCGGCTGGTGTGGCAGGGTGTCCAGCAGCTGACAAACTACAAGTCCAAATCAGGTATGGCTGAAGGTGACCCAGCATTGGCGGAGGAGCTGAACATCTTCTTCACACGCTTTGAGGTCACTGCACCCTATGCCTCAGAGGAACAGCTACACCATACAGCCCACAGCAGCAGTACCATCATCACTCTGGAGGAGCATGAAGTGAGGCGCACCCTGCGGGCTGTTAACCCGAGGAAGGCAGCCGGCCCAGATGGCGTACCAGGACGTGTGCTGAGAGACTGCGCAGACCAGCTTGCCTATATTTTCACCAGGATTTTTAACCAATCCCTTGAACAGTCAAACGTCCCACCCTGCCTCAAGACCTCCACCATAATACCCTTGCCCAAGAAATCTCATATCTCTAGCCTAAATGACTATAGACCAGTGGCACTAACCCCGGTGGTGATGAAGTGCTTTGAGAAACTTGTGCGTTACCACATTACAGCAGCCCTACCCAGCAGCTTTGACCCACACCAGTTTGCCTACAGAGCAAACCGATCGACAGAGGACGCCATAGCAACAGCACTCAATGTAGCATTAACACATCTGGAGAGGCAAGGAAGCTATGTGCGTATGCTCTTTGTGGATTATAGCTCGGCATTTAACACCATTCTTCCATACAAACTGGACGCCAAGCTAAAAGACCTAGGGCTTCCTCACAGCACCTGTAAGTGGATCAATAGCTTCCTCACCGACCGCAGACAGAGAGTGAGAGTGGGACGTTACACATCTCCAGCCCTAAATCTAAGCACTGGGTCGCCACAGGGCTGCGTGCTTAGTCCACTGCTCTACTCGCTTTATACACATGACTGCACCCCCGCCCACCAGAGCAACGCCATTGTAAAGTTCGCAGATGACACTACTGTGGTGGGGCTCATATCTGGGGGAGATGAGTCTGCCTACAGAGATGAGGTGGAGCGGCTGTCTTCATGGTGCAAGGATAACAACCTTCTCCTAAACACGAAAAAGACCAAAGAACTCATAATTGACTACAGAAGACACAAGACAGAAATCCAACCACTAATCATCAGCGACGACTGTGTGGAGAGGGTGGCAGACTTCCGCTTCTTGGGAGTCAGCATAGAGGGAAACCTATCCTGGAGTGTGAATACCTCTGAGCTACTGAAAAAGACACAACAGAGACTGTACTTTCTGAGAGTGCTTAGGAAGAACAACATCACACAGAGACTGCTGGTGTCTTTCTACAGAGCCTCCATCGAAAGCATACTAACGTACTGCATAGGCATATGGTACGCTAGCTGCACAGTGGCTCAGAGGAAAGCACTCCAGGGAGTAATCAACGCTGCCCAAAGGACAATCGGCTGCCCTCTCCTCAAACTGAAAGACCTACACAGTTCCCGCTGCCTCAAAAGAGCCCATAACATCATAAAGGACACCTCACACCCTGGACACTCCATGTTCGAACTGCTGCCTTCAGGTAAACGGTATAGAACAACATACACAAGGACTAACAGACTCAAACACAGTTTCTACCCAATTGCAATATCATGTCTCAATGCTACTAAAAGTAGATGACTCTCATTGCCCCTGTTGTCATTTGTGCCCTTGATGTTGGAATGCTTTCAGACATGTTTTGTTGGATGCGCTAACAAATTGATTGAGTGATTGATTGTTTGAGTGATATATCAACTAGGTCGTATGTTGAGTGTCTGTATGGGGCCTTAGGCCTGGATTGCTTGGGTGTATCTACGGTATGAGAATACTGTATTTTATATGTATTTCTATCTTTTATATCCTATCATTATAGTTTTTAAGTATTTAATTATAGTTTTTAAGTATTTATCTTTTGTGATGTTGCACTGACCAGAGACATCTTTCAATTTCATTGTACCTGTGACAATGACAATAAAGAATATTCATTCATTCATTCATTCATTCATTCATTCATTCATTCATGTGAAAGGGTACACTGAAGAGTGTCAAGAAAACAGAGGGAACGCGAGCAGGGAAGATTCACTGCACCAGGTGCAAGGTGAAGGATTCAGACCTGCGCCACCCAGTCTCAGTTATTTTATGGCTACAATATATTCTGCATCATTAATGATATAATCTATAGTATTGATACTGCATTAAGATGTTTATTAAAACCTGCTGACTTTACATTAACCTTTTTATTACAGGTACAGCTAAGACCATTGTATACACATGGCATTTTGTGCTCATTAAAGAGTTAAAGCTCAGTCATTAAAGGTCTCAAGCTTTGTTTGGCGCGAATGTCCAGGCAATCTATTGTGTAGGTGACTTAGAGCAACAGAAGGTTAAAACTGCATACACGCTTACAAAACACATATAGTACATATAATCTAGAAACAGGCTTGAGTGAAGGCCTGAATGTATTCAGCTTCTTGTTGGAACCTGTGGCATTTGAGTTTACTTAGTAACAGGCGACAGAAGATGGGTCAACAGGAGGACAAGTCCACGGGGACCTCCAGGGCCTGAAATCATCGCCATATTTGGGAAAAGATGTTAGAAAGAGGAGCTTCTGTGTCTGACCATATCTCTAAAAATTGTCTCATTGTCTGTACAAGATGCAAATGATGTTCTTAGAAATACAAAAATATGTTATAGAACGCAAGAGGGGGCGTCAAACCCTGATGATATATGAACCATTCTCTGTGTATTTTTGGCAGAAGAAGTCCGCAGATGCAATGCTGTGTACTTCTTCCCGCACGTGTGTTCTTAATAAACTCTTCATCTGATTGCACTCTACTGGGCCTCCATTGGTTTGTTTTTGTGCCACTTGTCTTATTCGGGACACTGCTCATCTCAATGAGCCAAATCGGTAGTCATGCCAGACAGAGATATGATGAGAGAGAAAATGTATAGCATGCAAAAGAATGGTAAATGGCCTGTATTTATATAGCGCTTTACTAGTCCCTAAGGACCCCAAAACGCTTTACATATCCTGTCATCCACCCATTCACACACTGGTGATGGCAGCTACATTGTAGCCACAGCCACCCTGGGGCGCACTGACAGAGGCGAGGCTGCCGGACACTGGCGCCACCGGGCCCTCTGACCACCACCAGTAGGCAACGGGTGAAGTGTCTCGCCCAAGGACACAACGACTGAGACTGTCCAAGCCAGGGCTCGAACCGGCAACCTTCCGATTACAAGACGAACTCCCAACTCTTGAGCCACGATCGCCCTATAAAGAAGCTGAAGTGTCTGCTAAAAAAAGGGGAGGGGGGAGGGGTGAAGAAGCTATGCTGTCAGCTGAAAAGAGGTCAAGAAGATGAAGTGGTGATGAAAAGAGGTGAAGAAGCTATACTTCTTCACCTGCCCAAAAAAGGAGAAAAGGATGAACAGGCTGCTGAAGACAACTGACGAAGCTGAAGTCCATATTAGAAAAGTTGCTGAAATCATAAAACTTTGCACAATTGCAATAAATTCACAAAAATATTGACCAATGAAAACAGTCAGCTGGAAAAAACTGAACAAGCTGAAGTTTCGTTAAAAGTAGTAGTTGTTTAATGGTGAGCAATTGGCTGCTGTCGGCTGAAAAGAGGTGAAGAAGTTTTCGAAAGTCCCATAAAATCAACATTTGAATTAATGGGGAGATGTTCCATTTGTTCCCTCTTAGAGGCCATGCTGCGTATGTTCAGAGGGCCACCGAGGAGCCCTTTGTCTTTACACTGTGGATCCCATATAGCCCTGGCTTAATTAAGAGTCCGAAATAACTTACACGAGCCATGCTTTTTGAACGCAGGGTTCCTCTGTATACGCATGGGTATGATAGGCTGTGTTGTGTTTATATCTTTCAACTCTAATTAAATCTCTTACCAAACCCCTCCGCTGTGTTACTTCCTTTCTTAATAAATTAGGCTTTGAAATGTCTGGAACAATGAAGGCACCCTTTCGTGGTTGCTTCAGGGCCTTGTCAAGAACTTTGGTTTTTGTAGTCTTGTAGATACTCTGGGGTTATCCTCTCTTGTTGGGGTCTTCTTCCTTCCTCCTCATCATGATCTGATGGCGGAGCTTCTAAATCAATTTTCCAGCATTCACCATCTTAGCATTTCCATTTCCGTAAGTTTAATACAGAGCTCTGGTGTAACTGGTGTTATGTAGACTTCTGAGCATGTCCAACAAATTGACAGGATACATGTGGTGTAGGGAAGTTGGGAAAGCATTTGGGACTTGTGATTTTTAACATACACTGACTGGTTAAATTGGCAGTTTTGCTTTTATGCTCAGCTCTCTTTTCACCACAACATACTAGTACAGCTTCTGCATTACTGCAGATGCTGCACTGATCTGTCTGTTAATCTCTCTCCTTATGAATAACACCTAGAGATACTTAAACTCCTCCACTTGGGACACCAACTCTTCCCTGACCTGAAGTGTTCACCCAAACCAAGGCAGCTCTCTGGGTGCTCAGCACCCCCAAAGCGCTGATCCTAGAATCGCCCCTGCACTCTGCCATGACACCAGTCAGTCAGAAGTGCCAGCTTGATGCCAGATCCGGGCCAGACCCGTTTTCTATGAGCCTGGGCCAGATGGACCAAACCATAATCGGTCCAGATATGGCATGCCATCACATAAACAGTGCCATCTATGCCAGGCCTGGCCCACATCTGGATGACATACGACAGAGAGGAGATTGCTCGAGAAGGAATCACGTACACAGATTCAATCTGGGACAGCTTGCACATTGAACTGTCACTGAACTCTTCTCACTTTAAATAAAACGCACTGTCTATTCCTTCTAAATCTCCACTCCTGGGTCCTGGGTCGGCATGTTATGAAGGGACATTTCTCAGATAAGTTTCCCACACCAGTAAAAGAGTCCGACCGCCAGTGAGTGTGGGGAGTCTGACGGGCGCCATTGCTTTTTTTTTTTTTTTTTTTTTTTTTTTTTTTTGTCCCGTTTGGATCTTTAGCATCAGAATTGTTGTCTTAAGGCCAAGAAAGATGCCAAGCGGATTTATTTTACCAAGTGGATCATCATGGCCTTGCCATATTGGTCCATTTGATTGACCTTTATTATAATTATGAATTTATTTTATTTTCAGTTGCTACAAACGGGACAGACATGACTGTGGGATAGGACAGGGAGAAAGAATGAAAGAAAGAGAGGGAGAGAAATAAAACCAAAGGGGAGAAGAGACGGTGAGAAGGGGGAGAAGAAAGAAAAAAAAAAACAAACAAACAACAAAAAAAACAAAACTCCTGGGTCACCTGTATGGAGAAAAAAAACAGAGGAGACAGCAAACAACAAAGAGCAACATAATAAAAAAACCAGCACCGTCACAATAAACTAGCTAGCAGTAGATATCAGTATTTACTAAATAATAAACGATATTGTGCAGCACGCAAGATAGACAGCGCACAATGTGCTTTGAGGCAGCAGCCAAGAAAGCTGTAGTCCGCGTCTGTGAATACCCGTGTGTACACCTGTGTGGATCAGCATGCTTGCATTCCAAAGGTTTCTCCATGTAACGATCTGCTAGGGAGTGTGGGGGGGCCACAGCCCCGTCCTCCAGGGTATGAAGCAGGTATGGAGGAGATCAAAACTCCAGACATCCAGAGGACGGGCGCCATTGCTAACTTTGTTTCCCACCCAAGTTGTTCTGCTAAACTAATCTTTCGTTCTCTAACTCACCCATGCAGTGCTTTGATTGACTCAGGTGCAGAACAAAGTTTTCTGGACGAGCCACTAGCCTGTGAGTTAGGCTTCCCGGTGATGCCTCTACCAGAGACACTCCAAGTAGCAACGATCAACGGTAGCCCGCTGGCAGTAGTCACACACTGCACCGAGGACATCACTCTTTTCCTCTCCAGTAATCACACTGAACATATCATTCTTTTTCTTTTCAATGCTCCCCACACCGGATTGGTGTTGGGCTAGCCTTGGTTTAAACATCATAACCCTCAGATTGTTTGAGAGAGGGGTAGAATTACGGTTGGAGTTCTTTGTGCCCTGAACAGTTTTTGCGTTCTGCTACACCGAACAAAATGCCCGCTGCTCTACCTTACAATATAAAGCGCCTTGAAGCGACTGTTGTTGTGATTTGGCGCTATATGAATTGAATTGAATTGAATTGAATTGAATTGAATTGAATTGAATTGTCCTACTGAACCAGCCTCTTCCCTAGACCTGTCAGCAGTTCTGGAAGAGTATCATTATTTAGCTCCAGTTTTTTGTAAAGAAAAAGGTTGCTGAGAGATGGTGGTCTAGGGCAATGAAACAGAGGGAGAGGAGAGTCAGGATGGTTCAGAGAATTGAATGAATAACAGTCCAGTAACAGTCTGTATGTCTTACTTTGTCAGAAGGCAAAGTGATGCCAGACTGTGAGGTAGCAGCCTTGGTGAGTCCAGTCCAATAATCAACCTGTTGGAGTAGCGTTCAGGTAGCTGCTCTGTGGGTGGATTATATTCTTAAACTTAGTTACAGAATTCCAGAAAGACATCTACTGTGATGAAGTCTACTCTCCACTGCTGTGTAATCAATTATTGTAAATGTAAATGTTATCAGGAAATGATCAGACAGGAGAGGGTTTTCAGGAAACACTGTTACATGTTCAGTTTCTATGCCATATGTTAAAACAAGATCTAGAGTGTGATTAAAGTGGTGGGTGGGTTCTTTTACATTTTGAGAGAAGCCAATTGAATCTAATAACACATTAGACTGTGTCACCCCATATGGAAAAGAAATAGAAAAACTTATAAAAGACTTGCATCAGCTTTAGCTTGCTTCATATGGTCAATCATATAAGGCTCATATGATTTACTCATGAACCCACATAGCAAGCAGGTCTGGCCCGGATCTGGTATCAAGCCGGCACTGCTGGCTGACTTCTGGCATGATAAGACGTATGTCATCCAGATATGGGCCAGGCCTGGCATAGGTGGCACTGTCTATGTGATGGCATGCCACATCTGGCTCATTTGTGGTTTGGTTTATGTGGCCCAGGCTTATAGAAAACAGGCCTGGCCCAGATCTGGCATCAAGCTGGCACTTCTGACTGACTGGTGTCATGGCAGAGTGTATGTCAACCAGATGTGCGCCAGGTCTGGCAATGACGCCACTGTTTATGCGATGGCATGCCATATCTGGCCCACATACCTCTAAAATGATGGCCCTTTGGTTGCCCAGACCAGGTTTTCCAGAGGTAATCCACACATGGGCCAGCAAAGGACCACCAGTGTGTCTGCAACTGGCCTTGTGCTGGCCAATGTGTGGGCCACCTTTGGCAAACCAGATCTGGGCCACCAAAGGGCCGTCATTCTTTGCGGTATGTGAACCTGTGAAGACTCCCCAGACCTGCTGGTACCAGGAGTCCAGCAGTCCACCTAAACAAAGGGCTTTTATAGCAGATACAGAGTAGGTGTCCTCCCATAGTATAAATCAGTAAGAGAAGGTATGACCTCTCTCATGACCTTAAGATGTGTGTTTATGCCACAGTGCTCTGGGAGGCACACAGAGTCTTTGCAGCCTGCTAAGGATCAAACATACTATCACTACACAATCGATTATACACCTCTAAGAATATATGGTTATATATTATATAAGCGCCTTGAGGCGACTTTTGTTGTGATTTGGCGCTATATAAATAAAATTTAATTGAATTGAATATTTCTAAGCATAAATAACAATCCAACAACATAAACCTAACAGGGACAGCTTGGAATAAAACTGTTAAGTGCACGTCACGGCAGTGTGCCATGCAGGACACATCTCCCTTCTAGAAGTGAATAAAAGTGTTAAATGATCTACTGAGCAGTGTGTTGTCTTCCATCAGATGCCTATGAGGAATCAAAAAACTTGGTGAAGTGTTGAGACGCAACACCTGCCTGTGGGATTTGTTTTGGTTGTTTTTTTCCTTCTCCCGTTTTTCTCCCTCTCCATTCCTGGTGTTGTTTAAGGAAGTTGCACTTCTGGAAGTCAGGCGCTGAAGGACGTCCGACCTGGAAGCACCTCTACGTGGGAGCTGAGTTGATTCAGCATCCCAGCTGTTGACAGACGGTGACAGTCAGCGCTGGAATATTTCACCAAGCCTGGTATTAACTCTGGTGTCTAAACTGAGTGAAGTGAGAGAAGAGACTGTTTGCTGTGTTTGCCTGCTCAAGGATTTCCAACAGGGAGGAAGGAGTTGAGGAATCATGAGCACAGGTCATTGCTGGGAAAGTGACAGAAGGTGGTACCACGCACCACAGGAGAAATGGGGAAGGCTCACTGATGATTGTTTGCACACTTGCATTGCCTATTGGACTAATTTATCACTGTAAATAAATTCACTGTCTGCTCTCCAAGAGTTCACATCTGGGTCCTCCCTTCCACCCACCCTGAAAAAATGCTATGTTGAGGACTTCTTTAAGTTGCTTGAAGACGTTTCACCTCTCATCTGAGAAGCTTCTTCAGTTCTAAGGTCAAATGGTGGGGTGCAAGCTCCTTTGACTACGATGACCTGGATGACTGAGAACCTTCACAGACATATGTTGAGGATGTCATTTTTAGCTTCTACATGGATGTTAAAATCACCCACAATAATTATTTTATCTGAGCTGATCACTAAATCAGGTAAAAAGTCTGAGAAATCAGACAGAAACTCTGTGTAAGGCCCAGGTGGATGATAGATGATCAAACATTTGGGTATTCCAACTGAGGTAGACAAGGCTAAGCTCTTTGGTCCAGTTGTGGCTACTGTAATATTCTTTCTTTGTGATTTGTTTATGTTTAAGTAATTTTCGTTTGTTTTTTGTTTGTTCCTGGTGTAAACTGGTTGCTGAAATACAGAATAAATCATTATTTTGACTAATTATCAAACCATTCACTAACAGGTCTGTGTAGGTTCTCAGTCATCCAACTCGTGGTAGTCTGTGGAGCTTGGAAAGAAAGCAGCTGGACTTCTTTAACTTTCATGAAGATGTTTCACCTTCCATCCAAGAAGTTTCTTTAAAGCCATCCAGGATAAAATGTGTGTGCATGCTCCCTCCTTCCTAATAGCTTTTCAGTTCAATCAGCCTGAAAAGAAAGAGAAAGAAACATTTAACCTTCACCGGAAATCAAACTACATTTCTCTCATTTAAGTTTTAAAAACCGTCATACAGCCATACCAAATCAAAAATCAAACTAGGGTGAATGCCAGGGCCTACTATGATGCAAGCCACCAATCTCAGTTTGATTTCTGCAGCATAATTTCATAAATGATTCAATCAGCTGTGACATCCTCTCACACACTGAGTTCGGCTAAACATGACACGCATGTTGTTACAGAGGAAACACATGAACCCGAACTGCAGTCCAAAGAACTTTATTGCAGTTCTGTAATACTGAGGAGTAAAGCTAAATGATTTATTTTAAGCTTATTTTATGGATATAAAACATTGAAAATTGCAGTGTGCTGTTAGGGTCAGAGTGAGGGCACAGTGGGGACTCTTTCATCATGTATACTGTGTGTTTGCACGTTAATGAGTCCCAGACGAGCTCCTCATTCTTTCATCCTCCTCAGCAACTGTGATGCAACACAAGGCTCGGCCTCGGAGGCCTGTGGCCAGTCAGAAAAAATGGAACTACACTGACACACCTCAAAAATGCAACAACTGATTAATATGCAGTATTGTCCACATTATTTTCCTTTTTATGGAGGAATGTAACAAACTTTGTGTTTGTGTGGTTGTTGCAGGAAACAAAACAGCTTTCTTGTGGTCACCTCACAGGAGCATAAACACCAAAGCAGAGTCCCAAAGCCGCTCTGAAGAGTCCCCTTCCATTATTCCCCGTGCTGTACTGTGTGTTAATTGGCCTGTAGCTGGTTCAATCCTCCAGAGTGTCCGAGTGGCTACAGGCCTCTGAGGTCGGGTCTTGTTTTGCATCACAGTTGCTGTTGATGAAACAATGAGAAGCTCGTCTGAGACTCATTAATGTGCAAAGACACAGTATACATGATGGAAGAGTCCCCACTGTGCCCTCACTCTGACCCTAACATCACACTGCATTTTTCAATGTGCTATATGCAAAAATAATAATCCTAAAATACACAACAAGGTGCTTTGAATTTTTACTTTTGGACATTGTTTTTTTGTTTTTTGTATTGAATATTTTGTAGTTGGTATTTTACTAGGCTATAACATTACTGCTGATTGAACTACTGATGCCTGTCTTAGCCACAACACTTTTGCTAAAGAGATTTTTATTTTCAAGATTCATATTTTCCTCGTTAAACAAAAATTAAATAAAAATTGTGTCCATCCTTCCATCTTCTTCAGCTTATGCAGGGCCGGGTCGCGGGGGCAGCAGCCTAAGCAGAGAAGCCCTCCAGCTTGTCTGGGGGAACAACAAGGTGTTCCTAGGCCAGCCAAGAAATATGATCTCTCCGGCATGTCCTGGGTCTGCTGCGAACATTCTAGTGCGAGCTGGAGGGCATCACCCGATGAAGCCAACAGAACCCCATCATCCACAAAAAGCAGGGCTGAGATTCTGAGGCCACCTAAGTAAAAGCCCTCCGCCACTTGGCTGTGCCTTGAAATTCTGTCTATAAAGATTATGAACAGAATCGGTGACAACTGGCAGCTGTGGCGCAGCCCATTACCCACCAGGAACGAGTCCAACTTATTGCCAGCTTTGCAGACAGAGCTCTTGCAACGGTTGTATAAGGACTGAATGGCCCGTAGCAATTGTCCAGACACCCCATACTCCCGGAGTACCCCCCACAAGACCCCCCGAGGGACCTGTGGTTTAGACTGAGAAGACTAATGCCTTCTCCAAGTCCACAAAACACATGTAGACTGGTTAGGCAAACTCCCATGCGCCCTTGAGTATCCTTGAGAGGATAAAGAGCTGGTCCAGTGTTCCGCAACCAGGACGAAAACCACTTTGTTCCTCCTGTATCCGAGGTTCGACTAATGGACGCACTCTCCTTTCCAGCACCCTGGCATAGACTTTCCAAGGAGGCTGCGGAATGTGATTCCCGTGTAGTTGGAACACACCCTCCGGTCCGCTTTATCAAAGATGGGAAGCACCACCCCGGTCTGCCTGTCCAGGGGTACTGCCCCTGATCTCCATGCAACATTGTAGAGGCGTGTCAACCAGGACCGCCCTACAACTTCCAGAGCCTTCCGGAACTCGGGGCAGACCTCATCCACCCCAGGGGCTCTGCCACCAAGAAGTTGTTTAGCTGCCTCAGTGACCTCGCCCCCAGAGATTGGCGGGTCATGCCCTTTGTCCTCAGACTCTGCTGGGGATTAAGGAGGTCAGTGGGATTAAGGAGGTCCTCAACATATTCCTTCCACCGCCCGACAATTTTCTCAGTCGAAGTCAGCAGCGCTCCCCCCACACTATACACAGTGCAGGTAGAGCACCGCTTTCCCCTCCTGAGACGCCTGACGGTTTGTCAGAATCTCTTCGAGGCAGTCCGAACGTCTTTTTCCATTGCCTCTCCGAACTCCTCCCACACCAGAGTTTTTGCTTCAGCCACAGCCCGTGGCGCGTTCCATTTGGCCTGTGGGTTCCCTATCAGCTGCCTCCGAGGTCACACAGGCTAACCAAGCCCGAAAGGAAAGATCCCTTAAAAAATATAATTTTTTAAACTCCTCCACTTGGGACACCAACTCTTCCCTGACCTGAAGTGTTCACTCAAACCAAGGCCTCAGACTTGGAGGTGTTCATTCTCCTTCCTGCCGCTTCACACTCAGCAGTAAACTACTTCACTGACAGGTGGAGGCCACTACCTTATACAGCCAAAACAACCGCATAGTCTGCAACCAACATAGAAGAGATCCTGATGCCACCAAGGTGAAAAACTTCCATCACTTGTCCCACCTGGAAATTCTGTCCATAAAAACAGTGAACATAGTCGGTGACAAACAGCAGGCAGTTTTGTAAAGAAGCTGGAGTCATTACAAGCTTCTCACATAAGACACAAGATGTAAGAGATCTAACAGGCCGCACAGCACAACTGCCAACAACACAGCTGAACGCATGTCTCGTTCCACCTACAGGGTTACTGGAACAAGCATTGTTGGTGCCTGGAAGTAAACAGGAAGTAAAACTGAAAGTAAAGATCAAAACACAAGTCTAAAAACAGGACACAAACTGCAGTGTGCTGTTTGAATTTAGCATCAGGGCTTTAGCATTAGTTCATCAACACAGTGATGTTCATACACACTGCATTCTTTACATTTTCCCACAGTGTGTCTGTTATTTTGACCATGTGTTCTGTGATATTCAGCTGGTCACACCAACAGGGTTGCAAAGTGGTCGCGTCAGACGGAGAGTATTAAAGTGCTCAGTCAGATCAGCAGGGACAGGTGGATGGAGGAATGGATGGAGGTGGATCAGGGTTTGACACCATCCGCCTGCAATCGAGGCACACAGTCAGCAAGTCAAGCCTGCTCATTTATTTCCATTCAGGAACAATTAGGTAACCTCTGACTCTTTATGAATAATCTTTCATAAAAGTCTTCATTCTTCTTTATATGCAGCAGAGAGTTCCCGTACTCTAATATTTCTGAGGAACTGACTGATTTTTCACTGAACCGATTGTTCTGAGTGTGCTTTCAGTGTTGTCTTCAATGTGAACCCTGTGAACTCTGAGAGGACACATGAGCTGCCTCGGCTGTGAGTGAGGTTTGTTTGCTGTGATCATTTGTGCTGCTCGTGTGTTTTTCACTAACAGCTGATGTTGAGCCAGTTCAAACTTTCCATGCGGTGGAAAGCACACCACACCGTCTGAGTCTCCTGTTTTTATCAGATTTTTATCACTTCTTAACTGTTGTTACTTGAATATTAAACATACTAAAGTTGACCTTTGAGTCAAAGGCAAGGTAGAAAAAAACATACAAGAATGGTGAGAAGTGAAGAGGGGAGGGAGGGCTCCACTGACATGAAATAGCTGAGAGTCTGAACCGCAAGTAGAATTAAAATGTGACTACAAAGTAAAGAAAGAGTGAGGTGGAAATCATACAACTGTGTAATGAAGATTTCTCCATAAATCCTCTAACATTTGTAGGTTCAGCTTCCAATATTTATGTCATGGATAAAGCTTATGTAGTTCTGAATAAGAAAAGAGTCCATGTGAAAACTGTGAAGGAGCTCCTTGATTCAATCAGCATCTGACAAACAGAAACAGCTCTAACTGTTGAATGTTTATTGTAGATCGTCCTTGAGCCACATTCATGGATTTCAGAATTCTGTGGACACACATAAAACATGGCGCACCATCTCTGTTTAGAAGATATCAATGTGTGTAAAGACGACTGTTGTATGTATCACACTTTCATGCAAGAGGCCTAAACAGTGACACTGGTGTTGCAGCAGTTTGTCGTTCATGGCAGGGTTGGGACTTTGTGGTTCCTCGGTTGTTTCTAAAGATCTTAACTCATTTCCTCTTATCTGTGAGTGAGAGTTTGGACTTTCCCATTGCTTTGAGTATTGGACAGTCTACTGAGTGCTGTTAAACAAATTATTTTTATGCTGCAAAGAGAAACTACAAGCTGTATTCTATAAAAAGGGGTTAACCGTCTGTTAGCCAACGCTGGAAGGTTGAAGTGTCAACAGAACACAGAGTCTGTGTCTTTGGCTCCAGCTTTCTTTATCAGTTCTTTCAATTTGTATTAAACCACTGTGGATTATTCTGATTTTTTGTCTCATTTCAGCCTGATCCAGCTAAAAACTAGGAGGGTTGGGGAGGCGACAGAGATGGAGGCAGTGAAGGAGAACATCTCCTCACACAAATATTTCTTCCTGGATGGCTTTAGTGAACTCGGAGAGCTGAGGCCGTTCCTCTTCATCCCGTTCTCCTTCATGTTTGTTGTGTCACTGTTTGCTAACTCCCTGCTGGTGTACGTGATCGTTTCACAGAGAAGCCTCCACTCGCCGATGTACATCCTCATTGCCAGCATGGCGTGCATTGACCTCAGCCTCCCTGTATTCTTTGTTCCCCACATGCTGCTGAGCTTCCTGTTCGACTGGAGGGGGATCTCTCTCATCGGCTGCCTTGTTCAGATGTATTTCATTCACTTGTTAGGAGCCTTTCAGTCCACTCTGCTGCTGTGGATGGCTCTAGATCGTTACTTTGCCATCTGCACCCCGCTCCACTATCAAGAACAAATGGCTTTAGCAAGATTTCTTAAATTTGTAATCCCTTTTTCCATCAGAAATATGTTTGCTGTCTTGGTGGTGGTCAGTCTGGCTGGAAAATTGCCATTCTGTCTGAGAAATGTGATAAACCACTGCTTCTGTGAGCACATGGCCTTGGTGGAGCTGGCCTGTGGAAGCACCACCATTAACAGCCTGGTGGGGTTGATCTCAGTCTTCTCTGTCCCTGTGACTGACTTCTTCCTCATCACTGCCTCTTACACAGTCATATTCAGCTCTGTGTTGAGCTCAGGAAAGTCAAGTGCCAAAGCTCTTCACACCTGTGTAACGCACATCGTGGTCATGACTGTTAGTCTGACCATCATACTCACAGCTTTCCTCTCATATCGAATAAGAAACGGTCTCCCTGCAGCCATTAGGATTTTCTTCAGCATACTGTACCTGTTCTTTCCAAGCTGTTTCAACCCGATCATCTACGGCATCAGAACTAAGGAGATCCGACAGCACATCCTCAATACACTGAGAGTCTGACCCATATTTTTTTCAGAGCAAATATAAATATTTCAATAACTTGGAATTTTCTTTATATTTATTAAACATATAGTTGGAATCATGTAATAACATATGATGCCTTACATATGTGCAATTCATTTTATTTTGTATGGTATGTATTTGACAATCAGATGCTGAGAAGAACATTACCATATAGAAATTAACTATGACTATAACATAGCAGTTGAATAAATCAGGGGGGGAAAAACGGTTTAAACATCTGCATCTTCATGTCTTTAGAGACACTGGCACTCAGAATGGTGTAGTACAGCAATATAGTCACCAGGTGTCAGTGTGCTGCTATCACACCTGCTATGTATGCTACACCACTCAGATAAAACATTACACTCAAGCAGTGTATCTACTCTGGTCCAAAGAAATCCCACTTTGTACGGATGTCCACAATTTTTCCCTTTTTATCTCCTCTCACATTCATGAAGCACCGTGAAAACTAGAAAAAAAATACTTTTAATAGTACATATGGCATCCATCTCAGCCACTTATTTCTTTTAAGAAAGTGCACAGATGCTCAACAAAATTAACCAGCATAATTTAACTGTGCACACCCTGTAGAGCAGCAGTAGAAAAGTTGTGTTATCGTTCTGTCTTGACTCTCTTCTGCTTCCTGTGACTCATGGAGGAGGAGACTACTCTACAATGATCATCATTCCATTCTAAGAAAAAAATGTATGTCACTGGACTCGTAAATTATCTTTTTCCACTAGAAGTGTACACAAACTGAACCCAAATCAAAGGAAAAAGTCTGAAATCAATGTGACGATCTCACATGCTGGCTTCATTTCATTTTTCCACCTTTCTCAGAGCTATTTAGAAGATCAGCACATCCAACAGGTCTCAGAAGTCAGGTCTCAGGTCTCAGAAAAAAGCCTTCAGGTCTAAGGGCTCAGAATTTTTTTTTTTCAGGCTTCAGGTTCCAGACAAAAACCCATCAGGTCCGAGGTCTCAGAAGTAAGGTGTCAGGTCTCAGAACACAAGCTATCAGACTGAGAGTAGCTTCCTGCAGGTGGCACTGTTGTCAGGTCCCAGCCTAATAGATTTCCAATTACATCATCAACGTGTGACAGTGAAGGAACGAAGAATTCTACCACAGGATTTGAATGTTTTTTGTTGGGTTTTTGTCTTTCTTGTTTTGTTTTTTTGTCATTTCAGTCCACACTCCAAACCAGTTTGTGGCGGTAATCCACCATTTTGCTGTTTACCAACCGCCAATAAACAATATGAAGATGAAGAATTCTACCACAGCTCAGACCAATGACTGTAGAAAACATGGACGACGCGAAGGCTCCCCAAAAATGAAGCCAAAACGTCTCTATCACCCCCTGGTGTCTGGCTGCAGCATAGGGCATAGGTCATAAACCCCGCCTCCTCCGTGTTAGTGGATGGGACTGGGGTCAGACTAAAATAAATTTATTCTCCTCAGATAAGATTCTTTCTTTTGTTATCAACAGTTCTCATCACGCTGATTTATGTTCAAGGGGTCTCCTCTCCCATAAGTCTGATTCTAATTCCTACCGCGGTGATGTTAAATTGGGGTGAAACGTCATCATAGCAGCTTTGACTGACAGCTGCAGTCACGGAGAAACTTGCGTATCGTACGCATAGCGTACGCTCTGAGAGGAGGGCCAGCGTTTACGCTATGAAAACACGACTGAGTGTTTTAACCTGACAGCCCGAGGTGTTCTTCAGTAAACTGGACTACCCGACAGAAGGACCCGAGGCCCCGCTGCACTTTTTCGGTAAGTTAAACGTGTTGATGCACTCAGCTGCATGAAGAGCACATGAGATTTTCTCTGACACAATTAAATAAAACCTGATGAAGGTCAAAGGTCGTCACTTGTATATTGAACTACAAACTTGTCATCTGGAATTCTTTCAGTTTTTTGCAGATGGTGTGTTATTTACCATAAAGTGATTCAGAGTTATTCATACCAGAGTAACCAGAGAGGATCATATATTTTTAAATGTATAACTTTCTACAGGACTGAATATAATATCTTTATGTAAAAGTCCGAAGCCTCTGGGGAGTATCTGAGTATTTATAACATTACACAAACCAAAGGTCTCATCACAGTGTTGATGAAATGCTGGGTTTATCCATCTCCTGGGGCGGGCCTACGGAGGAGTGCTGAAGATTTCCCTGTGAGGGAGCTGCTGGTGAAGATCATGAGTCCTGCTTGATCAATGCGATGAGCTTCAGTCTTCCTGGTGTTTCTTAAATGATGCCTCTTTCAGCGGGTCAACAGAACATCTGGCACAGGACAGCTGTGATGAAAGAAAGGGAAGAAGTTTCTCCAAACCTCTGGACCCAGAAACCCAGCTTGGTCCTGATGGTCTCCCTCACTAGTTTCTCTCCAGGGTGAATGTAGCTGTTGATATAATATGGACCCTATTATTAAATGAAAAGAACAAATTAGACTACACTACTGAAACCTTCTGCTGCTGTTTTAAAGTCTCCATGTTACCAGGATGTAGAGGGCTCTGAAGATTTAAACAGTTTTAGATGCATTACACTCACAGTCTTATGTTAAAATCTCAATGGACAGCGTTACATTTTTGATATTAACAGTAACTCTGGGCCTCTGTAGAGTGTGCAGCTGATCTCACCGCTGTCTAAAAATGTATAACAAAACCTAAGGAGTCCTGAATCCTTCAATAACACAGACTATTAGAGTAACAGGTGTGTAGCATCGCTAACTATCTAGCAAAAAGCCTCCAACACATTGGATGTGATAGCGGCTAATCTAACTAACGAATTAACAACAGAGCGATTTTAGATGTTGTAGAACTATAAGATGTTAAGCTGTGTGTCTTTTTCATAACAGTGAACTGGTTGTATTTACCTTAATTTAACGAGTCGTCAGTCACGGTAAACCCATCAGCAAAAAACTGGAGCAGCCGGGCTACGTAAAAAGTGTAGGGGGGCGTGTTTGCAGTCATGTCCAGTGGCATGGCGTGACGCAGTCGCTCCACCTCAAGTCACTACTGCGCAGACTCTGGCTACAAAAATGCAAGATGGCAGCCTCCACAAGCGTTCACTGCCACAGCCGTGGTGCTACTGCCTGAAAGGCCCAATCACCACGAGTTTTAAAACGAGTGTGCGGCACCACCAGCAGTCTCTGATCTAATGACTTTAAAGCTCGAGAAGATGAATGTGGTTTCTGCAGGTCAGATAGAATTTTGGGGAGCTTGACCATGCAGGGCCTTAAAGGTTAGAACTAAAATTTTAAAATGAAGCCTGAAACTTACAGGCTACCAGTGAAGGGATGCCCAAACTGGAATGATATGAGATCTTCTCTTGGTGCCTGTCAAGAGACGTGCTGCAGCATTCTGCACAGTCTGAAGACGATTTAAGGCTGATTTGTTAAAACAAGTAAAAAGACCGTTACAGTAGTCTAAAAAGGAGCAAATAAAAACATGAATAATCATTTCAAGTTCAGGCTTTGGCACCAGTAGTCTGAGTTTTGAAATATTGTGTAAATGATAAAAACAGTTTCTCAGAATGCTGCTCGAGCGACATCGAGCTGTCAAATATGACACCGAGGTTTCTGAGGCTCGATTTTACAGAAGGGTCTAAGAAGCTGATATGCTGCCGTTTCAGTGGAATGCAATTTACGAAAACCAGACTGGAAAGTGTCCATAACAGCATTTTTATCCAGGAAATAGTTAAGTTATTCTACTACTACTTTTTCTAAAATCTTCGATATAAAAGGCAATTTGGATATTGGCCTATAACTGTTAGGAAGACATGGATCCAGCTGAGGTTTCTTTAATACTGGCTCAACAACAGCTTGTTTAAAGAAGCTGGGGACTGAGCCAGTATGAAGAGAAATATTTATCATTTCCATAATACAGAGGCCAATGGAATCAAACACACTAGTGAAAAGTGAAGATGGAAGGACATCGAGGGGGCTTGAAGTCTGTTTTATATGACGAAGCAGGCCTCTGATGTCCTGAAACGTAACAGGAGTAAAAGAGGACCAAGTATCAGAGCTGAGCAAATTGTAAGTTTGATATTGAGAAGATGATGGAGAGATATTAGACCTGATGGCAGTGACCTTGTTTGTGAAATAAACTAATTGTATTCAGACGTTGAGTGAACTGGTGCACAAGGACCATCAGGAGAAACAATACTCTTAATTGTTTTAAACAAGAATTTAGGGTCTTTCTTTTTTGAAGCTATGAGGTGTGAAAAATACTCAGTTCTGGCATTTTCTACATGTCATTTAGTAAGAGGAAAGATTATTTAAGGTGTAACCTATAGACCTCAAGCTTGGAAGTCTTCCACAAACGTTCTAACTTGCGACAATATCTCCTGAAATTACAAATGTTTTCATTTATCCAAGGACGAGATTTCAAACAATTAAAAAACAATAAAAGGTTTGCAAAGAGCTGACCTTAATCATTTGCAGCTCAAATGAAGTGAAGGAATCCGAATTCATCAGTCTGCATGTGAATCTGTCCTGGTGCACAATAGCAATGCTAATGAACGTTTTCAGTTGTAGTGGGTTTTCTATATAGCTTGTTGAGTTGCGGGATCTAGGATCGCACCCCTCCCAGGCACCTGTCAGACCAGGGGGGCCAACATCAACATTGTGGGGGCTCGTCTGGAATTAGTGCCTCCTCTTGGCGGCAACTAATCATTAAGTAATAAACTAAGACTAACGTCCTGGACCAACGTGCTACGCCTGCTCCATCTGAGGTACCAGAATGGCGGCTTTGCAAGAGCTGCAACGAGGAATACAGAGAAAACTTCATGAGCTTATTAACACTGCTAAGACAGAGGTGCTGTACTAGCTTGTAGACACCATCAAGGATGAGGTGGAAGATGACCTACCAGGACATGATGCAACAGAGGTGGAACTCTATGACTTCATTGTGGACTTTTTGAAAAGTGACCGCCTGGCAAGTCAGGAGGACCAAGGCATGTCTCACCTGCTAGTATTCAACGACTTCATCACTGACCTGCAACGACCTCCGGTGGCTGGGTGCAGAAACAGACTCTGTTATAACACCATCAGTAGTTAGTGTGAAGGCTGATAGTACGGTGGCTGGGAAGAGCAAATCGCAACAAATTAAAAAACCGCAACAAATTACAAAAACCCGCAACAAATTAAAAAAAACCCACAACAAATAAAAAAAACCCCACAACAAATTACAAAAACCCACAACAAATTAAAAAAAACCCACAACAAATTAAAAAAAACCCACAACAAATTACAAAAACCCACAACAAATTAAAAAAAACCCGCAACAAAGTACAAAAACCCGCAACAAATTAAAAAAAACCCCGCAACAAATTACAAAAACCCACAACAAATTAAAACAAAACCCGCAACAAATTACAAAAACCCACAACAAATTACAAAACCCCACAACAAATTACAAAAACCCACAACAAATTAAAAAAAAACCCACAACAAAGTACAAAAACCCACAACAAATTAAAAAAACCCCGCAACAAATTACAAAAACCCACAACAAATTACAAAAACCCACAACAAATTACAAAACCCCACAACAAATTACAAAAACCCACAACAAATTACAAAACCCCACAACAAATTACAAAAACCCACAACAAATTTAAAAAACCCACAACAAAGTACAAAAACCCACAACAAATTAAAAAAAAACCCGCAACAAATTAAAAAAACCCCGCAACAAATTACAAAAACCCGCAACAAATTAAAAAAAACCCGCAACAAATTACAAAAACCCACAACAAATTAAAAAACCCCACAACAAATTACAAAAACCCACAACAAATTACAAAAACCCACAACAAATTAAAAAAACCCACAACAAATTACAAAACCCCACAACAAATTACAAAAACCCACAACAAATTACAAAACCCCACAACAAATTACAAAACCCCACAACAAATTAAAAAAACCCACAACAAATTACAAAACCCCACAACAAATTTAAAAAAACCCACAACAAATTAAAAAAAACCCACAACAAATTACAATAACCCGCAACAAATTAAAAAAAACCCGCAACAAATTACAAAAACCCACAAAAAATTACAAAACCCCACAACAAATTACAAAAACCCCACAACAAATTACAAAAACCCACAACAAAGTACAAAAACCCACAACAAAGTACAAAAACCCACAACAAATTACAAAACCCCACAACAAATTACAAAAACCCACAACAAAGTACAAAAACCCGCAACAAATTACAAAAACCCACAACAAATTACAAAAACCCACAACAAATTACAAAACCCCACAACAAATTACAAAAACCCACAACAAATTAAAAAAAACCCACAACAAATTACAAAACCCCGCAACAAATTACAAAAACCCACAACAAATTAAAAAAACCCACAACAAATTACAAAACCCCACAACAAATTACAAAAACCCACAACAAATTACAAAACCCCACAACAAATTACAAAAACCCCACAACAAATTACAAAAACCCACAACAAATTAAAAAAACCCACAACAAATTACAAAAACCCACAACAAATTACAAAACCCCACAACAAATTACAAAAACCCACAACAAATTACAAAACCCCACAACAAATTAAAAAAAACCCGCAACAAATTACAAAAACCCGCAACAAATTACAAAAACCCACAACAAATTACAAAAACCCACAACAAATTAAAAAAACCCACAACAAATTACAAAACCCCACAACAAATTACAAAAACCCACAACAAATTACAAAACCCCACAACAAATTAAAAAAAAAACCACAACAAATTAAAAAAACCCACAACAAATTACAAAACCCCACAACAAATTTAAAAAAACCCACAACAAATTAAAAAAAACCCACAACAAATTACAATAACCCGCAACAAATTAAAAAAAACCCGCAACAAATTACAAAAACCCACAAAAAATTACAAAACCCCACAACAAATTACAAAAACCCCACAACAAATTACAAAAACCCACAACAAAGTACAAAAACCCACAACAAAGTACAAAAACCCACAACAAATTACAAAACCCCACAACAAATTACAAAAACCCACAACAAAGTACAAAAACCCACAACAAAGTACAAAAACCCACAACAAATTACAAAACCCCACAACAAATTACAAAAACCCACAACAAATTAAAAAAAACCACAAAAAATTACAAAAACCCACAACAAAGAACAAAAAACCCGCAACAAATAAAAAAAAACCCGCAACAAATTACAAAAACCCCACAACAAATTAAAACAAAACCCGCAACAAATTACAAAAACCCACAACAAATTACAAAAACCCACAACAAATTACAAAAACCCACAACAAATTACAAAACCCCACAACAAAGTACAAAAACCCACAACAAATTAAAAAAAACCCACAACAAATTACAAAAACCCACAACAAATTAAAAAAAACCCACAACAAATTACAATAACCCGCAACAAATTAAAAAAAACCCGCAACAAATTACAAAAACCCACAAAAAATTACAAAACCCCACAACAAATTACAAAAACCCCACAACAAATTACAAAAACCCACAACAAAGTACAAAAACCCACAACAAAGTACAAAAACCCACAACAAATTACAAAACCCCACAACAAATTACAAAAACCCACAACAAAGTACAAAAACCCACAACAAAGTACAAAAACCCACAACAAATTACAAAACCCCACAACAAATTACAAAAACCCACAACAAATTAAAAAAAACCACAAAAAATTACAAAAACCCACAACAAAGTACAAAAACCCACAACAAATAAAAAAAAACCCGCAACAAATTACAAAAACCCCACAACAAATTACAAAAACCCACAACAAATTAAAAAAAACCACAAAAAATTACAAAAACCCACAACAAAGTACAAAAACCCACAACAAAGAACAAAAAACCCGCAACAAATAAAAAAAAACCCGCAACAAATTACAAAAACCCCACAACAAATTAAAACAAAACCCGCAACAAATTACAAAAACCCACAACAAATTACAAAAACCCACAACAAATTACAAAAACCCACAACAAATTACAAAACCCCACAACAAAGTACAAAAACCCACAACAAATTAAAAAAAACCCACAACAAATTACAAAAACCCACAACAAATTAAAAAAAACCCACAACAAAGTACAAAAACCCACAACAAATTACAAAAACCCACAACAAATTAAAACAAAACCCGCAACAAATTACAAAAACCCACAACAAATTACAAAAACCCACAACAAATTACAAAACCCCACAACAAAGTACAAAAACCCACAACAAAGTACAAAAACCCACAACAAATTAAAAAAAACCCACAACAAAGTACAAAAACCCACAACAAAGTACAAAAACCCACAACAAATTTAAAAAACCCGCAACAAATTAAAAATCCTTGACGGAAAGGGATTGTCTGAAATACCGGAAGTGACACAACGATTAGCCTAATAGGGCTTTTGGAGCGTGATGTCACGAGAAGGGGCGTGGCCAGGATTTTTGGTTGAGGCGCCATGTTTCTGGGCCAAACAAAGCGCTAGCAAAGAGGAGCGAAAGTACACGGATAACACCAGCTATGGTTCGTACTTGCTGTGCGGTCGGTTGTAAAGTTAGATCGCAAGACCGGCAAGAGAATAAGGTTGAAAATGGTTTATCTTTTCATTCTTTCCCCAACTGGAAGCAACATGAGGCAGCTTATGTATCGGATGTTGCCAAAAGAAGGCATCTAGTCTGGATAGCAGCTGTGAGACCAGCTGATATCCAGTTCTCTTCCATCTCCAAATATCTGTTGGTGTGCTCCAGACATTTTCATTCAGGTAAGTTATAGATATGTTCATATCACTCTTTATCCGGTCTTTAAGTCTGTCATCACTAGCCGTGTCTGGGCTCAAACTCCGCTGCAGGTCCATAAATCACACCATCACTATGGCATTACTGAGAGTTGAAAAACTATCTAAAGTCTTTCATCTGTAATAAAATGATCAGCGTTCTGCTCTACCATGTATAACAATTGAGTTTATCATCCAGGCATCCATGAAAACGAAACGGAATTCATGACATTTAACAGAGTTAGAAATTAGCAGGAAGTTAGCTCGCTAGCTTCTATCTAAATGTCTAAATGTCTCGTATTCAGAGAAAATATTACGCATTTCGTATTGAACTGAAAAGGAACACAGTTTGTCCCGTACGTCAGCTAGAATGGAAAAAGACACAAAGCTGGAGTCAATCTGTGTCTTTACGCTGCACAGCAGCTTCTTCTTCTCTCATTCTCTCCCCCTCCCTCTCCTGTTGCTACTTCAATCATGAAACTGATCAATGATCAGCTGATCGGCTTTTCTCTCGTTTGTTTATCTCCCACTTTCCACCAGAAAGAGGAAACCAGCAGATGTCGCGCTAAAAACTGGCTGAGTTAATGCCAGTTAATGCGACATCGAAATGCAGCTGATTGAAGTGAAAAGCTCGACTCTGTGGGGGTCAAAGTTCGCAGAACTATGAATGCAGCTGGAATCCACAGCTGTTCATGGCGTGTTCATGGAGCTGCATGCTCACCTGCTGGACATCACTACCTGACAGGTTTAACTGTCTTCAGAACATTGCAGAGGCCTTACTGACAGTGTTTGGCTCTACATGTCTGTGTGAGCAGATTTTCTCTCACATGAGTCCTCAGGTAGCCTCTGAATGCTGGAGACCTGTGTCTCTGAGTGGGAGACCAGAGATCACATTAACATGTGTATCCCTGTATTAACAAACATGCTATATTGGCTTAGTTTATTTTTCTTATCATTGTTGTGAGGAGACCATAAATAGCATTTGCATTTTCTGTTGTACAGTTCATTTGCTGTTATGGATAAAAAGTGTCTTTTTTTTGTTTCAAAATAGCTGATAACTATTCGCTGATAGCTGCAAACATCTGTAAACAAATATAATCTTATAAAGTTGTTCTATATAGTGTGTAACTGTTAATATAGAGCGTTGTTAAATTTATTGCTAATGCAGTCAATGGAAATTTTAGATGTCACTCATCATCAGAAAGGTTGCCGACCCCTGATGTCGACAGATTGATGAAGGGCTATCTGAGAATTTGACAGAAGCAGAGATAATCCACACTGTCCTAAAGATAATTAAACCAGGTACATTTTAAGGATATGTTAATGACCAAACCTGGATTAACACTGGCTAAGCTCAAACGGTTCCTTTGAGCACACCTGAGAGACAAGAGCAGTACAGAGCTATTTCAGGAGCTTAACAATGCTAAACAACAGGACAGAGAAAGTCCACATCAGTACATGTACCGGCTAATGGGGCTAACACAGCGCGTGATGTTTGGTTCTCAGCAGAGTAGCTCAGAGTTCCAATATACCAGGAGTATACAAGGAGTATTTCTTCATTCATTGTATCAAGGAATGAGTAGAAATACACTCATGTCCGAAGAGACCAAGTCAGTTAGTGAAGAGGTAGAGAGACAGACTCGCCTAGGTCAGACACATAAAGCAAAAGCAGTCACAGTTAGTGCCATGCAGCAGGGTGAAAGACAACTTGCAGCTCAGCCTCCAGCCGAGGTCCAAGCCACCGTCCTGAAAACCCGAGCTGAAGTCCAGGCACAACGAGCAGCCCTGCATGAACTAACAGCACAGGTGTCTGCTTTGGCCAAGACTATTGAGAAGGCTCTCACTTCAGAGGGAAGCCCTTCTGAGTCCACACAGGTCAGCTCACTCAGTACTGCCCCACCATCCAAGTCCTCCGTGAAAGGAAAATGCAGGCCCTGTATAACCCAAGGGATTGCCAGTTGTAACCACTGTTTCCAGTGTGGCCAGGAGGGACACCGGGCCGTGGGCTGTCTGTCCAAGTACAAATCAGGAAACACCAAAGGGTCACTGGGGAGGGACCACCAGTGATCAGACAAGAGCCAGAGTCCCAAAACATTGTAACGAACCATGAGAGAAGGACTCCAACTGATAATCAGCCACTCTTAAGAAAGAGACCAGGGAAAGGAAACCATGTAGTCTGACTGATAGGCAAAAGGTGTATGCTTACCTGTTACCTTAATGGTGTACCAACTGAGGTGCTACTGGACAGTGGGGTTCAGGTCACAATAATGGCAAAGTCGTGGATAGAGAAGCACCTACCAGCCACCGAAGTCAGGTCGCTTAAAGAGCTTTTACCAAATGATCCACTTAGAATAACAGCAGCTAATGGGACGGATGTCCCCTTTGAGGGTTGGGCTGAGGTACTAGTGGAAATCAGAAGTGAAAAACATGGCCAGGTAGCCATACATGTACCCATGTTAGTGAGTCAGAGCTGTGTGAATGGTCTGTTATTAGGTTTCAATGTGATAGACGAACTCGTCCTAGAATGTCTGGAAAAATCAGGGAGCGTCAGTTTAAGTGATTTGCTAGCAGAGGCATTAAAACTCCATCGAGATACAGCTGAAACAATTGTTTCTGTTGTCAGCAAAACCCCAACGTGCCAACAAACTAGGAATGAGATGATCAGATTAGTAAAGAGACGTCTCACAGTTCCTATTGGCCAAATATGTCAAGTGAAATGCCACATCAGGGATTGGCCTGAGGAAGGGACAATGTTATTTGAACCAGCCTTAAAAAGAGATGTCCCAGATGGACTGGATTTATTTCCTGCTTTAGTTATCGTGCCTCCCGGTGCATTTAAAACTGTAAAAATCCCAGTCTGCAATTCAGCCAAACATGATATCTTCTTGCCACCAAGGACGACCTTGGGTTGCATAGAAGGAATCATAGACAGTAGGCCAACAGACTTTGGTCCCCCTTATCAGCAGCCAGGGCAGTCAAGTACTGATACATATATATGTACCACGCAGGGTAGCCAAGCCAGTCACAGCAGTGCCAGAGCAAACAGTATCCCAGAAACTTATACATCCAAAAAGTGGCATCCTCCTGTTAACTTGGAGCATCTTGACCAGCAGCAGCAAGAAGTTGTGCGTTAGATGCTCTTTGAGGAATCTGATGTGTTTGCTAGAGGGGAGGGAGACATAGGTTGCATACCCAACTTGCAGCTAAAGATTAATGTAACAGACAACAATCCAGTTCAAAAGTGCTATAAGTCTATCCCTAAGCCTTTGTACCAGGAGGTTAAAGACTATGTGAAGAATCTCCTAGACAGAGGTTGGATCCGCAAATCTGTGTCCTCATACTCCTCTCCAGTTGTCTGTGCCTGTAAGAAGGACCATAGTTTGCGGCTATGTGTGGACTTTATGGGACTGAACAAAAAAAACACTTGCAGATCGTCATCCCTTGCCACGCATACAGGACTTACTTGGCAACGTGGGTGGCAACACATGGTTCTCAATATTAGATCAAGGAAGCGCATATCACCAAGGGTTTGTAAGTGAGGAATCCAGACAGCTCACAGCTTTAAATAAACCGTGGGGGCTTTATGAATGGATTCGAATCCCATTTGGTTTGACAAATGCACCTGCAGCATTCCAAAGGTGTATGGAGGGAGTGCTCTATGGAATTAGAGATGAGTGCTGTGCTCCATATCTTGATGATGTGTTGTGTTATTCTACATCCTTTGAGGCACATGTCAACCACCTCAGACAAGTTCTGGGCCGCATGAGAGAACATAGGCTCAAACTGAGATGCGTGAGTTGTTCAAAAGAGAGGTTCGTCATCTTGGACGTTTAGTATCAGGAGATGGAGATTGATCCACAGGACTTGGAGGCAATCTTGGCTCTGAAAGATAAAGTGCCTCACACTGTTAGAGATGTTAAGTCCTTGCTGGGATTCCTGGGGTACAATTGTTCCTTCATTCAAGACTTTTCTCGGTTGGCTAAGCCGCTGTTTGAACTTCTCCAGAAATCTAGCAGTGCTGACAAAGGTAAAAACAACAATCAACATGAGACAAATGGCCAGCAAAAACACCAATCATTTGGACAGCAGAGCACCAGGGTGTTTTGGCTAAACTTGTGGATGTGCTGACGACTCCACCCACCCTAGCATACCCAGACTTCAACCTTCCATTCATTCTACACACGGACGCATCCAGTGAAGGGTTAGGTGTACTTTGTACTTCCCCAAAGAGCTCCAATGGAACATATAACCACCAGCAGTCTTCTCGAGTTCCTTTGTATTGACTACCTACACCTAGAGCAAAGTCAGGGCTATGAGTACATTCTTGTTCTTGTCGACCACTTTACACGCTTTGTCCAGGCGTATCCAACAAGGAATAAATCTGGGAAAACCGCAGCTGACAAAATATTCCACGACTTTATCCCTCGCTTTGGATTCCCAGAGAAACTCCACCACAATCAGGGGAAGGAGTTTGAGAACTGAACTTGTTCAGCAGGTTACAACGGCTGACTGATATTGGTCATTCATGAACAACGCCATATCACCCGCAAAGCAATCCAGTAGAGAGACTTAACCGGACCCTCCTTCAAATGTTGCATACTCTGGAGGAGGAGAAAAAGAGTCAGTGGAAAGATCATCTGGCTCATGTTATACATGCCTATAATTGTACAAGGCATGAGGCCACCGGTTTCTCCCCATTTTTCCTCCTATATGGCCGATCTCCACGTTTGCCTGTGGACTTGCTGTTTTTGCCCAAAAGAAATCCTGAAACATTAGATCGACAGTCATATGCACAGAAATAGGAAAAGAAGATGCGTTTCGCATATGAAATGGCAGCACAAAACAATGAGAAATCCTCTGCTAAGGGCAAGAGACAATATGACCGTGCAGTGAGAGGTGTTGTTCTCTGTCCAGGTGCCCGAGTGCTCCTGAGAAACCTGTCAGAACGAGGCGGACCTGGCAAGCTGCGGGCGTACTGGGAGCAGGTAGTGCACCGTGTGGTGGAAAGAGTCAACAGTGGACCGGTTTACCGAGTACAGCCTGAAAAGGGTCCGAAAACAGTGTGAGTACTCCACAGGAACCTACTGCTTCCAGTAAATGAACTGCTCCTGAAGGAAACTCCTCTTTCACAACCTGAAAGGAGACCATACAAGGTAACAAAACAGAAAACGGCAGTTGTTGACACACATGACCAAAACACAGACAGTTCTGATGAAGAATACTCTTAACAAAAGATTCCATGTTAAAGGCTGAGATTTTGAAAGGAAGAACAACCACAGACAGTGCACCATCCTCAGGCTGAGCAAAGACTAAGAGCCCCAGCTCATGAATTCCACCCTTCTGTCATGGAGGAAACTAACATCCCAGATCAGGATGAGAATGTACCGCAGGCACACTACAGAGCTTTTGAGGACATTGCACTGGAAGACAAACATCACACTGAGCCAGACCTGCGTAGCAAGCCACCACCTAACCCAACAGCTGATGGGAATAAACAACAAGAAGAAATAGAAATTGCGAGGAGATCGCAGCGCACTGCCAGGCGAAGAGAGATGTTCACCTATAACACCCTGGGACAACCATCATACCAGCAATGGAACGCAGGGGTGAACTCTCTCCTGCCCACATACCCTCTCCAGGGTATTCCCAGTACTCTTCCACTCCCATACTTCACATACCCACATCCATACATGGACAACTGTTACACTCAACCACAGTAACTAGAGACATACATCCCTCAACATGAAAAGTGTCAGGAGACAAAAATAAAAATAGGGGAGAGTGTAAAAGGTTAACATGTGTGTTTAAGTTTAAATATGTGGTTAATAAATCTGGATTAAACTAATAGTTTAAAAAAAGTTAAGAGATAAAAAGACTTATGGGGATTTTAGTTCAGTTCATGTCTTCATAGAGGGAAAAAAAGAGAACACCCCAGTTGTGTTTTTCTGTGTTTGTTATGTCTCATTGCTGATTCAGTATTTTCCCACTACACTTTACATCTTCCCTGGCATTACTTACAAATACCACTAGGTGGCGCATAGTGCTCAGGAGGATCGTGAACCCCCCTTCAGGCAAATCTGCAGAATAAATCCTGCAGTTGAACTGTAAACAAGTTCATGATCTGTGCCTCTTTATTTCAATACACAGGTGGGTTACTAGTTCTCAAAATGACTAAAAGGTAACACAGTAGAAGCAATAAGACTGTTGTGAACTTGTCAATGAAAGTATAACGTTGTAAGTTAAGTAATGCTGAAGTACTGTGCTTAGAATGAGATCGTGATGTGAACGTGGTTGTGCTAGGCCAGGGGTCAGCAACCTTTAAGACCCAAAGAGCCATTTGGACACAGTTTCCACGCAAAAGAAAACACTGGGATCTAAAATGAAGATAACACTGTATATATTGTTTTTTTTACCTTAATGCTTTGTGTGAACAACTAAGGTGTGTTGCTTATGAAATCCATGAAGTGCTACAGAGAAAATTACATTTTATTTATGTAATGAACACATTTTGAACTCTTAAAGAAATATAACAAAAAGCAAAGACACCCAGCTGAACTAAATGATCCATGTAGCAAAGAAAAACTGTTGTGAGCCGCCAGCCTTATATCGCCTTTGGGCTTTTGGAGCACAGCAGAGCCTTGACCTGAATTTTAAAAAATAATTGGAAAAAAGCACTATGCTACTAAAAAAATGAAAAATAAATATTTGCAAAATTCTGCATAAATATTTTTTATTTACTTATATGTATTTTACATGGTAAATGTGTGTGGTGGGGCTTGGTCTGCGGTACCGCTGCAGGGGAGGCGGACGCACCTGAGCTGCACCCACAATCACGCCTCGCCACCTTAAAGTCTGTGCTATCTATGCTGTTGTGTTAGTGTGTGTCGGGCTGTGAGCTGCAAAGCTACAGCCGGCTGTGTGCGTACAGCAACCGTGTGTGAAAAGTGGTCAATAAAGAGAAGCTGTAAAGCGTGTTCATGCAAACATCGTCGGGTCTGCCGTGATATGTTTACAACGGGACTGTAACTGTAAGCTGTCGTCTGTGAGGCGTGAGCGTGTTTGTTTTTAACATAGTTCACGGCTGCTGACATAATGTGGATCCCAAGATCCATAATTGGCCTACCTGGGGTTGAAAGTCTCGATAAATGCAGGTGTTTCGGCGACTTCAGCGAGTGTGACGCTTATTTTGAGCGACGAAAAATAATAAAATATAATTTTCATTTTATATTTCAATATCAAAATAATCTTTCAATTTAGAACTACAAGTTTAAAAAGAACTAATACAAAAAAAATACACTTCAGCTAAATACTTCTAATTTATTTTCCCAAACCACGCGGAGCCGCAGTATAAGGACTAAAGAGCCGCAGGTTGTCGACCCTTGTGCTAAGCTAATGGACTGGCTAGCGGGAGAAGTGAGTTTCAAGTACCGTAGCAATGCTAATCAACGTTTTCAGTTGTAGTGGGTTTTCTATATATGTTGTTGAGCTGCGGGATCTAGGATCGCACCCCTCCCAGGTACCTGTCAGACCAGGGGGGGCAACACTTGCGACACTTAATAAATGTACTACTACAAAAGCAAGAGGATTGAGTGAATCATATAAATTCTAAAGAAATATATTTTCTTATTAAGCAAAGCTTATTAAGCAAAACTATCATGTTGAAGTGATCTTAATTGTCTCTGTATCTTTGAGCTATGGTACTAAGATGTAAAAAATATAACTGTTTGATGTTCAGTAATGACTCTGGATTCGTGATTACTAGCAAGCTTTGTTTTACTGTGTAACTGAGCAGACATTACATGTAAGCAACTTCACTCTCACCTTCGCGCTGTCTCATTGCGTGCGTGCACAGCGTACTACTCGGAACAGGTATATGAAAGCAGCATTAACGAACAATATTAGTCAGATGTTCTACATCCCCTTTCTTTAGCTTAGGACTGTATAAACGACTAACAACATCTTTAGCAATAATACATTAGCAACATATCCTAATCCATAGCATTCTAGCCTGGACATTAATGAATTACTTCACACCTGGAACTGTGTCATTGGTAAGAACATAGTGAGCATTTAACCTTGTTAACATCACGTCACATGTAGTGTCCATTGAGGTTTTTTTTCATGTTACAGTCCATCTCTTATGTCTTAGTGTTCATACTTGGGGTTTGGCTTGCAGACTCTCCCAAACTGTAATGTAATGTAACCTAATGTAAGCATTACTTGCCAGGCGACAGGGGGACTGGACAGGGGCTTGTGTGAAGTTTTGTGTGCGGCTATGTGTTTGTTCTTCAGTGTGTTGCACAGGTCTTTGGATGTGCTGTGGGGAACTTGTGGTTGGTGGTTGGGCCGCGGTGTAATCATCACGGGAATCTCCGTGTTGTGGTGGCGGTTCAGGGACTGGGAGGACATGCCTTCGGTTCCGCCTGTACTCTCCGCCTCCTGACTGGACGATGTATGAGCTGGGTTCTGTGCAGGCTTCCTTGATAGTCCCTAAGGAGTCATGTCCATGACGCATTTGCATCCGCACAACCTCACCTGGCATGGGGGGACGGAGGGGTCTGCTGGACTTGTCATAGTATTTCTTTTGTGCATGGCACTTGTGAACTAAGTTTGTTTTAACAGCTCTGTTGCTTTTGGGGCTGGGAATGAGCAGACGTTTACACACAGGTAGGGTAGTGCGCGTCTGTCTTGACATCAGCCTTTCAGCTGGAGAACCTAGTGTGTGATCTCGTGGCACATTGCGGAGATTGAGTAGGTTGAGGAAGACATCTGTTCCATCTCTCTTTGACCTTTCCATCAGCTGCTTTGCACTGCGAACTGCACGTTCAGCCAGTCCATTGGCCTGCGGATAGTGTGGGCTACTTGTCACATGAACAAAGTCCCAGTCCGAAGCAAAGTCTGCAAAGCGTTGGCTAGTGAACTGGGTGCCATTGTCTGATATTACTATGTGCGGGCAGCCATGGACGGAAAAGTGTCTTTTGAGCTTCGTAATGACAGTGCTGGCAGTTAGGTCACGAAGCAAGTCTACCTCGAACCAACCTGAGTAAGAGTCGACTACAACCAGGTGATGTCGACCATTCCACTCAAAGATGTCAGTGGCGATGGTTGACCAGGGTAAGTCCGGCACTGGATGTAGCTTGAGTGGCTCTTTCTGTTGATGTGGTCTGGTGCTGTTGCACACCGGACACGCAGTTGTTTCTTGCTCTATATCTTCAGTCATTGTGTTTAGTAGCTTCAGTCATTGTGTTTTGTGCATTTAGTAGCTTCTGTGCCTGGGTACCCTCTGTGGAGGATGGCAATATAATCCTTTTGCAAAGACTTTGGGATCACTGTCTTCAGGCCTTTTATGACAATGCCATCTTCTAGGGTGAGTTCATCCAGATATGGGTGGTATTGACGAAGTTCTGTGGGCAGCTGAGTTTGTCTGCAAGGCCAGCCTCTCATTATGACAGTGCTCAGTTTCTGTAGCTCTGGATCAGAGGCAGTGTGTTCCTTCAGCTGGGTCAGCCTAGAAGAAGAGATTTGTTGGATCGACATGATCTCGTAGTCTGCTGTTTCATCACTGTGCTGATCTGTCGAGCTTGTGGGAGCACGGGACAAAGTGTCGGCGAGGTACATCTGCGAGCCTTTTTTGTACACCATCTGAAAGTTGTACTTCTGCAGTCTGAGCATCATGCGCTGCAGTCTGGCTGGAGCTGAGGATAGTGACTAACGGCTGGTGATCGGTTTCGATTTGGATTTGCTTTCCATAGATGTAATCATTGAACTTGGAACATGCGAATACAACTGCAAGAAGTTCCTTCTCGATCTGTGCATAGCGCATTTCGGTCTGCGTCAGAGTATGAGAGGAGTAGGCGATCGGGGCGCCTTCCTGGAGGCATGCAGCCCCGAGTCCATACTGCGAGGCATCACACATTAGCGTGACGGGTTTCTGGACGTCGTAGTAGCTGAGAGTGGGTGGACTTGTTAGGCTCTGTTTTAAGGCATTGAATGCATCTTGATGCTGCTTCAGCCAGTACCACTGAATGTCTTTGCACGTTAGCTCCCGAAGTGGGGCTGAGAGCTCACTGAAATTAGGAATGAACTTTCCTAGGTAATTAATCATCCCTAAGAAGCGTTGGAGAGCTATGACGTTTTCAGGTGTGGGCATCTCCTTAATTGCTTTAGTCTTTGCTGGGTCAGGCTTTAAGCCCTTGCTTGTGAAAACGTGACCAACATAGCAGACTTCTATGAGACAGAATTTGCACTTTAGAGGATTGAGTCTCAGCTTGACTTCCCTTGCACGGTCGAGTACCTTTCTGAGATTCTGTTCATGCTCTTTCATATCTCTTCCGCTGATGATTATGTCGTCGACGATCCAGCAAAGATCTGCTCCATTGCACACTGGAACACCTCGCTGGCTGAGTTTATTCCATACGGCATTCTGAGAAAGCGGAATCTGCCAAACGGAGAGCTGAAAGTCGTGAGCATGGATGAATTTTGGTCGAGCGTTATCTGCCAAAAGGAGCATTTCGCATCCACGACAGAAAAAACTTTGGAGTTAGGCATTTGGGTGGCTACCTCCTCTATAGTACCCATAGGGTGATGCGGGCGTTTCAGCACTTTGTTTAGATCTCTTGGATCGATGCAGAGTCTGATGTCATCTGAATTTTTCTTGTGGGTCGCCACCATAGACAACACCCATTCTGTTGGCTCGGTGACAGGGGTGATCACACCCAACTCGACCATGCAGGTTAATTCTGCTTTAACCTTGTCTTGCATTGGAACTGGTATTTTGCGTGCAAGCTTTACTACTTTACTACTTTCATGGAATAGGTAACCGGAAGCTTACCAAGTTTATCTTTGAAGAGGTCTGAATACTCTAAGAAGATTTTTGAAAAGGTGTTTTCCACATCCTTGGATACATGGTGGACTTCTTTGTTCAATGTGATTAATTGTAAGCGGAGTGAGTCTGGTAAGCCAAGTAGGGGTTATACGTCTCGTTTCACTACGAAGAACTGCAGAGGGTATTCCTTTCCTGCAGAGTGGCATGAGAGTGTCGCGGTGCAAGTTGTTTGAATTTCCTCTCCTCCATATGCCACCAGTTTAGTTTTCTGTGATGGCAGGAGTTTTTCATCTTGTCTCTGTTGTTCAAAAAGGTCAGCCGGCATGACATTACATGTCCACCTTGAGCTCTATGGGTTTTCCATTAATATGCACCATGGTGAAAATGTCATTCTTGTATGGAAAGCAGGGGTTTATAGTGTCTATATTAATTCCATTCACATAGAACATTTCCTCATCACTGCTAGGCGCTTGCATCTCAATGTGGTTAACGGGTCTCTTTTTGAATTGCCGTGTTTGTGATGACTTGCAGCATTTCTGGAAGTGATTCCATTTTTGGCACTTATGGCATTGCTGGCCATATGCTGGGCATTTGTCTCTTTTTGCCTCGTGGCAGTTGTTGCAGTTTGTTATTGCGTGAGCGGGCCTATGTTCTGGTTGTGTTGCACGCTCATTGCCTGTCTTCGTCTTGACTTTGTGTAGATGTTTTTCTTTATAATGTGATGCAAGGTATCCACCTTTGCGGCCATTTGTGTCATGGTCCTGTGGCCATGACTCAGTGACTTTGTGTTTATGTTCTTTATTGTTATTACTTTCATTATTATTCGTGGCTGTTTTGGGATGGTTTGTGTTTGGGATTTTAGACACTGGGTTCTGGGTTTGTGCTCCCTCTATTGGTCCCTGGTGTTAGTGTTCCCCTGTCTCGTCAGGTTAATCAGGTCCAGCTGTTTCCCCCACCTGTGTGTGATTTCCCAGTGTCTCTCTGTGGTACTTATAGTGTGTGTTTTCCTCTGCTCCTCGTCGCGTCGTCTGTGTTTATACCCTGTGAAATCCCCTGCGTCCTCTCCCTGCTGTTCTCCCTTCATGTTCAGGTTTGCCACTCCTTTGTGTAGTTTCGCCCAGTTTAGTTCATCCTTAGTTCTGTTTTGCCATCTCCACTTTATGTTTGGTATTGTCAATAAATCGCCTTCATATCTGAGTAAGTGCTGCATTTGAGTCCTCCTTCCACTCTTCACACGGCCGCTGACCCGGACCGTGACAGTACGACGCGACCACGAGATGGACCCAGCAGCGCTTAACCCGTCCAAGGAGCTACGGGAGAATCTAATCGATGCCACACAGGAGCTTATCGACCTGTGGCTGGAAAACCCAGGTGGCACGTCCCAGCGTGCTATAGAGAGGCGGCTACAGCGTCTGGTGACCGGTCTCCCATGGCTTCTAGGCTCGCTTTGTTCGTGGGAGCAGGAGTTTCTCCTTTTGGATCTTGGACTTCACCCCCCGTCTGCATTCCCTTTCGAGCAGCCCGATGCGGTGAGTGAGCGGGACGCTTTGGCTTCCCCAGATTCCGGGACTTTGTTTTCTGGGGCTATTCAGAGCGGGATGAGAGACAGTATGGATCGCTTACCTACCTTCGTGGTAACGGATCCTTCCCAAGTGGGCGTCTACAAACCCTCTGCAAAACTGACAGACTGTGTCTCTGCCGCCCCTTCTGAGCCAGGACTTTTTCGCCATTCTCCGGCTCAGTTCTGTGTCCAGCCACAAGCTTCCCGGTCTGTAGCTCAACCGTTAGCCTCCCTAAGGCCACAATTACCTGTTCTGCCGCCGCTCCAGTTAGCCACTCAGCCACCACCACCGCTAGCATCGCTACAACCCATAGTTCAGTTAATGGCTGAGTCACAATATTCACACTGTTTTTCCACCGCTGTTTCTAAGCAGGGAGATGAACTGTTTTACAACGGACCTGTTCCTCAAAAGCTGGCAACATTAGAGACTGTTGCTCACTCCGGGGCTTCCTCAGAGGCTGGGTTACTGCCCTCAGCTTACTCTGGACCCCTGGAGGCCAAGATGCCAGCTGTGAACTGCACCGGGCTGTCACTGCCTGAGCAGGGTCAGTGCTCTGCGCAGCTGCAGCCCTCCGTATGTGTGCCGGAGGCCCATGTGCCTACTGGTTTTGTTTCATGTGTGCCGGAGGCCCACGTGCCTACTGGTTTTGTTTCATGTGTGCCGGAGGCCCACGTGCCTACTGGTTTTGTTTTGTGTGTGCCGGAGGCCCCGGTGCCCGCTGGTTCTGCGGCTGTTTTCGCTGGGGGCCCCGAGGAGCCCGTCCAGCCTCCTGTTTCGCCCGCTGGGGGGCCCGAGGAGCCCGTCCAGCCTCCTGCTTCGCCTGCTGGGGGGCCCGAGGAGCCCGTCCAGCCTCCTGCTTCGCCTGCTGGGGGGCCCGAGGAGCCCGTCCAGCCTCATGCCACACCGACTGCCACGTCGGCTGGGGGGCCCGAGGAGCCCGTCCGGCCTCATGCCACACCGGCTGCCACGTCGGCTGGGGGGCCCGAGGAGCCCGTCCGGCCTCCTGTGGCTGCTTCTCCACCTGTGGCTGCTTCTCCACCTGTGGCTGCAGCACCGCCTCCTGCAGTACCACCACCGGCAGTGCTACCGCCTGCTACGGCCACACCTCAGCCTGAGGACCCATCCTCACCTGGCCCGGCTTCATCCTCACCTGGCCCAGCTTCATCCTAGCCTGGCCCAGCTTCATCCTAGCCTGGCCCAGCTTCAGCTTCAGCCTCGCCTGGCCCAGCTTCAGCTTCAGCCTCACCTGGTCCAGCTTCATCCTCGCCTGGTCCAGCTCCAGCTTCATCCTCGCCTGGTCCAGCTTCATCCTCGCCTGGTCCAGCTTCATCCTCAGCTTCAGCCTCGCCTGGTCCAGCTTCAGCTCCAGCGTCAGCTTCGCCTGGTCCAGTTTCAGCGTCAGCTTCATCCTCGCCTGGCCCGGCTTCAGCTACAGCTTCGTCCTCGCCCGGCCCAGCTTCACCCTCGTCTGGTCCAGCCTTCGTGTCTGCATCCTCGTCTGGTCCAGCCTTTGTGTCTGGATCCTCGTCTGGTCCAGCCTTCGTGTCTGCATCCTCGTCTGGTCCAGCCTTCGTGTCTGCATCCTCGTCTGGTCCAGCCTTCGTGTCCGCATCATCGCCTGCAGCAGCGTCTTCATCATCTTCGCCTGCGGCGGCTTCATCATCTTCGCCTGCTGCGGCCCCGGCTTCCGTGCCTTCAGCCTCGCCTGGCCTGGCCTCGTTTGGGTCTGGAGCTAAACGGCCGTTTTCTAGACCACTGGCTAGGCTACTGGCCGGGCGCCGTCGCCTGACTGGCCGCCGTTGCCTTCCGCACGGCCGGCCCCCGGACCGCCATTGCCTGAGCGGCCGCCGTTGCCTTCCGCACGGCCGGCCCCCGGACCCTCTTCGCCTGAGTGGCCGCCGTTGCCTTCCGCACGGCCGGCCCCCGGACCGCCGTTGCCTTCTGCACGGCCGGCCTCCTGGACCTTTTGCGCGCCACCACGGCCTTCTTCGTGGCCGGCCTCCTGAACTGTCCCATCCTGGCCTCCTGCGTTATCGGGCCCCGGGCCGGCCACCTGAACTGTGTTTCGGACTCTGCTCCCCTATGAGTTTTGTGTGCCTTTTTTTGGGACTCTGGGGCCTCCATCTTTGGTCATGGCCTGATCCCTCCGTCCTGGGCCCCCTGCCGCCCGCCCGGATCTGGTGGTGTGTTTCTGTGGCTGTCGGGGGCCAGCCCTTGAGGGGGGGGTACTGTCATGGTCCTGTGGCCATGGCTCAGTGACTTTGTGCTTATGTTCTTTATTGTTATTACTTTCATTATTATTCGTGGCTGTTTTAGGATGGTTTGTGTTTGGGATTTTAGATACTGGGTTCTGGGTTTGTGCTCCCTCTATTGGTCCCTGGTGTTAGTGTTTCCCTGTCTCGTCAGGTTAATCAGGTCCAGCTGTTTCCCCCACCTGTGTGTGATTTCCCAGTGTCTCTCTGTGTACTTATAGTGTGTGTTTTCCTCTGCTCCTCGTCACGTTGTCTGTGTTTATACCCTGTGAAATCCCCTGCGTGCTCTCCCTGCTGTTCTCCCTTCATGTTCAGGTTTGCCACTCCTTTGTGTAGTTTCGCCCAGTTTAGTTCATCCTTAGTTCTGTTTTGCCATCTCCACTTTATGTTTGGTATTGTCAATAAATCGCCTTCATATCTGAGTAAGTGCTGCATTTCAAGGTTCAAGGTTCAAGGTTCAAGGTTCTAGGTTCTTTATTATTTGTCACATGCATAGTTATACAAGTATAACACACAGTGAAATGTAGCCTGACACACTCCTCGACATGTGCAAAAATTGGGGGGGGGGGGGGGTGTAGAGGAAGAACATTATATATATATATATATATATATATATATATATATATATATAGTATATACACTGGGTGAATGTGCAGTAGTAGCAGCAAGCAGGTGAATTCTGTACATTAATATGAATAGATATCTGACTATTTTACAGGATAGACAATATAAACATATTTAAAATTAAAGGAATTGGAATGTACATTGTGCCTTGGTTTAGTGTCTGGAAGAGTCCTGACTCAGTCAATTATAGATGATTTGAGAGGGCGGGTGTGTGTGTTTAGGGCACGGATGGCTTGGGGATAGAAGCTCCTCTTGAGTCTCTCTGTCCTTGCCCGGAAGATGCGGAACCTTCTACCAGATTGCAGAAGTTGGAACAGTTTGTTGCCAGGATGGGACGGGTCCTTCAGTATCTGCGCTGCTCTAGTCCGGCATCTCCTGGTGTAGGTGTCCTGAAGCGGGGGGAGAGCAATCCTGCAGCAGCGTTCTGCTGTACGGATCACTCTCTGGAGAGCTTTTTGGTCCTTCACACAGCTGTTCCCGAACCACGATGTCATGTTCTGTGTGAGGATGCTCTCCACAGCGCCTGTATAGAAAATCCTGAGGATCTTTGGAGAGACCCTGAACTTCCTCAGTTGTCGTAGGTGATACAGGCGCTGCCTAGCCTTTTTGGTCTGGACCTGAATGTGGGCAGCCCATGTCAGGTCTGAGGAGATGTGGACACCAAGATACTTGAAGGACTGCACCCTCTCCACTGGAGCTCCATTGATGATGATGGGCTTGTAGTCTCTGTGCTGACCCCTTCTGAAGTCCACCACCAGCTCCTTGGTCTTGCTGACGTTCAGCTGGAGGTGGTTGTCCTGGCACCACGATGCCAGATTCTTCACTTCATCCATGTAGGCCGTCTCATCGTTGTTGGAGATGGCACCCAACACCACTGTGTCGTCAGCAAACTTCACAATGGTGTTGGAGCCATGGGTGGCCACACAGTCTGAAGTGTAGAGGGAGTAGAGCAGTGGCGAGAGGACACATCCCTGAGGTGCTCCTGTGTTGATGGTGATGCTGTTGGAGAAGCACCTGCCCACCCTCACCACCTGAGTTCTGCCAGTGAGGAAGTCCAACACCCATGCACACAGACGGCTGTTAAGTCCCAGATCCCTCAGCTTTGTGAACAGTCTGCAGGGCACTATTGTGTTAAACGCTGAACTGTAATCAACAAACAGCATTCGCACATAGTTACCCTGTTTCTTGTCCACGTGGCTGAGAGTGGTGTGTAGGACGTGGGCGATGGCATCCTCTGTGGATCTGTAGGCGAACTGCAGCGGATCTGTGGTGTCTGGGATGGAGGAGGAGATGATGTTCTTCAGCAGCCTCTCAAACACCTTCATTACTACCGAGGTCAGTGCAACTGGCCGGTAATCGTTCAGGGATGAGGGTTTGCTGTTCTTGGGCACAGGGATGATGGTGGATCTTTTGAAGCATGTGGGGACCACAGACTTCGCCAGGGACTCGTTGAAGATGTAAGTGAACACACCTGCTAGCTGGTCAGCACAGCAGCGCAGCAGACGGCCGGTGATGCCGTCTGGCCCCGCCGCTTTCCTTGTGTTCACTCTCCTCAGTGCCGCTCGGACGTCATGCTCCGCGATGCTGGTCACCGGTCTCTCGCTGATGACGTCACTGTCCTCGGTAGTCAGGCGGTAGATAGCATTAGCCGCCTGGCTAACCTCGAAATGGGCGTAGAACCGATTCAGCTCGTTGGTGAATGCAGAGTCGGCATTGATCGGCGCAGTGTCCCTGGCTTTGTAGTCCGTAATGGTGCGTAGTCCGTGCCACATACTCCGTGTGTCGCCCTGGTGGAAGCGGGACTCCACACGTTCCCGGTACCGGCGTTTGGCATCTCTCACCGCGCGCCGCGCGCCGTATGAGGCCGCTTTGTAGGTGCTCATATCGCCAGTGGCGAGACCCGCGTTGTAGGAGGCGGTCCTGGCGTTTACTGCAGTGCGGATCGATCTGTCCATCCACGGTTTCTGGTTTGGGAATGTGGTGACTCTCGCAGTGGGGATAATCTCCTCCGCTAGCATATTGACGAAGCATACTGCTACTTCCGTAAACTCGTTGATGTCGACTGCGCATGCTCTGAACATGTCCCAGTCTACGTCGTTGAGTGCGTCCTGTAGCGTAGCTTCTGATTGGGCAGTCCACCGTTTTACTTCCTTCGTGGTCACGTCTTCCCTCCGTATGCTTTGTTTATACTGGGGAATGAGGAAGATGGCGTTGTGGTCAGACTTCCCAAAAGCCGGGTGTGAGACAGCTTTGTAGCCCTGCTTGTATGGCGTGTAGCAGTGATCCAAAATCCGATCCCCTCTCGTTGGACACGAGACATGCTGGTAAAAGTTTGGCATGACTTGTCTGAGGTTCGCTTTGTTAAAGTCTCCTGCTACAATGAGGGCTGCGCCCGGGTCCTTGTTTTGAAGCGAGCTCAGCACATCATGTAATTCGGACAAAGCCATACCTGTGTCCGCTTGGGGTGGGATGTAGACCGCCGTGGCGATGACTGAGGTGAACTCACGGGGCAGATAGAAAGGGCGGCACTTAATGCTCAGGAACTCCAGATGTGGCGAGCAGCCGCTGGAGAGAGTAGAAATACTCCTGGCATCACACCACTTTCTGTTTACCATGAAACACACTCCTCCACCTTTGGTTTTGTTCGACTCTGCCGTTCTGTCCGCGCGGAGCACAAAGAATGAATCCGACGGAGTTACGGCCTGGTCCGGCACGGTGGGGGTTAGCCATGTCTCCGTGAAGCACAGAATGTTGCAGTCCCTCATGTCACGTTGGAAGGTGACCCTTGCTCTTAGGTCATCGAGCTTGTTCTCCATGGATTGTACATTGGCCAGTAGGATACTGGGCAGTGGTGCGCGATGCGCCTGCTGTCTCAGTCTGTTCCTAATACCAGCGCGTTTTCCCCGGCGCTTCTTTGTTCTGCGCCTCGGATGAGCGGCCCGTCCTTTGTTGTTCTCCGCGCCGCGTAGAATCTCTGGCGGCCAGGAAGGGTCAGGTTTAAAAGTGTCCATGATTAGATGTGCAACCTTGGCACCGATGTTTACAAGTGATCCGCTGTCGTATACTAGAGGATTTTGGGATGTAAACCAGAGCAAAAAATAAGTAAAAAACAAGAAAAGTGGATAGTCGGAGCGGAGCGGTCAGGAAGGCGTCTGGACGTGGCCGCGCCGTCTTGGATCATCATTTGAGTCCTCCTTTCCACTCTTCACACGGCCGCTGACCCGGACCGTGACAATTTGTTTTGGAGCTGCTAGAGTTTTGTATGTTGATCTGTCTGCTCGAATATCTGGCACATTTCAATTGCTTTGCTCAAAGTTAGGTCACTGTCGCGCAGCAGTTGCTTTCTCATGCTGTCACTATTTATACCACAAACGAGTCTGTCTCTGATAGCTCGTCTTTAAGCTGGCCAAATCTGAAACTGCCTGCCTTATTTTTCAAGTCGCTCACGTAAGACTCAATTGTTTCATCTGGTCGTTGGTTTCTGGTGTTAAACTTGTGCCTTTCCATTGTTATGTTTGTTTGGGGATTACACAGTTCCCGAAATTTGCACTTGAGACATTCCGGGTCTTCTCTCGATTCTGCTTCGGTCACCAATCGTCTGTGTTCTCCTTCCCCCACGTGCACAGCAGGTGCATAAACGAAGGCGCACTCCCGCTCGATGGCTTCAGAGCCGGCCAGGTTTAGCAGGATGAACGCTCTAGTTCGAACATCCTTATCGGAATGAGCAGCAGCTATGAATATGTCGTATTCCTGCTCGAATACACACCACTTCTCGGCGATGTTTCCACTGAACACCAAAGGTTCTGGCCTATGGAATCCGTCTGACGTGGTCGTTGATGCTTAATAGCCTTTGCTACGATAGCCAAGCAACGCTAGCTGGTTGTTTGCTTCGTCCGCAAAGTGCTGAGAAAACGTTAGCCTGACAGCTCGGCAGGGCTGTAGCACACGACCAAACCACAACTTCTGACACCATGTTTTATGTTCAGTAATGACTCTGGATTCGTGATTACTAGCAAGCTTTGTTTTACTACGTAACCGAGCAGCCATTACATGTAAGCAACTTCACTCCCGCGGGGGGGCGGGTCTCACCTTCGCGCTGTCTCACTGCGTGCGTGCACAGCGTACTACTTGGAACAGGTATATGAAAGCAGCATTAACGAACAATATTAGTCAGATGTTCTACAATAACCAAACAGCAGCGAACTTTAATACTTTCACTAAACATAAGATGGCTTAGATGGCGTTTTTCCTGAGACCTGAGGATGTCCTGAAATGAACACCATAGCATCAGATCACATCAAATATCGCATGTTGTTGTTTGAGGTTCTGGTAGAAAAACCATTTAATGTTAAGCTGTTATCATTTTTAATAAACTTGAAGTTATATTTGGTTATTGATTTTTCGATGCATGCTAACAGGTAAATCGTTGTTTTGTCTTTTGTCTTAATAAAGTCATCTTAACGCCATCAAACTCTATCCAAACTATCTTTGGCCTTTCATTATGCTCATATGTCAACTTATTCATTTTTCTGATGTTTGGTCTCTGCATGATCACATGGTGTTCAGGCCGGTGTTGATTAGAGCTGCAGCTCTGAGATTCCCAGTAGTGTGACAGAAAGAGCCAATTAAGCAGCCCCGATAATTAATCCCTGTGTTCTTCTCAAAGGAAGCCAAATTCTGTTGTACTGACCTCGGGACCAATTAGCTTCAAAAGGAAAATGGGAACAAATATACAGATGAAATACCTGAAGGAAGGAGCAACAGTCAAATTAGATAAACCTCAGAGGAAACATCTGCGCTCCTCTGAATTCAATATCAGAGCAGGAAATAATATCACGCTGCAGCTTTTCATCGTAGGAGGAAAGATATAATCACTTATATAATAGTTATTTTCTTTCTGAAGAACATTTAAGTATTTATTTATTTTTGCACATGCTAGCAAACATAAAATGTGATTAGGAACTTAACTTAAAGTTTGTTAACTCAGTGTTTATCACACGAGAATCAGAATATGTATCGGCCTTATAAAACAGACATTGCGCTGGAGTTTTAAAAAAAAAACTGAATCTGGTATTCAGTGAAAAACACGTCAGAAGTGCGTGTGCACAAAAATCACCAGATTCAGAGTCGCGTCAGGTTGTCCCACATGTCTCTGCTCGTTGTCCTAACAGACCCACACCCTGACAAACCTCCGGAGACCGATGGGCTCAGGGACCTTTACACTGCCACAAGCTGCTCTGAGCCAATCACAGCGGTGCTGTGTTTGAGGTCAGCCTTTCAGTGGGACATGAGCAACTGGCTATAAGATGACTTGAGAAAAGACCGGGTTTTTCCTGACGTTAAACCAGCGCTGCAGGTAAGAAAGATCTTGTTTTCTCTTTCTTCTCGCTTTTGTTTGCTTTTTAAAACCAGTGTTTGGATTTAAAAAAATATTTTGGTTAGAGTCCAAACACTGAGACAGTTCTCAAAGTCAGAGGTGTGGACTCGAGTCACATGACTTGGACTCGAGTCAGACTCGAGTCATTAATTTTATGACTTTAGACTTGACTTGAAAAAATGTTCTAAGACTTGTGACTTGACTTGGACTTTTACACCAATGACTTGGGACTTGAATTGGACTTGAACCGGTTTACTTGAAAAGACTTGATATTTTACCCCAAATATAAAATTTAACATGCATATTATATAGAGATTGAAAATGTGACGTCATTCACGGGTAGAACCGCAAAGGATTCTGGGAACTCGTGGCAAGAGGTACTAGCTCACGCAGGCTTTCAATTAAAATCAGTCACACAGCGATAAAAAGAAACACAAAAATGTCAAGAAGCTGTTGTATTATTAACTGCAATAGCCGGTCGCATGACAGCCACGGGAAGCCGACGGGTAAAGAGATCGGTTGTTATCGGATTATGTCGTTGAAGAGAAATTGTTCGAGCCATGTTTCCGAAGTAACAAAGAGCCGACTGGATTGCAGCCATTCAAAGACCAAATATAACGTCTCAGAACACTCCAGCTCACAGGTTAGTCTGCTCCAAGCATTTACACAAAGGTCAGTCTGCTGTTGTAGTTAATGCGTCATTTTCATAACATAATTGGTGATATAGGTTACAAGCAAGTCTGGCGCTGAACAGAAATTGTCGCGCTATGCTTCTTTGTTTATTGTGCATAAATAGTGAATTGTCCTGACACAATATTGCGTTTCGCTTCTGTTATTATGGTACATTGACAAAAACATATACTTTTATTCACAGGATAAAACAGGTTTTTTGTATCACTAATTGCCCAGTACGATTACAGCATACAGTATTATTGTCACTGCTACATTTCTGTGATGCTACCAGAAATTATTTCCACTGCTAATTAATTACCGTTGAGCTCAAAGGTCCTATTAATAAACGGTTAAGGAATGTGTATTTATGACAACAATTTGTGAGACTGGTAAACTTATGATACGTACGATGGTCTTTCGTTCTACACGGTGCATTTCAAGGTCCTGCACCCATCCGTCGGTAAACTGTACCTGGGCTTGTTGCAGTGACCTGAAGTTACTAAACTTCATGAGTGTATGCACTCACTCCAAGAACCGTATGATTATAAATATGCATATAAATATGCTACGATGAGATAGCTGACTTCATCTAACTAGCAAATGTTGTCCAGGCTACGTTGGTGATGCAGTTTTTTTAATGTGTATGATATTTTTGTCATGCGATTTTAAAGCCGGTCCTACAACCGCATCCAAGAATAACATGCAGCTTATCTCAGAACTGTCGGTGAAAATTATTCTTGGAGCTAGGTTTAATTGAGCTGCATTTTAAAGAGGTGCAATTTCACAATTTGTGTATATTTTCTAAGTTCACTATTTTGTCATGTGTTGAGAAAAACACAGATTTTAAAATTACATGGTCTAATATTTACATTTAGCATAACTGCAACATGCTTTTTTTCGTTTTTTTTTTAAAGACTCGAAAGGACTTGAAATTCAAAGTTTCAGACTTGTGACTTGACTCGGACTTTTACACCAGTGACTTGAGACTCGACTCTGACTTGCCTGACATTACTTGAGACTTGACTTGAGACTTGAGGATAAAGACTTGAGACTTACTTGAGACTTGCAAAACAATGACTTGGTCCCACCTCTGCTCAAAGTACTCAGAGTACTTTTAATCAGCTATTTAAAAATAGAAACTAGTTTAATTTGAGGTGAAACACAGAATGCAACGATGTGCAAATCTCAGAAACCCATATTTTATTCTATTTACGTGATGGCAGCAGCACATCTGTAAAAGTAGGACAGGTCCATGTTTGCTCTCTAACGTCAGTGTGTGATGGTCTGATGGAGGATTCCAGCTGCTCAGCAGTCCTGGCTCTGCTTCGTCCTCTTCAGTCTAAGGACCTCCATGTTTGGATGGGTCTGACCTCAGATCTGTTTTAAGGAGTTTTGGTCCAGAGGACATGGTGCTGTTTCTCCATCGTGGTCACACGTGGCTTCATCTCTGTGTGATGGAGCAGTAACCTGCACGCTGAGCTGCTCGCTGGTTCTTTTGAAGTGTTCCTGAGCCCGTGCACTGATGTTGTAATGTACAGGTCACAGTTATCGGCCTTGTCCCTGTGCATGACGAGACGTTCAAAGACAATTTGGAACTGAAGAACATTATTCTGAAATTGCAGTTTTTTGCAGGCCTGTCACTGACCTGTTGCCAATTAGTTATCAAATGTTCCTCTCACTGTTTCTTACTTTTCCGGCCTTTTGTTGCCTCATCCTAACTTCTCTGAGACGTGTTGCTGCCATCAAATTAGATATCAGGAATATGTCCTCTGTGTTCTATTGTGAGTAAAATATGAGTTTGTGAGATTTAAAATCTTTGTATTCCGTTTACATTTTCAAAAGTTCCAGATGAACCAATGCACTAACTACTTATGTAGAAATCCCTTTTTTTTTTGGTCATTATTTACCAAAAAAAACCTGTTTAAAAGAAAAAAATATTGCACTGTTTTACAGCTACGGTTACAGCACCAAAATTCAGTGAACTTAAGCACAGCCGATTCTTTCACACATGTCGGTAAAGGCAGACTGCGCGGTGAGGTGCCCACCGCCAATTTAAATGAAGTATGCTCACTGTGTGCGCAATCTTTTCAGCAGCCTTAAAAATGTAATTGTGTTTGGAAGAAGTGGAAAATTTTAGCAGGCAAGAACTGCATTTGGATAAGTCCCCGTGTCCTCTCGGCGACGGTGGTGCTGACTGTTTCTGTGTGGCCGTCTCTGTGCAGGTGAAGCCAGAGCCATGTTGGAAGCACCGCTAAGCAGAAACTTCTCCCATTGCACATTTGTGTTACGAGGGTTTCCCTCGCTGCAGAAACACCGCCGGCTGTTGGCGCTGCCATTTAGCGCCTCCTACCTGTTGGTGCTGCTCGGAAACTCGCTGCTGGTGTACGTCATCTGCAGCGTGGAGAGACTGCACAGCCCCATGTACCTCCTCATTTGCACGCTCTGCTTTGTTGACATCCTGGTTGTGACAACCATCATCCCCAACATGCTCCTTGGCTTTCTGTTCGACTGGAATGAGATTTCATTGGTGGGCTGCTTGACTCAAATGTTCTTCATTCATTTCCTGTCCTCAGTGGAGTCAACCCTGTTGTTGGCAATGGCACTGGACCGCTACTTCGCCATCTGCCGGCCACTGCGCTACAATGAAATAATTAACTCCTCCATGCTGGTGAGGCTAGTGCTCTTCACGCTGGTGCGCAGCGTCTCCGTCATGGCGACGCTCGTAGGTTTGGCAGGTTCTCTGCAGTTCTGTGGTTCCAACGTAATCCAGCACTGCTACTGCGACCACATGGCGCTGGTCAGCCTGGCGTGTGACAGCACAAGCCGGAGCAGTGCAGCTGGCCTTGCTGTCATCATCTGCTTTGTAGGAGCTGACATACCAATTATTTTCTTTTCCTATATGAAGATACTGAGCGTGGTCTTGCGATCGGCAGCAGCCGGTGAAGACAGCAGGAAAGCTTTTCACACCTGCAGCACTCACCTCATTGTTATGATGTGTTTTTACCTGGTGGGCAGCATCACCTTCCTCTCTCACAACCTGAACATCCCCATACCAACAGATATCAACAATTCCATGGGACTCATGTACATCCTTTTCCCAGCAACAATCAACCCTATCATCTACGGAGTACGAACCAAAGAAATCCGTGACAGCTTTCTGAGAATTTTCAAAAACAGAGCAAAGAAAATAATGACTGCGAAGGTTTCGTCTGCTGGAAAAGAAAAATCATGAAGCCCCTCTTCTGTGGGGTTTGGTTTATATGATCTTCATGAACCTCTTTTATGCAAACATACTTTTTTTTATACAACTAATGCCTGTAGTTTCAGACTCTGAAGTGGAAACAGGACCTTGGAACCATCCCAGAGTTTCAGATTATAGACGGCTGCTTTGAAACTGGGTTCTGCTCATATGCACCAAATTTTTGCTTTTGGGAGTTCTTGGGTGCTGGAAAATATCCCGCCTGGGAACTCTGTTGTCCAGTTGGGGTACCTCATTTTTTAATGTTGGCAATAACAGAGAAACTTGTTGATGGGGAGGAAGGGCTTGCTGGAGGCCAAGTGTTGTTCTGTTACTGGACTTCTGTGCTGTTGGTCTATAATGAACATTGGTTGATTTTGTCATTTTTTACTACATGCAATGGCCAACTCACCTGTCTCTGACCTGGACTAGGTGTATTAAGGAGGATGCCAGACAGCCATGAAAAATGAAAGTGTGCTGGGAGGATCTGGGACGGGCCTTGGAGTGGAGATCTTCACCTCCTGCAAAACTTTTGCAGCATTATTCTGATTGGGGCCAGGGACACCGAGTCTGAATGGACCACATTCAACACCACCACTGCTGATGTGACTGAATGAGGCTATGGCTGTAAGGTGTTTAGGGCACGTCATGGCAGAGCCCCACCAGTAAACACTGGAGGTAAAGGGAAATGTGATGGTGAAGGAGTAGACCTATCAGGGATAAAGGGCTTATGGGACAGTTGGCATGTTTAGGCAGAGTACGACCATGACATGAAAAAAGAGTGGGAGTTTTTCAGGGAGTGAGGTATTTGCTGCTGCTGCTCTTGTGACCTAAGCGCAGATATGCAGCAGAAAAATCAAACTGTGACTGCAAGGTATACATGAGTCTGAAAACCTCCTGCAAGACGTGTTATCTGAAGTCTAACTGTTAATGAATGCTCAGGGATTCAGACATGCTGTCGAAAGCATTTGCTGTTTGGTGAATCACTATAAAGCTTCTTTAAAAGGCATCTCTACAATTAACACATTCATTCATTTCCTTAAATGGAACACCCAGCATTAGGCATTAGCACAAGTACCGTATTTTTCACACTATAAGGCGCTCTTAGAATTATTTAATTTTCTCAAAAATTGACAGTGCGCCTTATGTATGAATTCTGGTTGTGCTTACTGACCTCAAACTGATTTTTTGTGGTACACGGCGCTCAAAACTATGTCAAAAATGTTTCAGTACAACTTTGGTAAGCTACGAAGCCGCACCGCTTGATGGATTGTCGGAGCATTATGGCTACTGTAGTCAGGAGCCTCGTGGAGTGATCTGGGTCCTAAACTCCGTCCTTCAGGTCCCAAAGTCAAACGAACACTGCAGCATCACTGAGAGTTAAAAACTGTCTAAATTCTTTCATCTTTAATAAAAGTGTAACAGGTGTAGCAATTAAGTTTAACATCCAGGCATCCATGAAAACAGAATTTATTCAATTTAAAGAAGTTAGAAGTTAGCAGGAAGTTAGCTCGCTAGTCTCCACCTAAGCATGATATAGCATGTTCTGACTGGGAGATTTCTGAAAAATTTCAAACATACAGCTTTGTTATCACTTCCAACATAAATGAAGACAGAAAACTAAACAGCAGTGACGTTTGTAGGGTTACTGAAGTTGGGCTAGCTGGTATATAATGATGTGCTACGTGACCGCTAGCTACACAGCTATGTTAGCATAACAAACACAGTGAAGCTGGAGGATGAATGCTAACTCTTTTCCACTCGATAAAAGTTAACGTGAGGGTTTCCGATGGTTAGGGACAAATGCAATCGCATGGCAGGATGCTGTAAACGGACCAAACTTCAGTCAGGGGAACAACTGAGATAATCCATCCACAATACGAGGTTAGTTATTAATATACTGCAACAACATGGGAATAGAGCAGCTGCCAGAGAATTCAACATTAATGAATCAATGGTACAGAAGTGGAGGAAGCAAGAAGAATGAGTTGAGTAAAGTTTGACTTATTTGACTGTTTTGTTTCGCTTAATGCGCCTTATAATCTGAAAAATATGCTAGTCTTTATCTGCCTTCAGCTCACCCTTTTCCCAGCATCCTCCTCTGTTGCACCAACCTTCTGCATGTCCTCCTCCACTACATCCATGAATCTCCTCTGAGCTCCTCGTCGGTTGAAAAGTTCGTTTTTGTTTAGTTTCATGAATCCAGACAAATGGGGACACAAACGTCCTTTTATTTAAGATCCAGTGAAATATACAAGTTTTCCTCACGCCCCGCCAAAATGAACAGTCAGACACAGCTGATGTTTTCTGTTTTTTCTTAAACTGTACGTTACAATGCAAAAACTGGTTTCAGTCTGACTTTAAAGTAAGCAGAAACACATCTTACCCCTCATACAGGATGTTTGAGACTCTTTAACTTTGAATCTTTTCAAAATAAAGGTTTGCACAATTTCTTTACCTGCTCAAGTCACCTGATACGACATATGGATGGATGACATCCCTGCCAATTCTCTTACAAATCATTGATGAATTTCCATGTGGATTCTCTTTCTTCAGCACAGCCACTAGTTTTACTTTGTTTCTGTAAAATCAGCCGGCACGTAGGGATTGCCCATTAGAGCGCTAATCTTCAGCGGTCTAAGGAGCCAGTCCCACAGGCCGAGAGACCGGAGAACGACCCACTGGCAACCTCTGGTCATTGTTCACCAGCCAGCTGTAAGTGGTTAATGTAAAAGAAGGCCGCTACGCCACAAACCTCTCTGTGACTGCCTCCATCACCTGTAGTTTGCATATAAGACGTTGAGTCATCTATAGACCAGTAAAAGTTGCATCTTCCATGCAAACTTCAGGCAACTGAGGCAGTCTGCCACAGGCCAGAACAACCACAGGAGGCTTTTGTTGCAGCACCATATTTCACCGAGCAACTGCCACAACCACTCGCCACCCAGTCACCAGCAGTGAGTGTTTGCTAGGAGGCCTGTGTGATGACCTCTGACCGCAACACTGTTCTATCAGATTTTATTTAGTGAATAAAATAATATTTTCCATTTTGCTTGCTGTCTCTGAGTTTCAGTTCAGTTTCAATAAAAGATCTTTCGGTTTATTTTCAGTTTTAAACTTTATTACATTTAAGGTAAGTGAAGATTTACTGGGTGACGAAATGTTTCGGATATTTCAGTAGAAATTTAACATTATTAGCTTCAGAATTAGCCTGTCACACTAAAGTGACTCATAATTATCAGAATGTTGTTTGAGGAAACAAAATATATATCTCTCCAGTCTTAAAAGCATTCACAACGATCAGGCCACAGTTCGAACAGTTGCTCTTTAAATTTCTGCCAGATGTCTGATTGTTTCAGTTAAACAGAGGTAAAGGTAACAAACACGTAAAGGATGCCAATTATATTTGTCTGACACATGTATCATATTAAAGCGCAGCGTTTACTTTAAGGCAACATGAAGCCGTGCTGATTTTAACAGAAACGAAGCGAATGGACGACCAGCGACTACCTGCAAGGAAGAAAATCGTTCTGATGATGATTCGGAAAATTATCAGCATGAACACATGAAACTGTATGCTATTTAAAATCAGTTTGATTATTCATGACATTAATAAATCATAGGAAGTATTTATTCATGCAAACTAGGCCACCGGTTGCTGTTAAATGGTCGGTGGCTCACTCTGACAGTTTGAGGTCCTCTTGTCGGGCGGCCCAGCAGATCACTTCGGTGCCGTTTCCCATCTGCTCTGCAGCTTCAGCAACACCGAGTACAGATGGTTACTCAGCAAAATCCTCCATCGGCTGAAGTTTGTCTCCAGTGGCAGAGGGTTCAAGATCAACCGAGGCTGGCAGTGTTGTTTCTAAAGACTTTAAACTAATCTCAACACAACTTTACATCTGTTTGGTCCCTAATGGAAACACTTAGAACAAAGAGACATTAGAGGCATGCTACCAGCTGTCGTTAGGAGCTGCCGGGTCGGCGCTCCAGGCGACTCCGTCGGAGCAAAGAGCCGCTCCGATGTCTAGGCTGCAGTATTCTAGTTTTTTTTTAAACACCTCACCGGGACTCAGAGAGGACAGACATGAACGAGCACACAAACACGGCACCACCGAGTGTTTAAAGGGTGTCCAGACTGTGGTTTGACCTAAAGGTGAACTCCATTAGCTCCACACTACATACAGCAGCAAAACAACAGCCGCAGTGTCTCCTCCCCTCTATCTGTCGTCCAGTTTGGGCGAGTCCACCGGCTCCTCGTCTTCATCCTTGTCGTCTTTTGCTCCGATCAGCCGCTGGCGGGCAAAGTCTTCGAAGATGATGTCATCGTCGCTGAGGGAGGGAGAGGTTATGGAAGTTAAATCAGAGACGCTAACTTGGTCATATGATTTTTGGTTTGAAATGAGTAATATGGCACTTATTAAATGTTTATTGTTTCGTATCCGTGGTTACCAGCGTTGGGAGCGTTATTTTTCTGTAACACGTCGCCACACTAACATCTTAGTTACAATTAGTCGATATTTTACTGGTTAGCAACAAAAAGCTCTCAAACATTTTTGTGAATTCAACTTTCGTTTATGGACGTAATCGCGCCGAGACTCGTTTACAACGCATTTTAATCAGCTGATATGAGACGGTGCCTGGGATGGACTCGTCTCCAGAGTTTCAGTCTTAATGCATCTTAATGCCTGCTGCTGTGGGAGCTGCAGGAAATGGGCTTTAAACTGGAAACTCGTTCTGCTGCCAGCACAGCCAAACGCGAGCGCTGTGAGCCGACGCTGCAATTTACTCATTATCATTTCATGCATACGCAACAACAAAGGAAATGACTCCAGCTGCAAAGATGAAATACAGAACAGCGAGGCCACTTCCTCGTTTGTGTGTTTTTATTTCCTCTTTCCGTGCAGCCCAACGAATATTTCCACTTCCTGTCTTTGTTACCTCAGACGTCTGTACAGGGGGAAGAAGAAGTAAAAGCAGTGAAACACTCTTTCTGCCGTCTCCAGCTCGTCTTCAGCTTCGTCTGTAATTATTAATCTCATTACTAAATGGCAGGGCGGGGTCATGGCCCGTTAGCTTTCTCACGTCGGTTAAAGTTGTTGTTTTAAAAGTGGCGCGGCTGCTGTCCCCTCTGCTCTCTCAGCAAGTAAACACAGTGTGGCGATGAAGACACTGGGGAGATGGGCGCGTTGGTACAAAATGAAATGGACAGATGTGAGGATATCGATGGTCACAGTAAAGAGGATGGAGGATTTATCCACTCGTTTTGCTGTCAGAGCAGAAGAAAACCTTCATTTCCACTTTAGTCTTGTTTCATGTGGCCCTGTCATATAAAAGTGGGTCAAAAGACCAAGTTTGAAAATAAAAAAATGTAAATATAGTTTGAAAAAAATTCACAGGACTGTTTTTATATGTTTGGCCTTTTTTATTTTCACTTTTTATTTCATTACATGTTCGTTATATTCACAAATGTTTATGAAATTTGGAGGCTCGGACATGTTTCTTCGCCATTTCATTTTGTACCAACGCGCCCATCTCCCCAGTGTCTTCATCGCCACACTGTGTTTACTTGCTGAGAGAGCAGAGGGGACAGCAGCCGCGCCACTTTTAAAACAACAACTTTAACCGACGTGAGAAAGCTAACGGGCCATGACCCCGCCCTGCCATTTAGTAATGAGATTAATAATTACAGACGAAGCTGAAGACGAGCTGGAGACGGCAGAAAGAGTGTTTCACTGCTTTTACTTCTTCTTCCCCCTGTACAGACGTCTGAGGTAACAAAGACAGGAAGTGGAAATATTCGTTGGGCTGCACGGAAAGAGGAAATAAAAACACACAAACGAGGAAGTGGCCTCGCTGTTCTGTATTTCATCTTTGCAGCTGGAGTCATTTCCTTTGTTGTTGCGTACGCATGAAATGATAATGAGTAAATTGCAGCGTCGGCTCACAGCGCTCGCGTTTGGCTGTGCTGGCAGCAGAACGAGTTTCCAGTTTAAAGCCCATTTCCTGCAGCTCCCACAGCAGCAGGCATTAAGATGCATTAAGACTGAAACTCTGGAGACGAGTCCATCACTGTTAATGCTGCAGCGGGCGCAGAGGAAACCTGTCTGCTGTCAGTGTTATTGATGAACCCGTAAACCAGAGCAGAACCAATCAGAGTGAGGAGGAGAGGCAGCAGCGAGACGGGAAGACGGCTGCTTACTTTGTGTCAAACTCGATGAGGTTCGCGTCGACTGGAGCCTCGTCTGCAGCTGTGGAGGAGCGAGAGATCACAGTTACACACCTGAGGAAAACTCTTGGCTCGTCTCTGTCAGAGCCAATTCAATCTTCTCACACCGACTCGTTTAAAATCCCCACACACCCTCAGTCTGAGCCTGGCTCCGGTCGTGACGCTCTGACCTGTCAGACAGCCCCGTGGAGCGCCGTCTTTGCGTCTGGAGCTCAGGTTTACTGAGGGAGACCTGATGACTCCGAGCAGCTCAGCTCTGGGTCTGTTCTCCACAACCGCCGCAAACAAGGAGGAAGAACTGCAGCAGGGCCGCAAGCACGGATTTACGTGGGTCTCTAACCGATTGGCGGAGCGGGAAGACCGAGGCTGTGGGCAGGGGAGGAGCCAAATCCCAGTATCACACCAGTGCATTCAGTTACTAATAAAATATGGCTCTGAGGGACGCCGGCTTCACTTAGTGCATGAGTCACATGACACGCCGAACTTTGATGTGAGCGTGGACGGAGCCTGCAGCAGAGAGAGAGCCCTCCTCTTCCAGTTGGGTACACCTGTACAGGTGGCCAGTCTGACGCAGGGCTAACACAGAGAGACAGACAACCACTCACGCTCACATCTGTGGGCGGCAGCTATCTAAAGTAAGCATCTGTGGGAGGAAGCCGGAGTACCCGGAGAGAGCCCACACAGACACGGAGGAAAAGGCTCCGCTGGACTCAAACTCAGGACCTTGCTGCTATGAGGCAACAGTGCTAACCACTGCTCCACCGTGCCGCCCACAGAGAAAGATGAGAACCATGGCTCTGTGGTCGGTCAGATCCAGCTAATGCAAAGACAGCCCGGCTTTGTTAAACCTGACTCAGAGGATGCTCCTGTGCTGTGTCTGCTGGGCTGAACCTCCATGTGTCGCCACCGTCTCATCATCTCTTATTTACATTCGTCTTCTGAGCGTGCGTCCTGATCGCCGCTGCAGACCCTGCAGTTCTGCATTGTCACCTCCCACTAGCGTCTCTATTTTACAGCCCTAGCAGCTCTTGTAGAGCCTGTAGTGGGCGCTTCTAGAGGAGAAGAAGAAGAGTGCCGATTTGTCAGCTGACTCACCGGGAAAGAGATCAGCCTTAAACACCTGAAGATGAATCCACAGCAGCATATTATCAGCATGTGGACATCATGAATACTATTACACTGAACATCAAATATTAATATGCTGCATTACAAATGTCTGCTTTCGAGGTCAGGTGACGCTCTGACCCTTTGAACCTGCGGCTGATAAAGGATGATGTAACGCATCATTTTAACTTCCTGTGTCTGTGAACGTCAGCAGGAACAGGAAGTGTCTCACCTTCCCTGTAGAAGGACTCCTCTAAAGGCTTCGGGTGCATTAACGTGAAGGGCAGCTCGACCGAGACGTCACTGAAACACAGATCATTGGTAACAACACAATAAAAGCATTTATGACCACGTCAGCACTGAGGTGTTCAGTGAGGTGTTCATGTGATCTTTGTAACTCTCGGTGTTTCCATCAATGCGAGAACATGAACGGTTACCTCGCTGCCAGATCTCCAAGGAGCCTGAAATCAATAAAAAGAAAGAGTTTCAGCTTCAATACAAGAGCACAGAGGATTTACGACGAGTGCATCCCAACGCTGTGGACATTTTCACATAACATCTTTCAAACGAACACAGATGCAGATTTGTTATGGTCCATGCACAGTTAAATAGCTTATCTCCAGTTTAGAAATGGGAACTTCTGCCCTGTGATGATTCTGCAGGTTTTTAAATCTTTTGGGCACCAGGTTGTGAGTGTTGATCAGGCGACCGCGTGCCACACGGCTGAGACGGCCGGCCGGGTTTGAGTCCGAACCCCGGGCTTTGCCACATGTCTGCCCCCTCTTTCCTGTCCTAGTCTATCAAATAAAGCTGAAAAGGCCATAAATAACATTTCTGTTTGTCACCAGCTGAGGGGTCTGATTTGTGGACGATATAACCTGAAGCTAAAACGCCACAGTCTGCACAGAGAGCAGAGCGTCACACGACGGCGTGACGAACAAGGATTAACATCTGAGCTCAGGGTCAGCAGGCGACCATTTAACATTTAAAGCTCCTCTCGCACGATACTGACCCGCCACGAGACACAACCAGCTTCACTTTGACTTTGTAGGACACGATGATGCCGAGAATCTCCTTATTGGCTCCATCTCTCAACCTGCACAGCAGACAAAATATTCACACGTCACTCTGCTTGGCTGTCTCGGCCCCGCTGGCAGCGAAGGCGGCGTGAAGGCGGCTGGACTCACAGCGTGCTGGACGCCAGGTTGGTGTCCTCGTGCTTCAGTTTTCCGTCCAGAGCGAGACCTCGTTTCTCGCGATTGTTGGCCAGAAACGGAGTGAGGGTGAAAACTTTGCAGAAAGTCGAACTGGGAGCCACAACGTCACTGAGGAGAGGGAAATAGAGAAGCTTCAGCTGATTTCACATTAGAGAGCTCGTCAGCAGCGTCAGTTTTTCGCTTACTCCAACTTTTGATTCCTTAGTGTCAAACTTTATGGATGAAACTCACTCTGACTCCTCGGTGGCCACGGGACATTTGTACTGAGCCGTGTTGAACAGGCAGATGTCGGCGTACTGTCGCACTGTGGACACAAATATCAGCATTTAGGAGGACGTGGAGACGTGGAGATACACACAGGAAGCAGCGCCCTGACTTGCCTGAGATCTTCATCTTCTTCACGGTCTTGTTGGTGTTGTTGGTGACGTGAACGTTGACGCTGATTGGCTCACCGTGGTAATAGATCTGAGACACAACAGACAGATGACCTCACGGCTCACAACAACCTTTATGACATTCACCTGGTTAAATCGGCGTACAGGCTAAAAGTTTGTGTTATTAGGGGCGTGGCCTCCCTGACTGGCAGGTGGATGGTGACACCTAGACCTCTGCACCTTGTTTGTGCTGTTGGAGCCTATTGGAGCATTTCTAATGACATCACGTGACCAATAACATGTGTGCTGGGAGGTCGCTGCACTAACAGAGCGTCCCGGAGTCTGAGCTCCAGTTTAAGTGAAATTCAAAGATTTGATTGGCTGTTACTCTGATGAGCAGGCAAACACTTCCGTCTGTGCTCCATAGATGAGCTCTGCTGGCTGCTGGTGGGTGAACTGAGTGAATCTGTCCCTCAGGAGTTACCTCCTTGTCCAGCGAGGCCTCCAGGTGCAGCGGTTTGTCCGACATCAGGAACTGTCTGGTGGTTTCTGCCGTCGGCTGAGGGCCAGGTTTCTCTGGAGCGTACTGCACCTTCCTGATCACCAGACGCACAGAGTTCCTGCAGCAACACAACATAGCTCAGACATTTATTTCAGAGTGGATGTGTCCCAGATTATTCTGTTCACGTGTGTGTGCGGGCACAAGCGCTCTCAGTTTCATTCATAATTCACGTCTTTGTTGTGCCGCTCGGCCGGACTGCGGCTGACTCACGTTTACCTTTTGTGGATCTTTTCTTCAACATTTTCGGCACAGAAAGCTTTCACCTCAAAGTCGACTCCGCAGGCCTGAGGACACACCACAGCGAGACGTGTCTTCAGATTCATTTAAATCCAGACACGTTTCCACCTTTGAAAGGAGCTTCAAACCCAGAGGGTCTGCACGGCGGCACGAATCGAGCACAAAGCAAAAGAAAATGACAGCGGACGTCGTGGCTTTACCTTTCCGGTGTCCTCCGGTCCCGGCTGCAGGGTGACCGAACACGGCAGGTTCAGAGGAATCTGAAAAGATATGAAATATTCAAAACATCTGAAACATTTATGGGCAGGGCAGAGAGTGAGGATGCTGCGGGTTCCTGCTCCGCCGTCGCTTCTCTTTGTTTTTCTGCATTTTCTGTTTTTGAACTCCAAGAACAAAAAGTTCCTCCTCTGGGTTTGTGAGACGAGAACATCTGTGAGGACGGGAAGCTCCCAGAGAAGACGCTGGACACATGAGTCACTGAGGCTTGATGGATGATGTTACGTGATGAAGCATCATGCACGAGGCAGCGTTTTAGCTGTTGTTTTCCAAACTAATTGAATCATTTATTCATTCATATCTCAACGAACAGCTTCATCTGTCATTATTTTCTACTAATGGATACATTTCCATTAAGTCCGGGATCCTGTTTACATGGATCTTTGTCAACTTTCCATGTAATTTCTCACAAATTGTTCAGAATGATGCAAAGATGAAATGAAGACATTTGATATCCAAGACTTCAAACATGGAGCCTGGCAGCTCGGCACCAATAACACCGGAGTTGGTGCAGCACGCCGAGAAAAAAACTAATTAGAAAAGTCTTAATATTAACGAGGAGGTCTTTGACGGCCTGATAACCACTTCCTGTTAGTGAAACGTGTGACGGCACGTGTCTGTTCACGCGTGTTTTTACTGTCAGTTACATGAAATCAGTATCAAACTGGTCCAACAGTGATGGCTGTGGCTGATGGCAGGGTGTCGTGATCGCCTGTGGTTTGTATGGAAGACGCCAACTTGTCTGCAAACACTCGCTATGGACTCTCCGAGCTGTAGCAAATTTGCCTTCAAAATAAAAGCCTTTTGAAATGTGTTGGCTGCAGTGGGAAGTTTCACCACGGCTCGGGGAGTAAATGGGGTGTTTGCAAACTGCAGAAACCATGGCAACCAGCATCATCCTTGTGATGGAAAACACCCAGCGACAGCCAGCAACCTCAGCACCAACCGGTCGGGGAATAATCGTCTCCCCTTGCAACCGGAGGCTGCCAGGAAGCTGGTCTGCCTGGATCCAGCACCTCTGTGGGAGAATAAAAGCTAAAAGCACTCTGTCACAGATCAGCGGACAAATATTCAGGTGGCCCGGCGGCCTCCGTACCTCGAAGGTGAACGGGTAGGCGTGTTCTCCCAGTTTTTTAATCAGACGTTCCTGAAGACGAGTCAGAGTCTTCTTCTCTTCGGTGACCGGAGGAAACGCCTGGATGTTCGCCACAAACAGGTCCTTCCGGAACGTCAATCCGAGGACGTCCAAATCCTCGCGACCATAACGGAACGCACACGTCAGAGTCACAAACACTGATGGGGCGAGAACAAAGACAATCAGTGATGGAAGCTGATTAACAGAAAACCGAAACATGTTGCACATTAATGTGAGACGCCATCTTCCTGCTCGTGGTTTTTACAGCAGGACGTGAGCCCAAAGTGAAGCAGCGTGCTCTGATAACACCAGCCAGTGAGGTTTCTGGGTAATCGCTCACATCCACAGCTGCAGCGATTTCTCTGAGCAGCAGCTCAGCTTTCAGCTTTCCCGCACTCGGGCTTCTCACCTTTCCTCTCCTTCAGGTACTCCGGGTCGATCAGAACGACGCCGTCTGCGAGGAGAAAACAAGATCTTCAGCAAAGTCGCTTTTGCTTCAAAAGTCAACTTAAATTTAAATGTGAGTGAAGCTCCAGGATGGAGCCACAGACTGAACAAGATCTCACCGACAGGCTCCACCCGATCCACGTGGTCCACGAAGTCTCTCTTCCCCAGGTAGACGGTGAGCTGAGGGAGGAAGAGCTGCTGTTAGTCAGCCTGAAACTGTCGCTGCTGTTTCGGGCATCAGCAAACTGTCACACCTGCACTGTGCTAAAGGAGGACTCACCTTTCCATTGGGGCTGGCTTTCTTAAACACTCTGCAGACAGAGAGAAGAGCACAGGTCACACTGTTTGAGTATCTCATACTTTTAAATAAAACTGTCCAAGAAAAGTCTGGAAACAGTGAAACAGTCAGAGCGCGCCACACTTCAGGAATAAATTTTAAATTGTCGGAGTTTCTTCTGTTTTAGCAGCAGAAGTGGTTTCTCACATGACCCCTGCCTGTAAAACACCCAGAAAACTCAGACTACCCAAGCTGAGTGAGTCCAGGTGTGCTGCCAGATGTTGGTGCTGATGTATTTTGGGTTTCATGAAGCTCGTGTTGCTCCTAACCCTGCAGATGTGCTCCAGCCCTGAGCTGCGTTCACTCCTCTGAAGGCCACTGTTGGGGAGTAATGGAATACATGTACTGGCATTACATGTTAAATGCAAAATATGAGTAACTGTATTCCATTACAGTTACCACTTAAAAAGGTGGTATTCAGAATACAGTTACTTTGTTGAAATAAATGGATTACACAGCGGTACTTTCCTGTTTCATATGTTCGGCTGTCCCCTCGCTGTTTTTGGTCATTCTACTTGCGGCCGCATAACGACGTGAAGAAGTTTTTAAAAAAATTATTATTCAAAAAAGGATTTGATACGAAAGCAATAAGCAGACATCGGCCTAAAGAGTGTAGCCCAGCTGTGAGTAAGCTGTTAAGACTCGACTGTACGCTGTGTTCCTGTTTTCCTCTGAAACAATAAGTCCCGTTGGAGCCTTTCAACGCCTCTCTCTGTCTCTAGCAAAGTCGACCCAGACAACAAAGTAAAGCTAGTTTTCAGCTACGAGCCGACACGAACCCGCCGTATTAGTCAGAGGTCCCTTTACTACAGTTCAGAGCTTCAGTAACAGTAATAAATCACATTCATGTTGTTGTAAAAAGCATGATAATATATTAAGTAATCCAAAGTATTCAGAATAGTTACTCTCATTGAGTAACGTAACAGAATACGTTACAGAATACATTTTGGGGCATGTAATCTGTTACCTGTAGTGGAATACATTCTAAAGTAACCTTCCCAGCTCTGTCTGACACGTTGCTGACCTCATTCGGTCTGAAGCTTTGTCTCCATCTCTTTTCTTCTGACCGAGTGAAACTGAAGGTGGCAGGAGGCGTCCAGCCTGCAGCCAGCAGAGCCTCGGGGAGGCCCTGCTCTCCACACAGGGCCCAAACATCACAAACATCATCTTCACTATGAGAACCTCAAAAGGTTGATTCTGCTCATGTGGACGTAGCATTTTCAGCAGAGACTCAAACCTCAGTCACAGTGAAACTAGCCCACTGAATGAACAGCAAATGTGCTGTTTGTAAGGTTGTAAACCTGAAAACATCCAGATGAACAGAATCAACCTTTTGGGATTTCCTTACCTGGATTACTGAGCATGCATTATCACTTTCATTATCAGAAGCTACTTTGCGCCTGTTTTGTGTATCGTGTCAGAGCAGAGCGATGATGAGCGCCAGGCTGTGACCAGCAGAGCTCTCGTGTCCACAGCTGTGCAGATTTCTGAGCTGAGAGTGATGCAAGAAGAAAACGAGTAAGTCTGGCTTCAGACGGGCTGTGAGTGTCGGAGCAGTGGCTGGATGACGTCTGGTGTTTGCTGGGACCCTGCACAGTCACATATTACAGAGGGTGTGCCGTCAGCAGCTTCCTCTCTGCATTTCTGTCTAATGCTGCCCGACAGCGTGACGCCCCTCTCCTCACCCCGCGTTAATGTTGTCATAAATTAGCTGATGGCTCCATTAGCTTTCAGCTTCCTCCTGAGTGGCTCTTCATCAATCACCAGCATCGGGACGCCGTTTTTAGCCGGAAACCGGAGGGACTCCTGGGAGCTGCCCACTGCACGATCACCTGCTCACCACACTCTCTGCAATTAGTCCAATTAAACCTTAACACGGAGCAGCTCTGCCATCTGAAATCACGAATCAGGCTGAGCGGCTGGAGGTAGAGCACCGGCTCTGTGACGGCGACAGCAGACGTTTATCGACCTCAGTGGTCACTTCTTGATTTTTAATCACAGCTGAGTGAACGTGTCGGTTTCAGACAAGGCCGGGACAAAACACGGCGTCCTCACAAACCGCTGTGCTAAACACTGGACATATAAATGCTGGTGTTTGTGTGAAATGAGAGAAAAGATGCTGAAAGCTTCGGTAACAGGAAGCGAGCGTCTGAGAGAGTGTAAACACGATTAAAGATTCATTGAAAGAGAGCAGAGCTGAATCTTCAGAGCCGAGGATGCGGTTAGAGCTTCATCGCACAGACGTGAATCAGTGCAGGGTTACAGCACGAGAGGGGCTCACATTTCATCTGAGCGCGAGTAACGACTTTATCACATCAAAGACGCCAAGACAGCTCAAAGACCAGCAAGAAGGCAGAGCTCCTTTTAAGCAAATATTATTACATTTGTCCACTTTTCCCTTTCTGGGTCCAAAGCTGCTGCCACACAGGCAGAGGTGAAGCACCTGGACAGGTACACCTGTTTAGAACCACCACTGAACCAAACAACAAGCTGAAATCAAAGACGTGTGGAGAAGCACCTGATGTGGGTTCTGACGTCCTCCTGCTCTTTCCTGTTTTCACGTCAGTGCTCAGGTTCATCCAAACTGAGCCCGGTCCCTCTGAGGCTCGTTCACACGTGAATAAACACACTTCCTGTGTAAGAGAGTGATGTGCGTCACCCCAAACACTCTGATGCATCATCATTGCTCCTTATTGTTGGGATTATTGTTGTTATCACTTAACCCTCTCGAGGCAGGCGTTGCAGATTTGCAACAGTTACAAACTAACAACCTGATCACCCCACAGACATATTGTTTTTACTCAGAAGTACCACTGCAGGTATTCGTTTGTGCATTAGCAACAAAAACGTAATTTGAGCCTGAGAGGGTTAAACTGATGTTTAATCCTGAATATCGATGAATATTGACGCGTATGGAGACATTTCTGTCACAATAAAAAAACGTGGATTCTTCTACGCAACCGTCTGTTGGAAGGACTTTCACTGATTCATTTGCTCTCTTTCTGTGTCAGGAATAAGTTTGGTGCCTTTGAGATTTTCTCACGCGTCGTGGTTCGCTCGTGGTCGGTGCAGGTGAAGCGGCCGCGCCGCTGATCGATCGGCCGCTCTGACACAGGGGGAACGCTAACTGCCCGATCGATGCCTGATTGTTGTGTCAGCTCTGCAGCAGCAGACGGCCGATGATTGAAGACTCCCTCGATACCCAAACTGCAGCAGAGACTCAAACCGGCTTTTTTCGCCTCCTCAGATCTACGACCGTCAGGTGTGACTGGACTGTGTCCGCTTTCCCACAGAGCTGCTTCTCCGTTCTAGCCCTCGGCCGGCTCAGCATTAAAGCTGGACCTGGTTCTGCCGGGCTCAGGAACACGACTGAAAACCACCAGCACGAACGCATGAGGCTCGGCCTCAGCCACGCAGAGAACAGGCAGCTGGTTTCAGATTACATCCAGAGATCACAGATGCTCTGGTCTCTGGGCTGCAGAGGGAGGGACGCTTATCAGCGCTTACTTCATGACACCGGAAACACGGGAATCCAACAGAAACATCTGGCAGCCATTAAAAACATCTGTGCTTCAAACAGGTGTGAGCACAGTGTGAAAATAAAACCCACTGTGGGGAAATAAAGAGACATTTTCAGTGTCCTGACTCACACACCTGAACGACTGTGGAAATCAGTCACTGAAGATGTTTCACCAAGAACCGAAGGGGAACCAGCAGCAGCTGCTTTGGTCTCATTTAGTCAAAATCAACCCAGACCGTCGGGAGCTTTCCCACGGAGGAGCAGGTTTACACGAGCAGCCAGTTCAAACACAAACCTTTATTCCATTTTCTATTAAACACGAAACTCTGTGAAAAGCAGGCTGGAACCTGCAGCTCTCACAGTTACTGTCTCAGGTGATTTATTCTTCGTTCTGTGTGTTAAAACTGGGAAAAGCTCCTGGAGGCTCCGTGAATCCGCTGACTCCTCGGGTCCTCCGGCCAACTTTAGCTTTCACTTTAAAATCCCTGTAATTACTTTCAGGGCCTGGCACAGCCTGACTGCAGCATTAATCAATGAGCTGCTGATCACACTTACCACTGACAGCTTTATTGGTACAGCACCTTTTAACAGTGAGCAAAATCTAAATCTTTATATGAAACAAAATGAGCAGATATAAAATAAAGACGAGGCCACGAGAACTGAAACCAGCCCGTTGTTTGTTTTTTAAAGAATAGAATATCTTTACACAGGAAAGATATGTACAAGTTACACATACACCTGCACACATACAGATACACCCATACAAACATGCACGGGGGGCGTGTCCAGGGTGTGAGGGGTCCTTGATGATGATGCTGGCTTTCTGCTGAAGTCTGCCAGTATAATAGAATAGAATAGAATAGAATAGAATAGAATAGAATAGAATAGAATACTTTTTATTTGTCAATTTCTTCAAATGTACTTGCCATACAAAGGAATTGAAATTACGTTTCACACTGTCCCATGCATAGACGTATAAATGTCTCTGAGGGGGTTAGTGAGGTGCCAATTGCCCGCTCTGCTGCCCTCACCACCCGCTGCAGTTTCCTCTTGCCCTCCATGGTGCAGCAGTTGAACCAGAGTGTGCAGCAGGAGGTCAGAAATCTCTCGATGGTGGAGCGGTTGTGGTTAATTAGCAGTCTCTGGGGTAACTGGGCCTGACGTAGTTTCCTGAGGAAGTATAGCCATTGTTGTGCTTTCCCTACCTGGTGGGAGATGTTTGTGGACCAGGTGAGGCCGGCCGAGATGTGTGCTCCGAGGAACTTAAAGCTCTCCACCCTTTCTACCTCCTCCATCAATGTAGAGGGTGGAGTGCTCAGTCGATTACCATCTCCTTGGTCTCGGCTGTGTTCAGATGCAGGTTGTTGTCGTCATCGCTTCAGATGCTGAACCTCCTCTCTGTAGCTGAATCATCGCTGTTGTCGATCAGTCCTATGATGGTGGTGTCAGCAAATTTTATGGGAGAAAAGTGAGTATAAGAGGGGACTGAGGACACACCCCTGTGGGACACCTACATTCAGGATGAGGGTGGAGGAGGTGTGCTCTCCCATCCTGATGTTCTGGGGTCACGCAGGAAGTCCAGTATCCAGCTGCACAGTGAGCTGCTGAGTCATGAGTTGCTTATTAACCAGTTTGTGGGGTTGGACTGTGTTGAAGGCAGAGCTGGTCCACAAACAGCATTCTCACACAGGTGTTGCTACTGTCCAGGTGAGGGCTGTGTGAAGAGCTGTTATTATGGCGTCCTCTGTCGACCTGTTTGCCCAGTATGTAAACTGGTGTGGCCGGTCCTCACTGCAGTAAAAGTACTAACACCAACCAAAAGTAGAAGAGGAAATATCCGGTAAGAGTCAAGCTCAAGGAACGCAGCGGTAACTCAAACAACCACAGCATGCAGAAGAGCATCTCTGAGGCCAAAGCAGCAGCAGGAGACCACACCGCTGCTGCTCAGGTCAGCAAAGGAAACTGAGGTTAAAGTTCACACAAACTCCCAAAGGTGGAAAAACGCGTCCTGGTCTGATGAGCGCCGATTTGCGTCTGCGTTCAGCTGCTGCAGGTGTGATCGTCTCAGCGCTCAGATCTCCTCACACCAGCTTCATGAACCGTTCGCTGCACTCAGAGCAGCGACGGGAGATTCTCATCAAATCTGCAGCAGCTGTGTGCTGATGTCACAATGATGTCATAACGACGTGGACCAAAATCCCCGAACAGAACGGGTACAGCAGAGCTCTGTGTGGAGCAGCACCTTTTCATTCCCTCCCTCCTGATGTTCACAGCGGTCGTATATGAATGTTAAACGAGTCACAAAGAAACCTGAGAGCGTGACGTGGCTCAGCTCTGTCCACTTACCCTCCACACAAGCACTCGAACAGATTCTGGGGCTGACGCTGCTTCCTGTGAAAACCTCCTCAGAGAGTCTCCCGAGCTGCTCTGTATGTCTGACTGATCAGCGGAGCTCGTTAATATTCTCCCGACACGACTCGTTCAGATCATTGAGCCCGAAAACACAGAAACACACTCAGACGACGGCAGCGCAGAAACGCTCCGCTGCCACATTCACCATCAGAATGAGCTGAAACATGTTTCTGCACGTCTCCTTTATTAGAGCTTCATTTTAGTGCGAGTCACAAACTGAAAGAAAAGGATGTGTGTGTGTGTGTGTGTGTGTGTGTGTGTGTGTGTGTGTGTGTGTGTGTGTGTGTGTGTGTGTGTGTGTGTGTGTGTGTGTGCGTGCATGCGTGTGTCAGATGACCAGCAGTCAGAGAGGCAGAGGCCAAGCGTCCATCATCAGTGTCACTACGTCCGCCGTACTCAGAAAAGACTTCATGTCTCAGCCAATCCGGGCTCTGATGGCGGGTGCAGCAGTCTAAGCAGACCTTTAAAGTGGTTTACAGGAGGACTGCTCTCAAGTGCAGGCAGAGATACACAAGCAGCTGTTTGCAGACACCTGATCTCAGCCCAGACTCTCTCAGACAAATATTAAGAGCCCGATATGCAGAAAAACACCATCAACTGACTAAAGATGTGCAGGAACCAAAACTGCTCGAGTTCCTCATCAATAAGCCAGAAAGTCCCGGTTGCATCTGAGCATGCCCAGTTGGCCTGAAATACAGTACAGTGCAAAAGTTTTAGGCAGGTGTGAAAAACTGCTGTAAACAAAGAACGCTTTCAAAAATATAAATGATTGTTTATTGTCCCTAAATGTATTCTGTAGCAGGACAACGAGCCCAAACACACCGCCAAAGTCATGAAGAACTATCTCCAGTGTAAGTACTGGAAGTGATGGTGCGGCTCCCACAGAGCCCTGACATCAACATCATCGCGTGTGCCTGGTTACATGAAGAGACAGAAGGATGCAGATTAAGAGAAGATCTGTGCTTAGTTCTCCGAGACGTTTGGAACAACCTACCAGCCGAGTGCTCACACCAAATCCTGATTTCTCTTTTGTTCATTCACCGCATTTTGTTAATGGATGAGAATAAATGATTAAAACTTTTGTTTTGCAGCTCTGTCACTGAGGACACACCTGCAGGGTGAGCAGCACTGATGAGTTACAGGATGCACGCTGTCCACATCCACGAAAAACTACAAATAAGACATATTTAACTAAAACGAAAGAGTGCTGCCGTCTCAGACCACCTAAAGAAATGTGTCATCACGTCACAAGACCCTAACAGTTCCAACAAGACCCCAAAGCTAAGCTTAGCCGGTAAGTCCACAAGGAGACCTGAGGCAGTCATGCCTTACACAGCTGATGGATAAAAGACCAGGACTCCCTGTGGGACGCTGGCCTCGATCATGAGGGGGCAAAAAGTCCCAGAACCAAAATCAGAACCTGAATGATAATGTCATACCCCACCAGCTGTAAGATGAGCTACAGAACCTCATCCAGGACTCCCCACCTCCACCCTCGGGCTGAGGAGAAACCTGCTGTTGGTACTTGCCTGGTTTCAACAGCATCACGGTTGCTAACAGGCTCAGGTGTATTACGGTGCTACTCACCTGGTTTGAAGTTCTGAAGACATTTTGGCTATGAGCTAATGTTTTAGAGTGGATGGGGCAACAGGTTGTTTTCAGTCTGTTATGAAAGCCTGTGTGAAAGCTACACTGTGGTTATGTCACACCGTGATGGTGACGTGCGGCAGAGATTAACCTGCACAGCGCTTTCAGGTGCATCTGCTCGTCATTGCCATTAAACGAGTGACGTTTTCATCAAACGCTGTTATATTTCATCCTGCGGGGTTTTATAGCCAGCACTCAACTTTAACTTGACAGCTTTGCTGGGAGGAATGTGGCGCGCTGCAGGGTGTTTTCCCAGCGCTGTGCTTGTGTATAAGTGTTTGATTCACCTGCCAGTAGGGGGCAGAATGAGCAGTCTGTGCTACATTAGCACCAGTTTTGCAGAAGCAGTGTGGGGCAGTGGGGAAATCACTGCACCTGCAGCGTGCTCGGTTCGTCTGTTTCATCTGAAGTGTTTCTGCGACACTGCTGAGGTCTGAGGGGTGGAGCGCACTCAGCTGGAAGCTTTCTTCCTGCTGCTCACCTAAAAACAAAGGAAACGGAGGCTTTGGGCCGACTTTCTGATTCCAGTTCTCAGTGGACCTTTTTCCTTCTGACCCGGAGGTGTGTGTGGCGGCCATGATAGGAGTCGGCGGATCCTCCAAATAACAAAACGTTGGTGAGATGATAACACTGCTGTCGATGCTACGAGGGTCGCCACAGCTTTAACCTCAGACTCTGAGCAGTTTGGAAGCAGCTGAAGCTTCCTTTATTACCTCCTTTAGTAAAGGATGCATCAGAGCTTCCTTTATGAAACGAAAGGAGATGATGCCGTCCCACAATTCACAGCAACGACCCATCAGACCTTACAGTAAACAAACAGGTCATCATGTGACTTACTGCTGAGTTACCCACCAAATGACGGCCATCTTTGATCGACCACAGGTGAGCTCTCACCGTGTTACTGTGTGCATGTGCGCACCGTCTGCACACAGCAACCAATGAGAGCACAGCAGGTATCTGAGAGGAGCTTTTTGTAGTCCACCCGCAGGACTTTGTAGTTTCACTGCAGCAGAGCCTCATTATTATTATTAACAGTCTGTTTAAGGACAGCTGATTCTCCGAGTGCCGCAGTCCTGCTCTTCAAGTCCTTGTAAACAATCCTTTACATCTTTACTTCCCTTCCACTGAGGTCAAGGAAATGTAATTTGAGAAGACGCATGAGGTCCTTTTTTCACTATTTAACCACAAAGACTCATCTGCTTTCTGCAACAAGAACTAAAGCCGCTGAATGTTTGCACCGGTCCGTGGAAACTCAGGGAGGTTCTGTTGGTTCCTGCAAGCGTGAAGTTCTTCACATTTACATTCAGTCCAAACGGGTACAGGAGCCAGTCTGTGCACCACAGTGGATTTTAAACACAGCCCCATTTCAGGCGCACAGACTAACAACATTTCTAACTTTTATGATACTTTTATTGGGTGAAAGTGTTTAGCAGTCAACAGCAGGACGCCGCCACATGCCGCACTCGTTCAGCTGCTTCCTGTTTGTGGGTCTCTGCCTTCAGCTTTAGTATTTAAACGCAAACAAGTTCAACACTTAACCTGCTTAAAGAGGGAACAGGCCTCGCTCGCTGATCAAAGTGCTCCTTCATCAGCTGTCTATGTTTGGAGAAGCTAGACTGTATAAAACCTACACGGAACAAAATAACAAACACGTGTCCTGAGTGCAACACTAAAGCTCCTGACCTCACCGCCACCAGGAGCCTTCACACACGTCACCGCCTGCATTGGTGCTCGTACTCATGAAACAGCCTCAGTGCATCAAGGGTGTTGATCTGGGACAGCCAAGTATCCCAGAATGCATTGCACACAAAACAGCAAGCAGCAGTGGCAACAGCAGCAAAGCTGGAAGCTGGAGTAAACTTTCTGTTGTTGTGCCACAAAAGTCAGTTTTAATTTAGTTGTTTGGGCTTCATATCTGTGGGACTCATCACAGGTTTGAGTCGACTGATCAAAATATTGCCAAACTGAAAACTCCAGGGACGTTTTTTCGCCCTTTTCTTGGATGTCTCTGGGTCTGACACAAATATTGCTGCATCTCGACCTGATCACACACCTGAAGGATGTCCTAAAATACTTTAAGCTGCACACTTTGTCATTGTTTGTCTCTTGTAAGCATTGGAGAGACGATGACTCAGTAGTCCTGTTGTAGTTCTCTGAAGTGCATCGCCGGGGGCGTACGCATAGTTGGTCTCTGCAGATTGGTCAGGCAGGCGTGAAGACGTCCACACCAATCATCAGCTCACCATCTCATGAAGAAATTTACATCACTAGCAGATTCGCAGACACGGAAAAGGTCTTGACAAGCACACGCCCAAATGGTGGTCCTTCCATGAAGCTACACCATTAGTGTGCATAAGCTGCCTTGTTGGGGACGCCTTCCCCGTGTTACGGCCTCATTGGTGGGACCCAGTCTCATTGCCCCATCTAGGAAAGGGGCTCATCAGTGAGAGCCTAGTTGTTGAGCCTTTGCCCTCGTGTGATTCCTCCATCACCACAGGCTTTCAGCACACTGTTGAAGGTGGAGGATTATGGATCGGACCAACAGCTGGTCAAATTGCCAGCGGTCCCCAACCCCCGGGCCTCGGACCGGTACCGGTCCGTGAGTCGTTTGGTACCGGGCCGTGAGAGTTGAGACTCGGGTGTGAAATGTATGGTTTTCAGGGGTTTTAGCGGTTTTTAGTGTTATTTTGTTATCGTTTTTTTCGTTAACTCGGTTTTCCTGGGTCTTTTCATGTGTGTTATGAATAAATCTTCTTTTTTTCGGTACCAGTACTAGTTTTATTTTGTTGTATTTATCCGCGGCACCTTAAAGGCCGGTCCGTGAAAGTATTGTCGGGCACAAACCAGTCCGTGGCGCAAAAAAGGTTGGGGACCGCTGCACTAGGCTCCAAAATATTTAATTTGGTCAAAGTGCCAGCGAAGTCCTGACACTGAGGATCCCTGAGTTCTCAGTCTGATACTGGGAATGCAAATGTGTGATTCTTCCTTGAAAAATATCAGCTGTGGAACAAATAAGCTGATGTTTTGATCCAGCTTCCTGTTAGGAGGCTCTTTCAAAGCTTCGCCTAACCTGAGATTGTGAAGTTCCTCTGGTGGGTGTACAAGGAGTCAAAGAGCGAGTCAGCTGACACTGACTGTAATGGACTAAGAAAGCCCTGGATTTTGAACCCAAAGCTGTAGTTCCTCTGACGTCCAGCAGAGACAGCAGTGAGTCCACCTCACAGACTATCCAGCAAAGAAAACGTGTTTCCAGCCTGATACACAAGCTGTTCTGCTTCATAACACTTTTAATAACGCACCTAGATTAAAGTTTGCATTATTAGGGGCGTGGCCTCTCTGACCAACAGGTGGATGGGGACACAGGCGGCTGCAACTGCTAGCTGGCTGCTAGAGTCCCTGCACTGGACCTCTGGACTGTTGCTGTCGGAGCCTTTTGGAGCATTTTCAATGGCATTATCTGACCAATAACGTGGCTGCGGATGTTGATTGGATGTTACTGATCAGCAGGTGAAGAGTTTCATTAAAGCTGGTGGAGAGGTGAGACATGGGCTCAGAACCCCTGTAACCTCCTAGCACAGATCCAGAACTTGTCCCAGTAAATCAGTCACGCTCTCCTGTCAGAAACATGACGTCTGCTTTCTGTGGTGATACTGGAGTGATAACAGGTGTGTTAGGAGGCTGTGGGTGTGCTGGTTTAGGCGAGAGCTGTTCAAGTCCTGTTTGGACTTTTGTATTTCAGTCTTTGGGTTTGGGCCGTTTCTTCCAGTTCAGGAGCAGTTTGTCATTTTCATTGTGACTGTCACAAAGATGCACAGAGAGCGCCAGCCTGTCTGAACATGGTCACACCCTGATGCGTATCTGTTATCGCCACAGTCTGGGATCAAATATTTTAACTAATAAAAACTAAAAACAGCCTCTTCTGATTTGGCCTCCTGACACATAGTTAAATGTTTTCCTGGCTTTTCTTTGTTTTAGTTTTGCAGCTCTGTGACTGCATTTCTCTGTCGTGCACTCGGAGTAACAGCGGCTGTAAAACATGAGCTCGCCTTTAAACCCTCCAGATGACGCGTGAATGAATCAGAGTGACACACGCTTACATACTTTTACTACAGTATCACTACAAGTACTGGCAGTGATATATTTCTCTGGTAATCTTGTTTCTTTCACAAAGATGGGTTTCCCCCCATGTTTCCTGTGTGTCTGACTGTCAAAATAAAAGACAGAAAAGCCCCAGGCAAACACAGCAAACCTGTCAGTGCCATCGAGACGTCACAGTCCTCGAGGTTCGGACACAACGTTATGTAACGTTACAGCAACACACACACACACACACACACACACACACACACACACACCTCCTAACGGATCGATCTGTGTGACACACACACACATTTATCAGGGTGCATTACTGCACACACCCATTAAATCTTACCTTGTTCCTTTATCTCCCATCCCGACGATGTCGACAGCAGCCGGGCGGAGAGATGATGGAGGAGGATGGAGGGATGCCGTCACCGTGGAAACTGAGGGCAGGATATCTCTCTCTCTCTCTTTCTCTCTCGCTCTTTCTCACTCAGGAAGCCGTTGTCATGCCATCAGAGTGTCCTCAGCAGGAGGAAAAACCTCCATCTGAGCTGCGACTGAACGAAGGACTGACTGAATCCACCACTCTGCCCCTCCTCCTCTTTAACTCGCCTCCTTCCTTCCTCTCAGCGCCTGGCATGCTCTCCCCCTCTCTCTTCTGTCAGACTCATTAGCAGTAAAACATGTTAAAACAGGAGACACCCAGAGGACAGATTATATTTCTGTCTGACAGGAGCATCACACTGACAGCTGGACTCTGACCTCCACCCTCCTTACATCTGTCCTTCATTAAATAAATATTTATTTCCTCTAAATTTGGACACTTTCCAGGCTTGAATGTTTACAGCCCGAGGAAGGAAACGAAGAAAGTCGCTGTCGTTCTTTCTATGAACATTCACTGCCAGCTGCGCATCTCTGCGTTTAATCCAACCCTCAGTACTGACTTTTAAGCATGTTTACATCTCGTCATTAGTGACTTCTTACAACCAGTCGCCCCCTGCTGGACATTTAGTGCAGGAGTCTAGGCAGTGTCGTACTCGGGTTCAGTCACATCAGTGTGAAGCAGTTCAGGTTTCTCTCTCATCATGCTTTATAAATGTATGGGCTCGCACCACACGCCCCTGCGTGAGGCCCACTGTTTTTATTTATTCACATTAATGTGGCCATTAATCTTTACGTACAGCACTGACACTTTATATTTGCGTCCTGCAGTTCCCCATCTCATCCTGCTGCTCTTAAATCGCGAGTGATGGAAGTTTTTAGTTTGTCCAGAAGGGGAAGGGCGTCTGTTTCAGGGGCCTCGGGATCTGGTCTGAGGATTTCATGGGTCCAGCTTTCCTTGGGGTGGTTCACAACTGAGCACATAAGAAAAGCTGTTGAATTAGCCATCGATTGACATCCTTAGCCTCACCTGTGACTGAAGCTATGGGTACTCAGACCTAGTTTCAAAGAGCAGAGGTAACCCCAAGGTAGTATTAGACACCGTTAGTGATATAGTTGCTCCTGCTCCACCTGCTGTCCCAATTTCATTGAATGAAGATTGTGAAAACTTTCTTTGTTGAAAAAGTCAGCATTGTTAGGAACAATATATCTCCTTCTGTGTCTCTTGTCTGCTCCAACCCCACCTAGTCCTGTTATAAGGTTTTTAACCTGTGTCCTTACCTAAACTGGTCAAATTAGTTAATTTGATTAAAAAGCGTCCTCCTGCTCTCCTGATATTTTACCTGGATCTTTGTTTACAAATGTCTTTCAGTCTATCGGTCCCTGTGTGCTGACAATTATCAATACTTCATTGGTTTCTGGTCAGGTCCCTGTTTATTGTAAGAATGCTGTCATTCACTCACTGGTTTTATTTTATTTGTTTATCAAGAGATCATACAGTGGGGCAAAAAAGTATTTAGTCAGCCACCGATTGTGCAAGTTCCCCCACCTAAAATGATGACAGAGGTCAGTAATTTGCACCAGAGGTACACTTCAACTGTGAGAGACAGAATGTGAAAGAAAAATCCATGAATCCACATGGTAGGATTTGTAAAGAATTTATTGGTAAATCAGGGTGGAAAATAAGTATTTGGTCAATAACAAAAATACAACTCAATACTTTGTAACATAACCTTTGTTGGCAATAACAGAGGTCAAACGTTTACTATAGGTCTTTACCAGGTTTGCACACACAGTAGCTGGTATTTTGGCCCATTCCTCCATGCAGATCTTCTCGAGAGCAGTGATGTTTTGGGGCTGTCGCCGAGCAACACGGACTTTCAACTCCCGCCACAGATTTTCTATGGGGTTGAGGTCTGGAGACTGGCTAGGCCACTCCAGGACTTTCAAATGCTTCTTACGGAGCCACTCCTTTGTTGCCCGGGCGGTGTGTTTTGGATCATTGTCATGTTGGAAGACCCAGCCTCGTTTCATCTTCAAAGTTCTCACTGATGGAAGGAGGTTTTGGCTCAAAATCTCACGATACATGGCCCCATTCATTCTGTCCTTAACACGGATCAGTCGTCCTGTCCCCTTGGCAGAAAAACAGCCCCATAGCATGATGTTTCCACCCCCATGCTTCACAGTAGGTATGGTGTTCTTGGGATGCAACTCAGTATTCTTCTTCCTCCAAACACGACGAGTTGAGTTTATACCAAAAAGTTCTACTTTGGTTTCATCTGACCACATGACATTCTCCCAATCCTCCGCTGTATCATCCATGTGCTCTCTGGCAAACTTCAGACGGGCCTGGACATGCACTGGCTTCAGCAGCGGAACACGTCTGGCACTGCGGGATTTGATTCCCTGCCGTTGTAGTGTGTTACTGATGGTGACCTTTGTTACTTTGGTCCCAGCTCTCTGCAGGTCATTCACCAGGTCCCCCCGTGTGGTTCTGGGATCTTTGCTCACCGTTCTCATGATCATTTTGACCCCACGGGATGAGATCTTGCGTGGAGCCCCAGATCGAGGGAGATTATCAGTGGTCTTGTATGTCTTCCATTTTCTGATGATTGCTCCCACAGTTGATTTTTTCACACCAAGCTGCTTGCCTATTGTAGATTCACTCTTCCCAGTCTGGTGCAGGTCTACAATACTTTTCCTGGTGTCCTTCGAAAGCTCTTTGGTCTTGGCCATGGCATATTAGAAATAAGTTTGTATGATCTAAATTAGAAAAAATCTTAAATAAAATAAAGTAAAATAATAAAATATAAATACAAATAAAAGAATAGAGGGGGCGGGGCTTAAATCCTGTGCCTACCTTAAAAATAGTAAATTTCAAATTCTTTTCAATCTAGTTGCAGGTGGGTAAATCACATTGTTCTAAGGAAAAGATCTGAGATATTCCACAAAGTGTCCACTTGTGGATAAATTTAGCAGGACTACCTTTCACTGTGAGTGAGATCGTCTCCACCCTCAAGAATGTCCGGACAGTATTAAGCCATTGCAATGCAGATGGAGGCGTAAAATACAGCGTCTAGCAAGAAGGGAACAAAAAGCCACGATCTCAGTTTGCTGGGGAGTTATATTAAGAGGGTCTTTGGAACTCCAAATATGGCAGTCAGAGGGTCTTCTCGGATCGGATCCAAAAACCTCTGAAAACCCAAAATGTGTTCAAACTTGGACAGAAGAAAACATATGGATTGCAGGGGGAGGTCACATTGATCTATAATTGAAGGAAAATTTTAGATAAACGGGATTTTGAGAAATGGACTAAACTGTACAAGCTGTAGCACATGGTGTACTTGAATGCATGAGAGTCACCTTGTCCCACCATGATTCAAACAGTTCAACACCTAATTCATGCTCACAGGCGGTTCTGATTTTACCCGATGAATCAGTTTGGGTCGCCATAAGCATACAATATATATTTGATAGAAGTGATTTTTGATTAGGCCTCACAAGCAGAAGGTCAACCCATGGAGCATCAGCAGGGAGAAGTTTGGAAACAGTGATGAGACACAGTGTCTAATTTGCAAATAGAGAAATTTTATGTCTCTTTCATGCCACGTCAGACAGGCGGCAGTGGCAGGAAAATGGATGATTCCTTAACAATGGTAATCTGGTAGAGGGGGCAATGAATTTAAAATGCGACCTGAACTGAAACCACATCTTACGTGTAGAGAGCACTACGGGATTTGAAGCAACAGACGATGTTTAACAGGCAGTGATGAGTAGATAAGAGAGGCGACTGGAAAATATGGAGAAACTGATTGAATTTCAAGTTTACACCAAATCAGGTTCGGTGAATTTAGCCAGTAGGTCAGCTTATGAATATGTGAAGACCAGTAGTACATTAAAAAATTTGGTAGGGAAAGACCCCCATTAGAGGTAAACTGTTGTAATAAAGAGAGCCTCAGTCTAGGCCAGGGGTCACAACCTTTAAGACCCAAAGAGCCACTTGGAGCCGGTTTCCACGCAAAAAAAACCCACTGGGAGCCGCAAATACTTTGTGACGTCTAAAATGAAGATAACACTGTACATATTGTTTTTTTACCTTTATGCTTTGTGTGAACAGCTAAAGTGTGTTGCTTATGAAATCCGTGAAGTGCTACAGAGAAAACTACATTTTATTTATGTAATGAACACATTTCGATCTCTTAAAGAAATATAACAAAAGGAAAGCTGAACTACAATGATCCAGCAAACAAAAACTGCTGTGAGCCGCCAGCCTTATATCTCCTTTGGGCTTTTGGAGCCTTGACCTGACTTTTAAAAATAACTGAAAAAAAGCTCTATGCTGCTGAAAAATGAAAAATAGATATTTACAAAATTCTGCCTAAATATGTATTTTACCTGGTTAATGTGTGCGGTGGGGCGTGGTCTGCAGCGCCGCTGCAGGGGAGGCGGACGCACCTGAGCGGCACCAGCAATCACGCCTCGCCACCTTAAAGTCTGTGCTCTCTCTGCGGTTGTGTGTCGGGCTGTGAGCTGCAAAGCTACAGCCGGCTGTGTGCGTACAGCAGCCGTGTGTGAAAGTGGTCAATAAAGAGATGCTGTAAAGCGTGTTCATGCAAACATCGTCAGGTCTGCCGTGACATGTTTACAACGGGACTTCTGCTCCTGAACCTCTGCGCACAGTGAAGTCACTTCATCTTTACAGGACTGTAAGCTGTCGTCTGTGAGGCGTGAGCGTGTTTGTTTTTAACATAGTTCGCGGTGGAGCTGCTGACATAATGTGGATCCCAAGATCCATAATTGGCCTACCTGGGGTTGAAAGTCTCGGTAAATGCAGGCATTTCAGCGGGCACACCGGCTTCCGCCAGTGTGACGCTTATTTTGAGCGATGAAGAAATAATAGAAAATAAAAGTGTATTTTTATATTTCAATATCACAATAATCTAACAATTTATAACTACACGTTAAAAGTCTCTTAAAAATCCCACTGACAGAGACAGGGTCAGAAATCAGATTGCCAGATAGGGCTGCCACAAACGATTATTTTGATAGTCGACTAGTCACCGATTAATTTTGCTAGCTAACGAGCTAGTGGGTAACAGACGTCTCTGAAAACGTCGGAGCGCTTTTGAAAATATGCGGTGTCCTGATAAACTGAGCAGATATTTGAGGTTTACACAGCTACATTCTCGCCTGAAAATATGTTAAACGTTTATTTTGTGACCCAGAAAGAATAATAAGAGTAATATTAAAACTAACTAGCTGCCGCCATTGTTGGAAGCTGCGCTATGAATTCTGGGACACAGCTTCTTCTTCTTCGGGGTTTAACGGCAGCTGGCATCCTTGTACATGCAGTGCTGCCATCTTCTGTTTCAGTCCGTTATTACACTCTTAAATCCTGCTACTTATTCCTGCGTCTTTTGGGATCTTACAAAGCTTCAAACGACGCGTCGACTATTAAATCAGTCGACGACGATTTTGATGGTCGACGTAATCGTGACTAGTCGACTAATCGTGGCAGCCCTAATGTCAGACTGGTCTTTAACTTGTGAAATTGTGCGAGAGCTGGCTCTACGTTTCAGTTGGTGTGCCAGAAGTCTACTTGGCTTTTCACCATGCTCGTAGTAGGTAGCACGGGATCGAATCAAAAGACGTTCCGCGTCAGTTGTTGTGAGGAGATCGTGTTCAGTCTGTAAATCCTGTCATTGCTTCAATAACATCTGTGATGTGCTGACGGCGACGGTCTGCGAAGGCCGCACGAGCTCAGGCTGTCTTGGCGGTACAGGCGGGGAAAACGGAGATGGTCATATTGTTCACCTTAATCCGCTGAAGCTCCCTTGCCCTCGACAGGATTTTAACACAGTCAGTGTAGTAGTGTAGCCTCGCTACAATGAGACGGGGCCACTCAGCTGTTTCAGGCTTGGGGCCAGAGTACGAAACAAAACAAAACAAAACTGCTAAGCTTCTCTGCTTATTATAGACCAAGCTGCTCTGGATGAATACAGCATTCTGGTTTTCGCAGAGTTCACACTCCTGAAACTGCACTTCTTAAAACCTCCAGCGACATCTTGATGAGATGTGATGCAGGAGAATGTCTTGCTGATGTTGGACCTGACCTCTGCCTTTCATACTGTTGACCATCACATTTTGTTAGATAGGCTGAGACACTGGGTGGGAATATCAGGGGCTGCTTTGGACTGGTTCGAATCTTATTTGCATGAACGATCCTTCTCTGTGGCTGCCTCTAACCACAGTTCTTCTACTTCTCTTGCCTATGGTGTGCCACAAGGTTTTGTGTTGGGACCCTTGTTGTTTTTGTTGTATTTACTTCCTCTTCAGCACTTACTGAGCACTTTTAAAGACATTTCGTATCTCTGCTATGCAGATGATATTCAGTTATATATCTCCTTTAAGCCCCAAGATGTTTCCAAGCTACAGTTTTTGCATAGGTGCATAGACTCCATCAGAGGTTGGATGGCTGATAATTTTCTTCAACTTTATGAGGAGAAAACTGAAGTCCTCGTTTGTGCTCCCGATAAGTTTGTGCCTAGGGTTTTGGAAAATTTAGGTCCTCTTGCTTCATCCATCAACCTTGGTGTAACTTTTGACTCAGCTCTGACTTTGGACGCTCATGTTAAATCGCTTGTCAGCTCCTGTTTTTATCACTTGAGAAACATTGCGGCCTTGAGTCCCGTTGTGTCGTGCTCTGAACTGGCACGACATGCCCAGGGGCATCATCTCGTCTGGACTATTGTAATTCTTTGTTCACTTGTTTATGTAAATCCTCCTTGGAACATCTGCAGGGTGTTCAGAGCGCTGCTGCAAAGCTTCTGACCAAGACCTCCCATGCCACACCCCTGGTGATCCAGCTGCACTGGCTCCCTATTAAATTCAGAATCCACTTTAACATTATGACTCTGACATTCAGGGATCTGCATGGATGAGCACCGACATACATCAGAGATCTTTTACATCCATACATTCCCAGCAGGTCCCTGAGGTCATGTGATCAGGGCTTGCCGGTTGTCCAGCACACGAGGCTGAAAACAAAAGGAGGCCGAGCTTTGGTAACTGTGGCCCCCAGACTGTGAGATCTGTGGACTCAGTGGTCTCTTTTAAAAACAGCTTTAAACTCATCTTTTTAGACTTGCTTTTGGTTGATTTTGTCTTCATGTTTTAGCTTCTGTGATTTTATCTTGAAAGGTGCTATATAAATAAACATTTACTTACTTTTATTTTACTCTGTTCAGGTGAAGACCCTAAAATAGTACAGAGAAAACCTAAAAAAATCAGACCACTAAGAGCAAGCACTCGGTAACAGTGGGAAGGAAAAAACCCTTTTTAACAGGAAACCTCCAGCAGCACCAGGCTCATCTACTGTGACCGGCTGGCTGTGAGGGGAGGAAGACGGGTACAAGTGAGCATCATCTGAAGATGTCTGTGCTTAGAGAGCTGAGGAGCGCAGTCGTTGGAGAGTCTCAAAGCGGTGGTTCAGCCACCAGGATGCCTGCTCAATCCCTCAAAGATGAGCTTTTTCATGTCCAACAGACGGGTGGAGGACAGAGGAGTGATGGATGGAGTTTGAGCTGAAAACACCTGATTCGCTCTGTGAGACAACAACAGAAGAAACATGAAGCAGACTAACAGACTCGTCTGTTGTTGCCATGACTGACAGAAACCATCCACCTGGTCAAAGTGAGAGGCTTCTGTGAGGAGTGGAGGACAACAGAAGCTTTCTAACACTTACGCGGCGTGTAGGTCAGCGCTCGGTCAGTCTGGAGGCAGCAGCTGCTTTCTGTTTCCTAATCAATGACCTCAGCGTGAAGCAGCCTGCAGCGCCGAACCTCCTCATCAGCATCATCATCATCATCCTCTTGTCTTTTTAAACTCGGGGACATGACTTCAGACTGCGATTAAAAAAAACGAACAAAGCCTTCAAGCAGAAAGGAGCGAGGAGACGACAGGACGAAGGACGGGCGGTTAGAGATCAGCGTTTATTAGAGCTGAGAGCAGAAACAATAATATTAAAAACATTGACAGAACGACATCTGAGACAAAAACACACCTGAGCATTTACCTGAGCGGCAGCCTCTCGCTGCAGATACAGACGCAGGACAACACAGGTGGACACGTTCTGCTCATTTCCTCCACAGCAGCTTTGCATCACTTACAGTTCAAAATAATCCCTCAGTGACTGCATGCAGCAGCCTTTAAATGTAAATCCACGGCTGAGAGCAAAGAGACTGGAAACACGCCCACCGATCCCAGAGCGGCTGGTTTAAATTCAGGATCAGGAGCAAATGTTCCCGGGCCTGAACGAAAGCTTCTTCTCAGGGGTTCAAAGGTTAAGGCAGTCTGAGGGTGGTGGCCCCTCCCCCTTTAGAGACAACTTTCTTCTGATTGGTTGCCAGCAGGTGGGTGGGGCTTCAGTGTCGCGCTGCGGCCCCACTCTGGATGTAAAAGCGGGGACATGAATCTGAGGTGACCGAAAACATCAGTTTAAAACCGTTTCAGATCTTTTATTAACAAATGTCAATTTAAGACTTTCTCAGGACCCAAAAGCAGCTGAGACAGGGCGGGAAAAACGTTAACATCTAAAACAGGAGTGTTAGGAGCGTGCGAGTTATTAATCTGTCCGCAACGATAAAAACAAAACCGTTCTACTCGTTCCAGGTAAAAAGAAGTTAGCTTGGTTTCAGCCCGTGAGCACAGCGCACGCCACGGGCTGACGTGTGCACGCGTGACCGATGAGCTGTTCGGCCTCGCTTCGTTTTGGCGTGTCGGCTGTAAAATGGTTCAACGTTTCCCTTTGTTCACACAGGTTTTACACAGAAAAGCTTAAAGCTGGTAGAACGTCCATGTTCTCCTCCCTCGTTAATATTCTTCAGGGTTATCATAGATCACAACAACGTAAGGTCACTTCCCTTTGGTCCAACCAACAAATAGCTTAAAGACTTTTGTCAAACAGCCGTCTGTCCAATCAAAGCTGGATGTGTGACGCGTCTCCATGACAACGTGACCTGGTCGCGGGTTTGCCTCACATGTCACTCCAGAGGACGGCTCGCTTGCTCTTGTCCACGCTGACGAAGTATTCGCCGGACAGAGACCAGGACACGGCGCTGATGGACGAGCTGAAAGAGAGCAGGCTGTTAAAGGGACAGTGGACACTTTCTCTGTGGTTAAACACACGCGGGCTCTCTCAAGGCGCCATCGCAGGCCCTTAAACTTCATGGAGATTTACACACACAGCAACACACAAGTCACTCTGGAGGAGTCTGTAGCCCTGCAGCCTCACACTAGCCTGTCATCAGGAACACTGTAGTCTGTGGATTACGGCAAACACTAAGAGTGAAGCTGAACTAGCAGCATTTGGAGTCCCACAGGGAGCTGAGCTGGAGCCTCTGATCTTTAGGACCCTGCACTGGCAGTGACTGTGCTGATCAGCTGACTCAAGTCTTCGGTGTTACCTGTGTTTGTCGGGTAGCCGGGTCTCCAACTTGCCCGTCGAGACATTCCAGATGTAAACTGCGCCGTCTGCAGAGCCGGCCGCCAAATAGCAGCAGTCTGGACTGAAGAGAGAGAACATCTGGGTGAAACAGCTGTTCTGGCGTGAAACTTCCTGCTGCTGTGAGCAATTTGCTCCACGATTCTCTACATCTGCAGAGCCGAGAACTCCCAGCTGGGACATCGAAGAGGGATTTACACTTGTCTCACCATTACGCTGCAACCACAAACCCTCTGAACCCTACGCTGTGACCTGATGTGCCCCACAAATGCAACATGCTGCACTGATGCTGCTCGCAACAACCCAATGTTCAACACAATAGTTTTCCCATATGTAAACTGGTTCTTAGACTGGAGGACAGCTGGAAGAGAGTTCAGAGAGACGCCAGCGCCAACTAGTGTTTTGGCAGAGCAGCACAGGTAAATTGCAAATATATCATTGGTCCATTGGCCGTCCGACTGCGGTCTGGAGTGTGGAGCCTTCCTGCTGCTGCGGAGTCGGGGTGGTCTGCCTCTCCCCACCGCAGGGAAAAGGGTAACACCACCTGGGTCTGGGTGCAGTTCCCCCTCCAGGGGCAAGGGTACCTAGACCCAGGGCTTAGAGTACGCTTGGGGAGTGTGATCGTGTGTACAGCGTCTCTTTATGTCTGTCTCCACGTTGGTTGAGTGTGGAGTAAGTGCATATGAGAGCATGAGGGTGGGAATGGATGTTTGTGTCTGTCTGTGCCTGTATGTCTGTGTCTATATGTCAGGTTGGGTGTCAGACGCCACCTCTCTGGGGACATCTCAGGCCCTCCAAGGTTTGGAGGCCTATCTCCACCCACCACCACTTCCCCTGCCAGTGGCGGACTCCCTCAGGTGTCGGTGCGTTGGTGGTTCTTTGTGTCCGGGGATGGGCGTCCAGGTACACACCGGCTCACTCCTTGGCGGCCGCTTGTCGGGGCCTGGAGCCTGGGGCTCGCTCGGGCCACTTCGGAGGTGGGGTGCCTCCGGCCTCTCGGCCTGGGGCTCGGTCACTCAGGCACGGCTGGCTGCCGGCGGAGCTCACGGGCGCGTCACTGCAACTCCCCCTGGCTTCTGCTCCGCGGCTGCTGAGTGAGCCCTCATCTGGGACTCTCCTCAGCTCTTTCTGGGACAGTGGCGCGGCTGCCCCTCTGTTGGTCTTCCATGGTCTCTTGTGTTCTGTTGATCTTATGTGCTGCACAATGATGTTTAATATTTAGTATTTACTGTCATATTCCCATTTATCATTGTGATGTTGTTTATTATGTTGCTCTTTTTCTTTGCTTGTTTTCTCTTTTCTTTCTCAACAGGTGATCCAGGTGATTGATGGATGGATTTTTTGTCTGCTTATTTTGTCGTTTTTTGCCCTTTATCCCCGCCGTTTTTCTTTCCCCAGTCAAGTCTGTCCCGTGTGGAGCAAGTGAAAATAAAATAAAATAAACAATAAAAGGTGAATCAAATGGACCATTACAGCAAGGCTGGGATGGTCAGTTTGGTAAGACTTTAACTGATCAAGCACACACATCCATACATATGCAATAATACTAAGTGCAATAATCCTTTCTGGCATCGTTGTATTTTTACTCAGTTGTATATAGTATTTGTATTTGTATTCTATTTTTATCTTATTGTATATTTATTTTATTTTATTCTACTGTATATAGTATATTATTTTATTCTATTCTGTACAGTTGTGTACTGTATTTATTCTTATTGTATTCTAATTTTTGCCTCATAACTTTTGCACTGTCCACTTCCTGCTGTGACAAAACAAATTTCCCACGTGTGGGACTAATAAAGGTTATCTTATCTTATCTTAAAGTAAATCTGTTGGGCATCTTTCTTCACCTTTAGACAATAATTCTGATGCAAAAGAGCCAAACGGGACAGGCGGGAAAAAACAAACAAAACATGACAACTTTAACAAACTGCTCAGGTCAGGAGAGAGCGTCGAGGGCTGCTCCGAGTCGGCGAGATTTCGACGCGTCGGTGAAAGTTGTGACGCTGATACTCAGCACGTGTGTTTTATACTGCTTCACCTTCTGTTGTCATTCCTGCTTTGAAGCAGATGTGCATGTGGCCTCGTGCAGATTAAAATGCTGTCAGCGGTTTGCTGCCATGTGGACAGCTGAGTCTGAAGACTTTAGAGACACTGTCAGTCTGGCTCCCGAGAAGCTGAACAAGAGACCCGATGAGAACAGACAAATGTAGGAATCAGAGGTACGAAGCCAACAGCAGGCGAGGCTCAGCGTAGTGTAGGCAGAGCAGCTGTGCATGTTGGACTCACATGTGCAGTGGTTCTGTCAGGGAGCCGAACAGGCGCAAAGCATCCCTGCCCTGCTGTCGTCATGGAAACAGCAGAAAATCAACCAATCTCCCGATCTCATCTCTCCCCGTCTCCAGCTCGCCCTATTTTTATCTCTCTGGCCCAGAAACAGTCCTCTCCATCCGACGATTAAACTTGTGATAATCGATCAGAGCACCGAGCCAAACTCTGCTGGCAGCCCCGCCTCCCCGCTTCCACCCGGACACCGAGGACAGGCACGTGCCGGGCTGACCTGCAGCCGCTACGACGACGTGACGTTAAAGATTTACAGTAAAGAGAGAAACCCAACAACGTGACTCAAACATAAAGACACAAGGAAGGACTGACTCTGCACTCAACAGCAGCCTGCAGTTCCTCTGATGTCCAGCAGAGGCGGCAGTGAGTCAGACAGCAGAAATGTTGCAGCCTTTTCCTTTAATAACCCGCCTGTTTATGTAGTATTAAGAACGAAAGTTTGCATTATTAGGGGCGTGGCCTCTGACTGACAGGTGGCGGGTGACACACCTAACTGCAGCCCCTGAACTGGACCCTGGAACCGCTTCATCTGTAACTGACAAAAGCGAGACGTCCCGCAGTCACATGTTCATTTTTCATCGATGGTCACACGTCCTCTCTGTCACTCAGCAGTATCCTTCACTCTCATTGGTAGTTGCTTTGGTCATCAACTGAAAGTGAGCCTTTTCCTAACTCGGGGCGCGCCCAGTAAGCACGGCTAACAGTTTTCTGCTTCACTGACCCTTGTAGTGCTTGGTTCTGATGTCACTGATCATGTGACTCACCTGATGACGGCTTTGGTGCTGTCGCTGCCACATTTGAACCCGTCGGCTCTGAGACACAAACAGACAAACGTCAGACAAATGGACAGGAAGTTCGTTTCGGCAGAGCATCACCTCGTCCTGACGTACCTGAAGGTCACGCGCTCGTTGCTCCACCTCCTCAGGTCGAACAGTTGGAGACAGTCGTCACGGCAACAGCTGAGCAGCTGGCAGTGGTCAGAACTGAGGTCCAACGAGGTGACTTTTCCCTGAGCAGGAAACACCTGAACGCAGCTCGCCACCCTGAACGTAAAGAAAAGCATTTGATTTATGAACGGCTTTAAACACGCCTTCATCTCTGACCAGCTGATGGCGCCAAAGCTCACGAGAGCAGGTGCAAGCATCAGGGGCTCGTCCCCGAATAATAACTTTTTCGCTAAACCGATGATCAGAAACAGAAAACTGGAGAAGATACAAAGGTAAACACGACATCATCCGGTTTCTGATCAACCACGCGCAGTGAGAGCCGATGCTGGCGTGTAAATGGTGGGCAGAGCTGTCAATCACCTGCTGCTTCAGACAGACTTCAGGACACTGAGGGGAGTCTGTGAGCTAAGCTGTTGCTAAGTAACAGACGGAGACGGGATGTCACCCTGGAAACGGCTGGGAGGAGTAAACGAGAGGTGTCTGAATGAAAGGAATCAGATTCTAATGATTCTACTGAAGCGGAGGCGTGGCTCAGCATCAGGTGGTGCACAGGTGTGCTGCGGCGCGGCAGACCAACCTGGAGTCCCACGCTCTGATCTGCCCGTCGTAGTGTCCGCTGATGATGCAGTTCTCAGAGCACACCAGGTCGCTGCAGTACTTCGCCACATTACGCGACTGCAGACCTGCAGGGACACGGTCTGCCTTAAATACACTCCACCTGCAGGGACGCCATGAGCCAATCAGCAGCAGGCACGCACGGTTACTCACAGGCAGCTCGCCGCAGGTCCCACAGTCTGATGGTACCATCGGCACTTCCTGTCACCACCTGATGGGTGATGCTGCTGAACCTCGCCGCCGTCACCTTCCTGCTGTGACCTGTAAGAGTCACCTACCACACACGCGCACACACACGCGCACACACACACACGCACACACACACACACACACACACACACACACACACACACACACACACACGCACGCACACACGCACACACACACGCGCACACACACGCATGCACGCACACACACGCGCACACACACACACACACACGCACACGCGCACACACACACGCACGCATGCACGCACACACACGCGCACACACACACAGTTACATTCCAGATCTGCAGAAACACAATTTCAAAATAAAAGCTCGTCATTGTAAATTAAAAAATTTTGTGTTCGTCTTCAGAATTTGTTGATGATGTTTCCCGTCATTAATCAGACACACCGGGCGGTGAGTCACCTTTACCTTTGGAACGGAGTCGCCCAGCTGCCACAGCATGGCCGCCTTGCTGTAGGACGCGGCGAGGATCCTGAAGCCCTAAAAACACAAATGCCCACACGAGTGAGAAACACCTCAGTGCTCCATTTACAGGTGAGCTCAGGTGACTTCCTCACCATGGGGTCAAACTCGATGCAGGTGATGCCCTCCGTGCTGCCGTCCAGGGTCCCTCTGTGAGTCAGCAAGCCTGATGACATCAGCAGTGAGGTCACAACCCGTCCTTTAAATCAGCGATAATACAGAAAAACAACGAGCGGGCCTCAGGTGGGTTTACCTGCCCTGACCTCCCACAGTTTGATCACTTTGTCTGTCCCCCCCGTGGCCAGCAGGTCTGAGCTGGAGCTGAACCGCACGGCGTTGATGTCTTGCTCATGGGCATCCTGAAAAAAACAAAGGAAAGATTACAGCGTCGTGTAAACGTCGTACTCCGTGTGAACCAGGCTGAGGTCAGCAGAGAGGCATGCTGGGTAGTGAGAACAGAGGAGTTCTTTGTGTGAGTGCGCGCTACCAGGACTTGCAGAGCTCTGGCCGGGACTCGGGCTGACACACAGATTCTTACAGGAGAGACGAGATCTTCCTCCTGACTGCAGACCGAGTGGCCCCGCCTCTTCCTGCTTATGTCACACACAGAGTCATTCATTCATTCGCTGAGCCGCTAAATGAATGAACCAAACAAAACATAATGGCGGTCACAACTCACTCAAACAGCTCTTTGATGGAGGTCAGGATCCTCGGAGACGTCACCGACGCCGACCTGAGAGAAGAAACAGTTCATCATCTCGTTTAAAGGAGCCGCAGTTACGTTAGTAACCACCCTGCTGAGCACATGTGCACAACATTAACAATAATAGAAATAATTACAATGATCTCAATAAAAAGTCAGAATAGTTTTTATTTCAACTCTAAGAGAGAAAATAAAATAAAACACAGAAAATTAATGACCTGCTGCTCAAATTTGATTTCATGATCTTATTGTGAGAAAAGCTCCTGAGATCTGAAGAGGCAGACGAGGTCGTTAGACCCGCTAACTCACCCACCTCATCCTTATCTCTCCACTTCAACACGATTGCTTTGTCGTCTGTTGTTTGTACGTTGCTATGACAACTCAATTTCCCTCCAGGATTAATGACTTTTGTGTGTAAATGCTCCTGAGGTCGTCAGTGAACTCGTGAAAACTATATAATAAAATAAAACAAAGGCGTGATTGATGACCTCACGAGTCGCATGGGTTTTCGTTCCGTGGACGCGTCCCGTTTCTCGTTCTTTGGAGACGTCGATCTGGAGCTCGGAGCACTTGATGAGCTGAAACACAAACATGTTTTATTCTGACAGTGACAGGAAGTAACAAAGTAGTCTATTAATCAATCTTTAGAAGCTTGTAATGGCCAATAAACCAATAAAGTTTCAGCACAACAAAAATGACAGTAAGTGAATGTGATCAAAAATAAAGAAATTATTCAGAATATTATTGTCTCAAAATCTTTAATATTTCAAAACATTCTCGAAATCAAAATTAGACTTTTTTTTTAATTTGTCAAGGTTTCAAATGTTTATCAATACTTTAAAAAGTATTTTTAAAATTCTGTTTCAGTGTAAATGTTTATCAAACCCGTGTCGTGCGTTTCATTTATTCTTACTTAGAGAAACCTGAAAAGGGCGATGTAGAGCTCGGGGGATGGACAGCTGACCTGTCCAAGTTGACCTTCGACCTGGCTGCGGCCTGGGTTGCCTCTCGGGCTCTGAAACAAACAAAGAGATGCCTGTTTGGATCCACACTGACCCTCCTGCAGGTACACGATGAACAGGTGTGCGCGGTGCATTCAGGTACAGGATGAACAGGTGTGCGCGGTGCATTCAGGTACAGGATGAACAGGTGTGCGCGGTGCATTCAGGTACAGGATGAACAGGTGTGCGCGGTGCATTCAGGTACACGATGAACAGGTGTGCGCGGTGCATTCAGGTACAGGATGAACAGGTGTGCGCGGTGCATTCAGGTACAGGATGAACAGGTGTGAGTGGTGCATTCAGGTACAGGATGAACAGGTGTGCGCGGTGCATTCAGGTACAGGATGAACAGGTGTGCGCGGTGCATTCAGGTACACGATGAACAGGTGTGCGCGGTGCATTCAGGTACAGGATGAACAGGTGTGCGCGGTGCATTCAGGTACACGATGAACAGGTGTGCGCGGTGCATTCAGGTACAGGATGAACAGGTGTGCGCGGTGCATTCAGGTACAGGATGAACAGGTGTGCGCGGTGCATTCAGGTACAGGATGAACAGGTGTGCGCGGTGCATTCAGGTACAGGATGAACAGGTGTGCGCGGTGCATTCAGGTACAGGATGAACAGGTGTGCGCGGTGCATTCAGGTACACGATGAACAGGTGTGAGTGGTGCATTCAGGTACACTGATGAACAGGTGTGCGCGGTGCATTCAGGTACCTGGAGCGGCGTTCGTTGTGGCTGTTCATCCGAGCTGCGGCCTGGTTTTTCCGCTTCATCACCTTGGCCAGCAGTTCTTCCCCTCTGACCGTCTCCTGCCTTAGTTTCGCCTCCGCTGCTCTCTGCTGCTCCAGGAGAGTGTCGTACTCCACCTTCAGCACCGTGTTCTGCCCTTGAACCTGCTCCACCTGTGCCTGCAGCTCCTGATGAGCATCAGACACTCGCGACAGGCAACGCTGCTCCTGCAGCAGCCTGAAGGTGGAGGAAAGAGTAGGTCACACCAGTATGAGGTGTCATGGAGCTGCGCACAAAAACACTGGAGGCAAACACCTGAGACTCAATATGTCAAAGTAGAATATGGATGTTTTTCTAAAGTTTACAAGATTTGAAGAACACATTTCAAATAAAAACATAAAATAATAAAGAGGTTTGCTGTGTTTTGACAAAAAGGATAAAATATATTTAAATGTTTGAATATTAGAGTAAAGAATCTGATTTTTTCTTTTATTAAAAATAATTTCAGATGGTTCAGATATTTGAATTATTGCCAGATGGCGCAGCGCCCCCCGGTGGACGAGCAGCAGAGTCTGATCTAAAGTGCAGTTTGAGCTCAGCTGTGAGTCGATATTTCTACTCAGCGAATGAACAAGGAAAACTAGAACGAGGCTCCTCCTCCTCCTGCTCTCTGACCTCAGCCTGAACTCACCTGCAGCAGGTTTTTACACCTGACTGGTGAGCTGACAGTCTCAGGTGTGTTACTCACCTGGCATGCTGCTCCTCCAGAACGCCGTCTTTGATTTTTATCTGCTGCGTCAGCTCCACCACCTGATAGGCTAACTGGAAGCACAGAGAGGGAGGGAGGGGTCAGAGGTTACTCGTGGTCGTGACTTTTACCTGGGTGAGGTTAGCGTCACGCTGTCACATGTCTGATTCTGATCTGACCTCACACAGAGCTTCATGAATCGTATCATTTTGAAAAAGCCTCCTGCGCACACAAAGGTCATGACACTAACATCCCTCTGCTCACTTACAGAATGTACTTGTTTGTAACTCTGCATAGCTCAGCCTCTGCTGTGTGCTTATGAAGCCAGAGCAGGACCAGCAGCAGCTCTGACCAACGTTCCCTCTAATGTTTCACGTGTCTGAGCGAACACACAAACTCCCTGAGCAACAGCAGACGTGAGCACTGTGGTCACGCCAGCACGAATCCATCCAAGTTACATGTTTATTAAAATAATCACATTACGGCGTTTACATGTATGTTAGACGACTTTTAATTAACTGCTTTAGCCCACTTACAATGACAATTTAAACAAATCCTGTTCCTGACCTGTAGCACGTCAACACTACTGGAAGTAAAAATAACTTGAACTCCAATTTTGAAAAGAACTTTTTTCTATAAAGCTCTGACTTGTATGATGAGTCTGTGGTCTGGGAGAGAGTCTGTAACTCTGTCTGCAAATACAGTAAATAATGACCAATGTTGGCCAATTAATTATATAGTTACTTGTTACGACTTTCATCCGTAAATAAAGCCGCGGCCGGCTGAGCTGGTTGTGTCCCTGTGTCGCGCCTCCAATAATCCATAATGAGTCGTACTTGTACTTTGCGCATTTATTTTAAGAACAAAACAAACATTTGCGCTTTCAATCAATTTACAAATAGCACATGGATTAACTGGTGTGCCAAAAATGACAGTCAACAGAAAAGTTTGCCCACAAACCACTCACCCAACACCTGCTGCGAACACCGACATCAGGTAAATAGACTGTGACCACACCCACATACCATCACCTGAGACGCAGGTAAAGCTATACACCTGTGCCACCAAAACAAAAAGGAAAAACATAAACATTGACTTTGGCTCTTACATTACTTCTTCAAAAAAGTAACTGAGTCATGCAAACAAAGTTTTTTGCAGCTTTTACCTAAAAATGCAGCCAAGATGTTTTTTAAACAAACATTTCAAACTATTTACAGAACAATCAGCTGTTCTGCATCAAATCTGATGCCACACAAATTATTTGTGTCACAAAAAATAATTTCTGTCCACTATGAGACGAAGGAGAACAACAGCTGATACCTGCAGGCCTGACAGCAGCAGATGTGTCACTGCTGTAACACCTGTAACACTCAGCAGGCGCCTCATTGTTCTGACACACAACACAACTATTGACTACACACTAACTACACACTGACTACACGCTGACTACACGCTAACTACACACTGACTACACTACACACTGACTACACTACACACACGCTGACTACACGCTGACTACACGCTCACTACACGCTCACTACACGCTCACTACACGCTGACTACACGCTCACTACACGCTCACTACACGCTCACTACACACTGACTACACACTGACTACACACTGACTACACTCTCACTACACACTAACTACACACTAACTACACACTAACTACACACTGACTACACACTGACTACACGCTGACTACACGCTGACTACACGCTGACTACACGCTGACTACACACTGACTACACGCTCACTACACGCTCACTACACGCTCACTACACGCTCACTACACACTGACTACACACTGACTACACGCTGACTACACGCTGACTACACGCTGACTACACACTAACTACACGCTGACTACACGCTGACTACACGCTGACTACACGCTGACTACACACTGACTACACACTGACTACACGCTGACTACACGCTAACTACACGCTGACTACACGCTGACTACACACTAACTACACACTGACTACACGCTAACTACACGCTGACTACACACTAACTACACACTGACTACACGCTAACTACACACTGACTACACGCTAACTACACACTGACTACACACTGACTACACGCTAACTACACACTGACTACACGCTAACTACACACTGACTACACGCTAACTACACACTGACTACACGCTAACTACACACTAACTACACACTGACTACACGCTAACTACACACTGACTACACGCTAACTACACACTGACTACACGCTAACTACACACTGACTACACGCTGACTACACACTGACTACACGCTGACTACACACTGACTACACGCTAACTACACGCTGACTACACACTGACTACACGCTGACTACACGCTGACTACACGCTAACTACACGCTAACTACACGCTGACTACACGCTGACTACACGCTGACTACACGCTGACTACACGCTGACTACACACTGACTACACGCTCACTACACGCTGACTACACGCTGACTACACGCTGACTACACGCTAACTACACGCTGACTACACGCTGACTACACGCTGACTACACGCTCACTACACGCTCACTACACGCTCACTACACGCTCACTACACGCTCACTACACGCTGACTACACGCTGACTACACGCTGACTACACGCTGACTACACGCTCACTACACGCTCACTACACGCTCACTACACGCTCACTACACGCTGACTACACGCTGACTACACGCTGACTACACGCTCACTACACGCTCACTACACGCTCACTACACACTGACTACACGCTGACTACACGCTGACTACACGCTGACTACACGCTGACTACACGCTGACTACACGCTAACTACACGCTGACTACACGCTGACTACACGCTGACTACACGCTCACTACACGCTCACTACACGCTCACTACACACTGACTACACACTGACTACACGCTGACTACACGCTGACTACACGCTGACTACACGCTGACTACACACTGACTACACGCTGACTACACGCTGACTACACGCTGACTACACGCTGACTACACGCTAACTACACGCTGACTACACGCTCACTACACACTGACTACACGCTGACTACACGCTGACTACACGCTGACTACACACTGACTACACGCTGACTACACGCTAACTACACACTGACTACACACTGACTACACTACACACTGACTACACTACACACTAACTACACACTAACTACACACTGACTACACACTGACTACACTACACACTGACTACACTACACGCTAACTACACGCTAACTACACGCTGACTACACGCTAACTACACGCTAACTACACGCTGACTACACGCTGACTACACGCTGACTACACGCTAACTACACGCTGACTACACGCTGACTACACGCTCACTACACGCTGACTACACACTGGCTACACACTGACTACACACTGACTACACGCTCACTACACGCTCACTACACACTGACTACACGCTCACTACACGCTGACTACACGCTGACTACACGCTGACTACACGCTGACTACACGCTGACTACACGCTGACTACACGCTGACTACACGCTGACTACACGCTCACTACACGCTCACTACACGCTCACTACACACTGACTACACACTAACTACACACTGACTACACGCTCACTACACGCTGACTACACGCTGACTACACGCTGACTACACACTGACTACACACTGACTACACACTGACTACACGCTGACTACACGCTGACTACACGCTGACTACACGCTCACTACACGCTCACTACACACTGACTACACACTAACTACACACTGACTACACGCTAACTACACACTAACTACACACTGACTACACGCTAACTACACGCTAACTACACGCTGACTACACGCTAACTACACGCTGACTACACGCTGACTACACGCTGACTACACGCTGACTACACGCTCACTACACGCTCACTACACACTGACTACACACTGACTACACGCTCACTACACGCTGACTACACGCTGACTACACGCTCACTACACACTGACTACACACTGACTACACGCTCACTACACGCTGACTACACGCTGACTACACGCTGACTACACACTGACTACACACTGACTACACACTCACTACACGCTGACTACACGCTGACTACACGCTAACTACACACTGACTACACGCTGACTACACGCTGACTACACGCTGACTACACGCTGACTACACGCTCACTACACGCTGACTACACGCTCACTACACGCTCACTACACGCTCACTACACGCTCACTACACGCTCACTACACACTGACTACACACTGACTACACACTGACTACACGCTCACTACACGCTCACTACACACTAACTACACACTGACTACACACTAACTACACACTAACTACACGCTAACTACACGCTGACTACACGCTGACTACACACTGACTACACGCTGACTACACGCTCACTACACGCTCACTACACGCTCACTACACGCTCACTACACACTGACTACACGCTGACTACACACTAACTACACACTGACTACACACTAACTACACACTGACTACACGCTCACTACACGCTCACTACACGCTCACTACACACTGACTACACACTGACTACACACTAACTACACGCTGACTACACGCTGACTACACGCTGACTACACGCTAACTACACGCTAACTACACACTGACTACACACTGACTACACACTAACTACACACTGACTACACACTGACTACACACTGACTACACACTGACTACACACTAACTACACACTGACTACACACTGACTACACACTAACTACACACTAACTACACAAGATTTGTGCTAAACGTCTCAAATCCCTCACATCTCAAAACACCACCGGCACTAAAACTTCCCCCGTCCTAAACAACTAAAGGCCATGTTGCCATATCATTCTTTGATTGGTCCACATGGTACATTTTTCCACCAATAGGAAAGGCTGGGAGTTTTGGTGTTTTTGCTCACAGGCTTTCGAGCGTTTTCCTTATAAAACGCAGTTTTTACCGTTTCTTCCTGCAGTAAATAGAAACAACGACAGTATTCAGGAAGAAAACCAAACATTGCAGATATTTTATCATAACTCTGGTTTTACGTGGCCGATCAACACAATTTAAAAACTGGTATAAAGTCCACACTTTGTCCGTCAGTTGTTCCGTCTGTCCTGCTCACATCTCCAGTGGTTGTACACGTTGTCATTAACGTGGCTTCACTCCACATCAGCCGCTTTGCTAAAACACCGGCGTCGCACATAAGGACGCTGTCACAGCCTGTCAGCCACGTCGATTAGCTGCGTTTATACGAATGTGAATCGCATCATTGGCTGGACTGTGGGATAAGGTGGCATCGTTCTGATCCCATACGGGAGCAGCCAGTCACTGACTCACACTGCAAACAGGATTGTTAAAGTTTTAATGTTAATTTCAATTCAGGTTAGATTTTTTTTCTGTGTGCAGAGACCTGCAGCACTGCGCGATGGCGGACGCGCACAGCTTAGAGGGAACATTGGTAAATGGCCTGTATTTGTATAGCGCTTTACTCGTCCCTAAGGACCCCAAAGCGCTTTACATATCCAGTCATTCACACACTGGTGATGGCAGCTACATTGTAGCCACAGCCACCCTGGGGCGCACTGACAGAGGCGAGGCTGCCGGACACTGGCGCCACCAGTAGGGTGAAGTGTCTCGCCCAAGGACACAACGACCGAGACTGTCCAAGCCGGGGCTCGAACCGGCAACCTTCCGATTACAAGGCGAACTCCCAACCTGACTCTGACAGGCGACGTTTCCGGTTCGCCCCTCGTGAACAGTTTTATTTTATTAATCACACAGAAATATAATGTACAACAATTATGCATATTTCCAACATGAAATAGTATCAGAACAGGCTGAATTCCAACATATATAAGATAGATAATGAACAGGAAGTACAAACAACAACAAATAAATAAATAAAATAAAAACAAACCCCAAACAGAATCAAAGCAAAAAGAAGGATAATTATAAGACATACCTGATACCTCAGGGGTTTTCAGATCTAGTTCAATAATCATATGATTCAGATCCAGAGCTTGTGTTTTTGAGAGGACGAGTTCTTTGTTTTCAGAAAACAACATTTGTGAATGAAGAATTTGCCCATATTAATTATTACATTTAGAACATGTTCAAGCTTCTTTTCTTAGAGAACCAAAGATAAAATCATTTTTAGAAAATTCAAGTAAGTTTGGAATCTGTGGGAAGAGCCAGTAGTGCACATCGTTCCACAGGCTTTACAGAATATACAGCCATAAAATAATGTTCTGTTGATTCAATATCCCCTCACAGAAAGAGCAAGAATTATTATCAATAGCAAAGCGACGTCTGAGAGATTCTTTGGAAGAGTAAATACCAGAGAGGATTTTGTAGCGGACCTCCTGAGCTTTGGGAGGAATCGGAAGTTTTAGGTCATTTTTTCTGATCTTTCTTTTCATCACCGGAGAACAGATGTGGATAAAAACATTAGTAAATAATTCCCAGATTTTTTTAGACTGTTAGCTGTAATGTTATGCTGTAAAGCGCTATATAAATACAGGCCATTTACCAAGAGTTCAGGGAGGTCACAGTCAGGGTTTTGACAAAGATTATATGCTGTCCATAGAATGTTTTGAGGGATAGTAATTAGTAATTATTTGAAATTCTTTGTTATTTATTTGCAGATTATAATTGGTGGTGAAAGCTTCTAATAGAATTTTACCTCTATCATCACTGCCCAGATGCCCTTACCGTAGCATTTTAGTTTCCAGCGTTTATGTAGCGACAGTTGCACAGCGGAGTGTTGTGTGGGCTGTAGTTATGTTTGTATATTCATTTCCAGTGTAATACAACGTGCTGGTGAGAGGAAGACAGCTGTATGGGGAGTTTATGTCAAAATCACATCTAAGTAAAGATTAATTCCACATAGATCTGAGAATATTTTGCTTGGAATGTGAAACCAACGGCTAGTCTGACTTCTTAAAAATGACCTAAGCCCATTTATTTTCAGGGAGCCATTTAAGCTGTCATATTCAATAGCTTGCAAACCTCCATCTTCGACGCGTTTGACTAAATTACCTTGCCTGATATAGTGGGTTTTACGTTTCCATATATAATATCAAAGTGTAGCTGGTTAATAGATTTGCTGATTTAGGCACTCCTACCGCACATGCAGGATGTACTGGCCTGGAGATACTTTCCATTTTGGTGAGAAGAATTCTACCCAGAATCGATAAGTCTCTCTGAGCCCAGTTATTTAAACGAGTTGGATTTTCTCCCAAATATTAAGGTTATCTAAATCAGTCTTATTCTTGGTTATATACACACCCAAATATTTGACAGTGGATTTAACAGGAATATTAAGTGTTAGAAATAGTACAATCATTTAAGGGTCAGATCTCACATTTGTTTAAACTCAGATTTAATCCTGAAGCTTTTGAGAAAGTTTCAATAATCTGCAGAATTTTGGGGATTTCATTCAGGTTATTTCGTTGTATCATCGGCTAACTGGCTGATAGAGAGCTCTGTACCCAGGATAGATGTCCTACCAAACTCAGCATTTTTAATCAGTATGGAAAGCATTTCTGTTGCTGCCATAAACAGCAATGTGAGATTGGACATCCTTGTTTTATTCCTTTGCAGATCCTAAATCTTTGTGAGGTGCCACGTGGAAGACACACTGAACTGTTAGTATCTCTGTACAGTAATTTGATTACATTAATGAAGTTACCTCCAAAACCGAACAAATCAAGGGCTTGGAACATAAATTCATGCTCTATCATGTCGAAGGCTTTGTAAAAATCTAAAAATAGAACAAAACCTTGGTTTTCAATTAGGTAGTTGTAGTCACTCAAGTCCAAAACAAGGTGGATATTATTATGGATTGAGCGGCCTTTTATGAATCCAGACTGAGTGTTTGGCCCATTTTGGGCCAAACTGCAGCTCTTGCCTCCCGTCCTGTCTCCGGTCTCGTTTGCAGAAATCTTGCTTGCAGTAGACGCCTGCTCCTTGCACACCTGGGAATCCTTAGTTTCCAGAAAGCTTCTCGGTAGCGCCTCATGGTGAACTGAACTATTATTTGTCGATGTCTACCCGCTTCTTTTTTCCCTAGACGATGGACGGCGTCCACAGTGTTGCCCAGTGCGGAAGCCCAACGTGGCGCGACCTTAGCCAAGATGTCGATAACTTCTTCGCGGGTATCTTCGCCATTTTTTTTCTTTCCAGCCTGGATTTTCAAGTTCCAAACCAGACAGTTTAGCCTTACCGACTTTTATATCGGCTGCGTTCATTGCAGCCAGCTTGGCGATGTTAGCCACCGTTATCATGTTGTTACTTAGCTGCACGCCGAAGTCATCGATCTTGTTTGTTAGCTTGTTAATGGCTTCTATTATGGAGTTGTTGCTTTCCACACTTTGGGACACAGTACCCTTGCTAGGTGGTGTGGGTGCTTTGGTGGGCGTAGGTGGAGTTTCTCTTTTCACTGACGGTGTTGAAGTCTCCACTGCATATTCGTGGTCAGCGGGTGCAGAGCTCTTGGAAGCTACCGCTGGCTTAGCTGAAGCTTCTGCTTTTTCCCGCGTCATCTTCTTCTTTAAATGGCAGATTGGGTCCGTTCAAAAGGTTTTAAGAGGTGAATCTAGTCCTTAAAACCCACAGGCAAACACAGCAAGCTACTTGGTATTCAAAAGTAGAGTCTAAACAGGTCCACCGGGATGAGTGCACGACGGCTTAAAAGAAGTTGCCTGCCCCGACAGCCATGCTGCCGGACCGCAGCCAGACCCTCCCCTCGTGAACGTGTCTCTTCCTGGTCTCAGAGCGTTTGTTGTGGATCGTCAGCCTGCAGGCCGAAGCTTGTGGAGCAGCTCAGGGTGAAGTGGTCTGCCCGCCCTCGGGCTGCCTGTTCCTCTCACTTTTATCACACCGATCACATCTGCTCGTCGGCTTTATCACAAGAGGAAGAAGTGGCTGCTGTTGCTCGGTTACAGTCTGCTGTGTTTTATCACACGGCCTCAAAGAAAAACAGGAGCCAAGCCGCCAGGAACGAGCTGAAAGAGCTCTGAGCGTGACCACGGAAACAGGTGAACAGCTGTTCATCACAACAACAACACCTGCTGCTGCTCATGAGCAGGACATAAATCTGCATCGAACTGACGAGAACTGAAACCCCCAATCGGTGGATCTGTTAATAAAGGTTCCTGCTGTGAAACCTGCACAGCGACATCCAATCAAAATCCTTGATTTTATTCAGCGAAACTGTGGCCCCGCCTTCTCAGACGGCCTGTTAGTACAGTAACCTCACAGCAGCACAAACATGGTCCAGAGCTCCAGCTACAGACACCTGCGTCACCATCCACTTGCCAGTCAAATAGGCCACGCCCCTTTATTCCATAACAGGCGAGTTACAGAAATAAATAACTCATCTGAGAACAGCGTCCAACCATCTGAAAGCTCCGTGACTCCAAAACGTATATTTTTGTGCTGTGACGTGTCTCCAATAATCCAAACTGAGCCCCACTTGTATTTTATTTATTTTAAAAGAAAACAACAAACTTTGTGCTTTCAATCAAAACAAATAGTGCATGTACCAACTGATGTGCTATAATGACGCTCAGACTCACCCAACGACGCTGTTGCGACACTGGCATCAGGTAAATAACATGCAAACACACCCCCATGCAATCACCTGAGGTGCAGGAAAATCTAAACACCTGTGCCACATGACAAATACACAAAACATAAACATTTCTTAGGCTCTTACAGTCCTCCTTGTACAGGTGATATGAAGGAGGCAGTTGGCTACAGAGACCAACCAGTTGGAGTTGAGGCTGTGAACACGTCTATGGGGACTACCTCACTGCTGCCTCTGCTGGACGTCAGAGGAACTGCAGTTTCCAGGTTGGAAAAACGACGCGTTAATACCCAAAAACCTGCGTTCTACCTGAAGGCCACCAGATGACCTCTGACCTTTGCAAGCACTGCTGACTTTGCGGGCTGAGTCACCCTAACCCTGGCCGTAATTGATCATGTGATCACTCTGAAAAGGGGGGCAGGTTTGCTCTGACCTCTCCCGTGGTCTTCTTCAGCTGGATGCTCTGCTGCTGCAGGGATGAGAGCGGGGCGCCGCCCGCGGGGGGACACCTGCACACACAGAACAAACACAGCCTCAGCACACACACGCTCGTTTTCATATCTTAGTGAGGACACCTCACTCATCTCATCCCAGCCACTTACCCTAACATTCAAAATGAATGCCTAACCATGACCTGTGATCCTGACACTACAACCACAATGCGAGTCTCAAAAATGTCTTAAACCTTGTGGGACCAGTGACTACTGTAGTGTAGTAACATACCAATGTTCTGTGCTCACAAAGATGTCTGAACATGTACAAACACAGTGAGTTACCTGGCGGCGCTGCTCAGCAGTCCTTTGGTCAGACTGGTTTTCTCCAGCAGCTGAGTGTCTGCAGACAGAAAGGGGGGTCAGAGGAGGCGGGGCAGGAACCAGGTGCTCCAGGTTTGTACCTGATGAGCACCTGACTGACAGCTAGGACCAAAAAACCAGGACAACATGTTTTCACTGAGATATTTTTACTCTACTATGACTTAATTTTATTATGTTTCCCAGCTTTCATTGACTGAAGCCAAACTCCATTCAAAATCTGTCATGTTTAACATTTTTTCATTCTGCGTGTGCGGCCTGATGATAAACCAGCAGCAGGCTGGTTATCTGTCACACATGACTCACTGCGCAGAGGAAGTGAGGCGACGTGTGGTTTAATAGTTCCGACAACTTCCTGTCCCTGAATGTCAGCAAAGTATGAAAGGAGGGTGGATGTCGGCGAGGTTCAAAACACTGAGCAGAGGGGTTAATGATCTACTCACCACAATAAAAATATAAAATGAACCAGACTCCATTCAAAAACAATCTGATTTTACAGGAGGGTGAACAGGATTATACTGGATGTCTGACTGGTGGGACAGGTTGGACGACTCTCATCAAACTTCTGCCCGTCACAAATTCCATTTTTGGTTTCAGAGCTGCTATAACTGAAAAATATAAATATATAAAACATCGTCACTGAGAGTCCAACTGAACCACAGTGTAGTTGTCGTGATCAACAAGCCTGAATCTCAGCCTGGTTTCAAGAAAGTGTTAAAAATGCTGATTATTGAACGTATGAAATGTTCTTTCGAGCTGTGGTGACGAATGCCGACTGCAGTCTGAGGTTTGGGGCTAAGCTCATCTTTCCCTCCCTGTTGTCTGTATTCACGTATCCCATCGCTGGCAGTGGGGACAAGCAGTCGCATGAAGCTGCTCTGGAGCAAGTATGGCTCGCAGTATATGTTACCATGGCGATGAGTAGAGTTAGCCCTGAAGTTACCTGGCTGAGATGGAATCCCGTCTCCCTACATAGGGCAGCTCTACACCAAACTCTATTAAAAAGCCATCTTTTTTGTCCCTAAGTAAAGCAGCTCCTTCTGTGACATTTCCTGAGTACAGGGTTAAACAGGCTGATTAGTAACGAGAGCAAATGCGAGGACGTTAGTTCTGGTTTAAACATATTTACTTTTGCTGGCCTTTGATGAAAACCTCTTGGTTCCCCAATACAAAGCCCTGATTTCTCTGAACCAAACCTCACTCAAAAATGATCAGTGTCTTTCTTCGTGCAGTAATTTCTCAGCGTCAGCCTGTAAAACCTCACTGTAACTCTGAACACTAACTTAATGGGTTTTTAAATGTTCGGCCCGGTGACTGCTGCTCTCAGACCGCCTGTGATGGATTTAAAGGGGATAAAAGTTGTACTTGGTCGTCGTACAGAAGCGGATCAGGTCCTGGAACATGGCGTGCTGGCTCAGGTCTCGGTGCTTCAGCTCTCGGATGATGTGTCCCTTCCAGGACTCCTCGGATCTCCCGCCGGCTCCCGGTGCCGGAGGCCGGCTCCCCCGCGGGGACACTCCGCGGGCGTTGGCTGTCACAACGGCCATGATGCCGGCAGCCCGGAGAGCTTCATGCCGCGGGCAGAGGCTCACAGAGCGGCCTGAAGTTCCAGGCAGCCCCGCTCTGAAACCCCGGCTCCTCTCACCGCCGCCATGTTGCTCACTCCTGCTGTTGTTTACGCCTCTTCTTCTGTGGTTTGTTTTGTTGTCGTCGTTAACTTTTGGGGCTTTTCTCATACTGCTGGGGGCGGGGCGGAGGCGCGTGCCCGTCTCTGTGGCTCTCGGCCAATCACCGCCCGCTCTGCTCTTAAGGAACTACAAACATGCCCTACCGGCGTGTTTGTAGTCCCGCTCGATATGACGTCAGCACCCTTTTCTAAGGCTTTTAAAGTTTTACGTCACTGCAGCCAGCTGCTGCTCTGTGACTCAGTCCCACCTGGTCTCAGGGCAGCCTGGGGCTGCACGTGCAGTACGGAAGTTCAGGTATTAGGAGGAGCCTGCTGCAGGGGCCCGGGCTCACATCAACCATGCTGAATCCAGAGAACTGATGAGCTCTGGCCTCAGCACCAGGAGCGCTCTGGTAGGCAGCGCCCACTTCCTGCCTACTCTGAATGATTCTAAGGTTTTCACTGAGGTCTCCTGGCTGCATCGCCCCCCCGCCGGCCGCCTCGCTCTCATGGTTTTTTGATGTGATGTCATCAATCTTCACATCCCTTTGCCTTCATGTTCATTTCTGACCTGTTTGTAAAAGGTTCTGTATGAATAAAGTTTCGTATTCCCGTCGGATTGAAACAGTGGCCACAGTTAAAGTAAAAACAGCGTTTATTAGGAAACATGAAGTATTTACAGACAGTGATTCACACTCAGACACACACAGACACAAGGTGCACACAGTTTAATACTGATTTCAAATCCACCATCGGCTCACACACGCTTCATTTTCTCCTCCACCATCTGCAGCAGCCGCTCAGAGTACGTCTCCAGCAGAGACGCCGTCCTGCGGTCCTCCAGCTGACCGCAGGGGACGCTGCCACCCGACTCCCGCAGCACCTCCTGCATGTCAGAGCGAACTACGTCAAACGCCTCCAGCATCGCTGACGACACCTGGAGACGTCGCTGCGAGCCAGCGAGCGTTGCGCCGAGCTGCAACACAAACAACAAAGAAAACGTGAGGCGGACACTAACGAACAAACACAAACGCCTGCGTGACGCTTTACATTTGATTATCGTTCAGCGATTCAGAAAAACGACAAAAGAAGAAAAAGAAATATGATGATTCAAAGAAAAGTGACGATTCACATCAGTGTTGATATCCTAATAACAATGTGTGAAGAAGAAACCTTCTGGTAAAGATGGACAGCTCGTCTCGCCGTCGCCCTTAGCTCGGCGGCGATCTGCAGACACTGCACGCTCACCGACTCTTCGTCTCCTCCTGAACCTGCACACAAACATCTGTTCTTACAGCCTGAAGCACAAGCATGGCGTCGTTACAATACGCTGTATTCTTTCTAACAGCCAGCAGAGGGCGATGCAACGGACAGTTCTGGGAAAAAACCATTGACGACTTTGTGGTTCAGTAACTAATTTCAGAATTGTAGTCGTGCGTTTTGTCAGGATTATCCAGGGCATGCTCATTGGCTAACGGTCTGTCAATCACAAAGTATTAGTCAATGAGCTTTTGGTTTCACAGTAAGATCAGCCCCCCGTCATGGTGAAAGGGCGGCATCTTGAAATCAGCAGGTGACATCACGGCAGCTATGGCCTCTGTGGCGCTACACAGCGATCCAAGCAGCATCATCATCATCACAACTTTACAGAAAATTACCTTTACCTGTGAGAGTGGGGCGGAGCCTTTCCACCAGAGGGGAGGAGGACGAGGTGGGCGGGGCAGAGAGCAGCAAATCAGCTGATAAAGAAATATCTTTAAATGAGACCAGAAAAAGACGAAGCATCAGAGCAGCAGGTGTACAGGTCAGATATGAGTTACATAAAGATATGAGGAGAAAAGATAAAAGGGTAAAAAAAAGAAAGAAAAAATTACTGTAAATGTAACAATATCAGGAAGAAAATATATTTGTGTCAGAAGTTTCCAGCCAGGAGCATAAACGTGAGGCTGAAATGACTGTACAGTATACAGCTTTCAAAGCATTTACATACGGTCAGACCAATGAATGGTGCCCAAGTATTTTAACTGGACAAAGCTCAGACTACAACTGGTGCAGCTTACAAAGGATTTGTGTGACGGCACTTCTGGGACTGACCAATACTCAGAACAGTGAGAAAGTCCAGGGAACATTGTGAAGGTCTAAGAAGGACAACTGCAGATTTACACAAGTTAGGAAGGTCTTTAGGAGTCATTTCTGAACAGCTGCAAGTTATTCTGATGTTTCAATGCCAAGATCTGGAAGAACATCGAAACGGTCACCCTCAGATGGGATGAAACTGGTTAGGATGTTCATGATGATGTAAAACATCCATCATGGACCGAGAGGGTGCTGACCCAGAAACAAGCCCCCGCTCTGGCATTAACACTCGCAAGCTCAACAGAAATTTGCAGCTGCCCACATGGACGAGTCGAACGGCTTCTGGAGAAAAGACTGACGGTCAAAGGACGCGTTCATACCAGGAAAGTAACCTCTGTCAGTGCGTCGCAGCTGTGGCTACGATGTAGCTGCCATCACCTGTGTGTGTGTGTGTGTGTGTGTGTTACCTGGATCAGCTGGTCTTCGAGCTTCTTCCTTCATGGAGGCAGGGCAGGTGATGACCTCACAGGTGGTGGGTGTTGCCACAGGGGTCTGGATTAGAGTCTCCTCTGTGCTGCTGATATTACACCTGTCAACTATGAGCTGTGAAATCACCTGAGTGGGCGTGGTCCACACCTGCAGGCTGACAGAGGGTTTGTCGAGGTTGATAATTCCCATTTTTATCATAAAGAAACCAATAAAAAACAAAACGGATGCTCTCACCGACGTTCAGTGAGAGCATCTCACCCGCCGCCCTCTGATCAGTGCCTCAGGTCAGTCCCACACCAGCAGCCTCACTAACAGCTGCTTCCCCCCACACCCACCTGAGCCATGGTCTGCGTGACCCTCATCACTCAGGCCATGTGTGCCTTTGTCCTACGTCTGAACACATCTGACACGTGTTTCATTGTACAACAACAACAAAGGGCTAGCTGAGAGTGTTATAAGACTTCTAGAAGTCTTTATTCATGTGGTAATAACTGAAATGAAGCGATTTTAGAGCTCGTCTCCTGCGAGTCCTCGCCTCTGCTTTACATGTGTGAGAAATGAGTCACCTTAAACCAGGGCTGATGGAAAATGTTCAGTAAAGACAGGAAAGCCCAGCTGGTGTGGGGGGGACCGGGGGGTACCTGCTGGTCTGGTCCTGGTGGTTGTCAGGTTTGCTGTCCTGTCTAGCAGAGAGCAGGGTGGAGGCTGGAGGCTGGCACTCTGCTGGAGAGGGGAGGTTCTCTTTGTTCTCCTCCAGCGTGGGCGTGGAGGAGGGCGAGGAGGTGGAACCCGGAGAGTCCCGGCTCAGTTTGGCCCTGGAGCTGGCTGTGGTTCCCAGGTTTCTGAGCCGAAAAGCCGACGGTTGGTCCGCCGCCTCCTCGCTGCAGCTGTTTTGGGCCGTGATGGTCCTGGAGGTCACGTCTGATTGGTTAGAAGAGAGCAGAATGTAAGCGAGCTGCGATCAGAGCAGGAAGTGGTGTCCCTGAGCGCCGTTTCACAGTCACCCGATTCTGTGAAGATTACTGATAAGGACAGTTACAGCCAGGCTTCAGATACAACCTCATGTGAACACACCGTCTGTGACCTTTGACCCCTAAACATTCCCACCACCACAACCATGATTTGCTGCACAAAAAAAATAAAAAAATAAATAAATCGGAAGACGCCACACAAACACCCGGGTGCCCGCAGCGGCGTACAGACACACCTCCTAACGTCTTTCTGCACAGGACGACCAGCGCCGTGTTTCTTCTGCGGGGTGTGCCATGGCGATGGGGCTGATGGGAAATTTTGCAGGAAGCTCTTCTATGGAGGGCTGATTGTCGGCAGCTCGCTGTGAGCACACAAACACATGGAGTCCCTCAGAGAGACGTCCTGGAGCCTCTGTCGCTTCTCTTAAGCTGTTTAACTGTTACAGCACAGGAAGTGTGTGACGTGTGTGAGAGTGTGCTTCCTCTGCTTAACCACATGTGTGTTAACTTTTATCAAACAAATGAGTGAAGACAGAAACACGGAGCTCCGGCGCGGCGCTGCAGCGACCGCACTGAACACTGAACGCGGCGCTGCTCAGCTCCAGCCGAGCTCTCCATCACATCCTTGCAGTTTTAATCTTGATTACTAACCTGATTAAACATCATCCATTATTATTTCCAGCTTCACCTCCAGATCGGACCGCGGCGCGGTGACAGTGATCTTCAGCTAACTTTGCTTTTAATTCACATTTTTCATATTAGGAAACAAAACCTGTGGTTTTAAAAATGTTATTCTGAACTTAACAAGTTTAGATTAAACACAAAATAAAAAGACCTTTGCAGCATCAAAACTCAAACCATCACGTCCGGCTCTTTTCATTTTCAGACTGGAGACTAAACTGCAATCTGTAATCAACCTCTGCCTGCCTTTCACACAGCTCACGTCTCTGCATCGCCTGTGTGTGTCTGCAGGACCGTCCTCACTAAAGCGGAGCAAAGAGGAAGCGTCAGAGAACATCGGCGGCAAACGTGCACACATTATCTGATGTACACTCACATCCTGCTCAACCACAAACCTCCAAGTCGGACGAGCTGAGACTCTAAACCTCATCTGAGGACGCCGCAGCACGAGCCTTAAGAGCGGCTTTGGGCGATACGAGAAGGTGGCAACACTGCTTTTAGAAATAAAAACAAAACGCCTCTTTCTATTAGACTGTAGATGAACTGAGGTCATGACTGCACTGCACCAAATTACCACCAGAGGGCAGTCTCTCCTGGGGGCTCAGCATCACTTTTCTGTACTTTTATGCAGATGTGCCAGCTGTTGTCTGTTCTACTCTTTGTTCCAATAAGAAATGTAACTTCATGTTATCCAAACAGAAACTAATAAACCTGAAAATTTGGTCTTAAAGACGGATTTTGTCAAATCTTAAGTTTAATTAGAACAATAAGATGAAATTATGTCTTTGATTTCTTCCATTTTTCCACTGAAATGTCAGGAGTCCACATCTGTAGTGAGACCCTGTCAGGTTATTTTACCAAATTTCATTAAGTTCAGTAAAACGACTGTATGAATGATTCAGATCCGAGTCTTCATCCACTGCTCCTTAATTGGCCGTCGCCATGGTGAACCCTGTCATTACTCACAGCTGTCAGTTTGTTGAAGCTGCTTCCTGAAACATGGCGACTGCAAGGACCAATCAGCTGTTTGGGAGCAAAGCGATGAGCGCGTGCCGTCGCCTTCCCTGAGTCATCGAGCCAGAAACGCAGAATGTGACCGAGCTGCTGCGACAGCTGATGCTTCTCAAGCTTTGACAGGAAACTCACCTCCTCCTCCCGCTGCTCCTCCCCCGTTCTCTCCCCCAGTCAGCCCGGCTGATGAGACGTCGCTGCTCGACTCGGAGTTCACCTGAAAAACAAGTTTCCTCTTCAACGTTACAAACCTCAGCCATGGCCGCTCTCAGGCGCGCCCCGACAGGTCAGAGGTCGTGTCCACAGCTCATGTTGCATTCTTGTAGCATCAAGTTGGAGGCGGGGCTCTGGAAACGCCCACATGCATGTAAACTAACTGTCGACTGTGCCGTGTCATTATTTGTTGCCTGAAAATGCTGTAAAATGAATTTGTTTTGTAACTGAAAGGAAAATTTGGAATCAGGCGTTTGCCTCGGTTTGAAATCCAAGAGAAGCGCTGAGCGGAGGCGCCACTCCTCATGTGGACACGCCCCCTGCATTACAGGCTTGTGTGCATTTACCGATGTGGTGCTGATGTTGCTCTCCTCAGAGATCCTAGTCGGGATGGAGACGGGAGGCGGAGCTCGGCTCGCCCTGAAACAGCAGCAGAGACAAGATGGACACAAAGTCACGTAGGAGTCAGAAGTGACGGAGGCGAGTGGTACCTGCAAGCCTGCAGTGACCCTGCAGGTCAAAGGTCACGGCTTCACTGTGGATTGTGGGTAAGCTGACCTGATTCTGTCCTGGAAGCGGGACAGGAAGCGGGTGGAGATGCTGAGTCGGGGGTTCAGGAAGTGCTTTTCATCTGGAGGCTGCAGAGTCTTCAGGTCTGTGTCAAACTTCTCTGGAAGGTCAAAGGTCATGTTAGCAGCTCAGTAACTGTCAGAGGATGGCAATGATGAAGATGTTGGTGTTTACCTTCGCTCAGACCGGAGGCCAGAGTCTCAAAGTGGTTCTTCAGAGAGTTTCTGTCCTCGTCGTCCTCCAAACCCAAACTGCCCACTGAGCTGCCCTGACTCAGGGAGTCGGTGTCTGAAACAGAAAGGGCGGAGCTTGTGATGACTCGTGATGGGAAACAGAGGAAGGTGCGCCTCTTATCACTTATTTTGAAAGGTTTGATTGTCCAGTTAACTTGCTGTAACAGATTGGATGCTTTTATTCTTAAAATATGACAAAACTAATCAATTTAAAGCGTCCTTCTAAACTGATGAGGCACTTTACTTCAGTGAGTTCCTTTATTGTGAAAACCCCTCGATACTAGGCTTAAACATGTTGAACAATTTCTAACCAAGTGAAGGATTTTATCATGTAAAGCCGACACTAAAGCATTCTTTAACCTGAGGGACTTTTATTTTGAAAAGCTAGCATCTAAGGATTCCAGTCATTTAGTGTATCTAAGTGGGAACTTTTCCTATTTTAACCTGATATTAATTGATTTATTGATTGATTGATTTTAATCTGATATTGTTCTGTGGGCTTTTATTTTGAAACTCACCCCTGGGGGAGTGAGGCTCTGTTTTGAGCTTCCTGTAAAGGGTTAAACTCTGACCTGGATCATGCTGCTGCTCCAGACTTCCTGCTGATCCCTCAGAACAGGCGGAGTCTGGACTCAGCTGAGTCTGCCACACAGGCTCCTCCCCTTGACCTCTGACCTCCAGCTGGCTCAGTGACTGCTGTGGAACGGGAACACCCTCCACCTCAAACTCGCTGAAGACAAACATCGGAGCGTTTCAAAAACAGACTTCATGAAAACAGCAGCATCATCATCGTCGTCAGGTGTAACCCTCACCTTTCAGGGGTGACCGTGGTGTTGCTAGGATACAGGATGAAGTTGTTCTGCTCTCCACCTGCTGTCTGCACCACCTGAACATCAGTCAGTCAGACTCCGCCCACATTTCAGCCATCACAACCTCATTAACCAATTACTCAAACTTCAAGCTTTGGCCATCTCGACATGAAGAAGCCACACCCACCACCATCACAGATTGTAATGGTTGCGATTTACAGTCAAAAAAAAGAATCAATATTAATATTCATTGATCCGGCAGCCTGGTCCTTACCTCTTTCTCCTCATCCTCCAGCAGATACTCCAGACTCTGAGGGTGGAAACCCTCCTCTTCTTCCTCCTCCTCATCCTCCTCCCCCTGGCTCTTGTTGAGACTCGGAGAGAAGTTGGAGCAGAAGGTCAAAGGGTTCATCTGCTCCGCCCACCGACTGCGCACTTGACGAGGCTCGCTCTCCGACTGGATGGTGGAGGAGGCTCCGCCCTGTCCTTGCTGAACGAATACACACACACACACACACACACACACACACACACACACAGTCTATAGTGTGGTTGATCATTATCTGCGAGCAGATTGATGAGCTGAGGGTTAGAGGGCGGAGACTGACCAGCTTCTTGAACCACAGGGGGAGCTTCCCGTTGGTCTGAAGCAGCGGAGCGTCTGAAACAAACAAGTCAGGACAGAAAAGACTCATCGTTCTGGTTCTGGCTAATTCACAGAAACACTGGAAGTTTAGCACAGATGCTTCCTCCGGCCTGGCAGGGCTCAGTCTAACGTCTGAAGCTGTGAACTCCTGTCTGAGCCCGAGGGAGCGCTTTCAGCTCCTGCAGCTTTCAGCGAGTAAAAGAGGATATGACTCACAGCAGGAAGTAGCGAGCCCGCGCACGTGTCATCAGGAATCCCCTGACCGATGTGGGATCTGCACCAATGTTTGGACCGTCTCAGGTTTTACGCTTTCAGTTTCAGACTTGACCTGACAGGCAGCAGAGATGCTGAGGATAAGGGGAGGACTGAGGCCCACTACAGTGACAACCATACACAGCAGGTGTGGGAGGGTCTGCACCCACTTGAAGGCCAGCAACAGCACGACGTCAGAGGCTGTGCTTGCAGAGTAGCAGAACAGTTTGTCCACCTCAAAGCGTGCAGCAGCTCTGCTCACCCGGTGCAGGAGCGCGAGGCGAGTATCATCGTGTCCCGCCCCCATTGTTACAGCGCTCCACACGAACCTCGCCCAACAAGAAGAACAGGGGCGCAGTGCTAGGCTGCTCTTTGCTGGCTTCAGCTCTGCACGATGCTTCCTCTCACCACCTGCTGCTGGATCAGAGACTTTCTGTCTGTGTGCAGAAAGTCAGAGTGGGTCCCCATCTTTCCACAGCCCCCCGCCTTGCTATCAGCTCGCCACAGGGCTGTGTGCCAAGCCCTCTACTGTACTCATCTCACACCTGTCAGTACAACGACACCGGCGTGGTGGGCCTCATCT